>NW_006791012.1:6112947-6125200 GCF_000442215.2 Lipotes vexillifer
CAGGAACGGGCTCCCCCGCACTCCTCTCCCTTCCAGGGAGCCCCACGCCTCGGCCGTGCAGTGCGGCCGCGCGTGCGCCCGGGCCCCCAGCGCCCTCGCCTCCCGGTTGCCGTGGGAACCTCAGAGCACCACAGCGCCCGAAGACGCAGCAGTGAGCAGTACCAAGGCCAGAGCATGGAGCTGCCAGACCCGGTCCGCCAGAGGCTGGGAAACTTCAGCCGGACCGTGTTCAGTGACTCCAGCCGGACCGGGCCGGAGTATAACGAGGGTCCGGGTGAGTGGCAGAGGCCCAGCACAAGACGTGTGGCCCTCGGAAGACCTGGCGCGAGTTTTGGAGCGGCCAGATTTTGCCCAGACCTAAGATGGCGGTTTCGCCTTCAGGTGGTTCTCCGCAGTGCGGGAAGCTCCTTGGAGGAGGGGCCAGGCCGAGGGATGGGGCTGAGATGGGGACCAGATACCCCGGCCCCGTGACCCAGCGGTTTCCGGGTTGATAGTGCTGCGACCTGGCCGGCGAATTGCAAGCGGGGCGGCTGAGGTGGCGCCGGCCTTCCTCAAAAAAGAATATAAAAGCCGCCTTCGCAGCCCGCGTCCGGTCCCTTGCCCTCCGAGAAGACTGAGAAGGCCGACTTTGCTTTTCCTCTACGGCATTCGCCCTGGCTTTTCTGGCCAGGGTGGAGTGGAAACAGCCCAGGCAATCCCTTCTTTCCACTTACTATCCCCTACCCCAGTAAAATATCTTTTCCTTTTCTCCTTTCCTAGCAGAACAAGTACTTTCCACCACAAGTCCATTTTCTGGCAGAAGACATGGAAAGAAATTTTATTTTAAACGCTATCCAGTACAGAGTGGCACCTGCCACTCTAGCAACGCCTTCAACAAAACTCGCACTCTCCCTGCCTTCTCCTTCCCATCCCCTATTTATACTTCTTGCCCTAAATCAAGTAACAAAATACCACGATGCTACATCCAACCTGACAAGTGACAACGCAGTTTTCTGCAAAACAGTTTCCCTCTCTTAAATCATGATAGACAACATACTGTCAACCAAACCCACGCAGCTTTTATCACTGAACTGTGCTGGGAAATAGAAATCTTTTCCTCTTGCTTGGTTTAGGGATTTTTTAAAGGGGGCAAAGAAAAGTCATTTCCCATCGTTTCAATTTTTCACCCTGATTACTTGCCTGTCCTCTCAATTTAGGCCTGGTCTTGATTTAAGATGTACAGAGAAAAACATAATGTGAAAAATTAGGTTATTATGTTTTTGATTCTAAAGCCAAGGCACTAAAATCTGATGATATAAAGTATCAGGGGTTTTCTGTAAAGGGCCAGATAGTAAATATTTTAGACCTTGCAGGCCGTAGGTCTCTGTGGCAGTCATAGGTAATGGTAATTGAATAGACATGGCAGTGTTCCAATAAAACTTTATTTATGGACACTAAAGTTTGAATTTCATGATTTTCAGTGTCACAAAATATTATTATTCTTTCATTTTTTTCCTCAACCATTTAAAAATGTGAAAAAACATTTTTAGCTCACTTGCTATACAAAAACAGGCAGCTGGCTGGTAGTTTGCCCACCCCTGATTTATATTACATAATGTTTTAATTTAAATTCCGTTTACAGAAGTCAACTTGTACTTTTGCAGAATTTAGTAAATTCATGTCTTGTGCTTTCAAGGTTAATTTACATATTAACTTGATTTTCAACTGCATGAT
Source organism: Lipotes vexillifer (assembly GCF_000442215.2). Taxonomy (NCBI): domain Eukaryota; kingdom Metazoa; phylum Chordata; class Mammalia; order Artiodactyla; family Lipotidae; genus Lipotes; species Lipotes vexillifer. Next base: position 6,114,661 of record NW_006791012.1, read on the forward strand.
GGTAAGTTTGATCTGCTGAAATACAGACATAGCATAACTCTTAAGATGCTCATGTACAAAATTCTTAACTTCTTCACAAAATTTGATGACAGTGTTTGCTCTAAAGGTATTAAAATTTTCAGCTTAACTAATTTATCACTATTTTTCCACATTTTCTTCCTTGTGGATCTGAATTAGGTTTGATTATTTGTACTGTAATTGCAAGCGTGTATTATGACCGCAGCTGACCAAGAGTTGTACTATTGTTATGAGAAAATCCTAGGCAAGTGAGTTACCTTCAGATTTAACAGACTGTAAGAATGCATTCCTTTATCAGTGGTAATTTAATAAATGGGTGCAAGCAAAAGTAGACATAATAATCAGGGATATTCTTGGAGCTAAAGGAAAAACCTGGCTGTGAGAGACCATGACTATCTTATATTTTAAAACTGTTAAATGATAGATATAAAATACTCAGATGCGGAGAAAAAGACATAAAAATCTGTTTTTAAGAAATTTATTTTAGGGGCTTCCCTGGTGGCACAGTGATTAAATCTGCCTGCCAATGCAGGGGACACAGGTTCGAGCCCTGGTCCAGGAAGATCCCACATGCCACGGAGCAGCTAAGCCTGTGTGCCACAACTACTGAGCCTGTGCTCTAGAGCCCACGAACCACAACTACTGAGCCTGTGTGCCACAGCTACTGAAGCCCACGCGCCTAGAGCGAGAGCTCTGCAACAAGAGAAGCCACCGCAATCAGAAGCCTACACACCGCAACCAAGAGTAGCCCCCTCTAGCCACAACTAGAGAAAGCCCGCACACAGCAACGAAGACCCAACACAGCCAAAAATACATAAATAAATTAATTTTAAAAAATATTTATTTTAGAGCCTTTGTAAATTCTTTCATTTAGAGCAGTGGATTTCAAAATATATACCTGCTCTTAAATTGTTGGAATTTAGTCAAATTTAGGATGCATTTGTAGGGCCCAATTTTAAAAATCAAATTCTTAATTTAGGACCCTTCTCCCTTATATGAAAGCAAAAGGTACTATGTAATCAGCCTTAGATAAATGAAACTCATGTATCATGAATGGCTACACTGGTAATGCCCTTATAATAGTATGTTTTCATTCATTCATTAATGAATTCATTCTTTCTGCTTATGCATATTTGTTATTTTCCATGTGTAAAGCAAGATGCTAGGTTCTATGAGGGCCTCAAATTTGGGTAGAACGTGGTCTGTGCTTACAATGAGCCTGTGTATAAGTAAAAGAGAAGGAAAAAGGACTCATATTTATTGAGTGCCTACTAAGTGCCAGGCATAGTGCTAGGGTGAAGTAATTTATATTATCTTTAATCTTCACAAGCAACCTGTGAGGTAATTTTAATGTTACTGTTTTACAGGTGAATAAATTAAGGCTCAAAGAGGTTAAATAATTTAGTCCAAGTCTGGCATCTAGAGTTCTGAGGGAGTTTGGGGAGTTCCGGGTTTACTTGGACTCCAGAGCTCATTGTCTCTTCAGTAACCAGATTGTGTCTCAAGTGAGGGGAGTGTGGCTCTTTGCTAACACTTCTTACACACAGATTAGAGTGATAAGTACCTAGAGGGGAAAGAGATTTCTGCTGGAGTGGGGGAATGGGATCAAGAAAGGATTTATGGAAAAAGTGGCATTGAATTGGATATGAATGAACAGGTAGGATTAGGATATGCTGAAAAGGGGTGTCTGTTTAATTATAATTTGGGGAGATTAGATTTTGCATGAGATTAGTTTATATGTGAGAGATTAGTTGTTATGTATTTTATGTGTTCATTTCATAGGCTCTTTACACAGAACTCTACAAAGGAGGTAATGATTATTATTGTTATCTGTTCAATAGGATTCATATTGATATTCCACATTTAATTTATACCAGTTGTATGCAAAAAAGTCAGCAGACCATAATAGGAAAATGATAAAGTAATTGAAAAATGTGAAACATACCCCCAAGTAGCCAACATAGGAACTAAATAGTATTATGATGACTATTTCCTTTCACTGTCAATGATTATAAATAGGCTTAAAATTTGGAGTTTCGTTAAGCTGCTGCTATGGTTATTAATTCTAAGGAACTAAAGGACGTATAGGGCAGAGACCAGGGTTAAGAGTTTGTTCCATTTCTCTCTCTTTCTTCCGTAGATAATGAAATGGTTTCCAGTTTGGCATTGCAGATGTCACTTTATTTTAACACTTATTTTTTCCCACTTTGGTGGGTGAGCAGCATTATGATGCTTCAGATGAAGGTAAATCTACACTTTACTATTTCTGCTGAGGTCTCTTCTGCCGTCCCTTGTTACATTGTCAATAAAATTAAAGTTCTTCATATTTTTTTTTAATCTCAGGTCAGTCTTACTATATGTGAGATTTTATGAACATGTTTATTTTTGTTTTTTTAGTATTCAGTCTTGCCTGATTACTACAAATTCATTGTGGTCACCGTTATCATCCTAATAACCTTAATTGAAGCGATCAGGTTGTATCTGGGCTACATGGGGAACCTGCAGGAGAAGGTAGGCTCTTCTTTCCTTTCTCTCAGTGCTACCCATAAATGCAGTAAGATTTTCCTAACAAGGAAAAGGCAGTGAGATGTGGTGGAAGGAGCAAAGGCCTGTAGTTAAGGCCTAGCTCCAACTTCACCACATCTGTCACTGTGGTCTGTTTGCTTAATCTCTTGAGCCTTGGTTTCTTCACGTATAAAATGGGGGAAATATTTACTTCACAGGTTTGTTAGGATTAAGTAATTTATATAAAGTACCTGAACATAGTAAACACTTAAGAAGTGATAGTTTTCCCTCTTCTCACCAGTCTTGAAAATACTTGGTCAATTAAACGTGATTATTTAGATCCTGAATAAGAGAATGGGGGAAAATGATAAACTCATTTCCTCTGCAAGGCTCATGTTTTCTGAATCATCATGCTGCCTAAGCATTTACAGTTACCAGAATTTAGGGATAATCCCTAAAGATTTCTGTGTTCCTTCAGGCCCTTCATAAGGGCCTGTCCCAGCCTGTTGCACTGTATTTCTTGCTTTTTCCTAATCCAAGCAACCATTCCAGGTGATGTGTTGTTTCCCAGTCATACTCATTCCACATCTTCGCTTACTTAAGTTCTTGCCTCTTCCTCCTTCTACCCAACTTTAAAAGCCTACCTCCTTGAATTCTATCTTTTACCTACCCTACTTACCCTCTTGTCTTATTTCTTGTAGCATTTAGTCTATAATGCTAAGTGGTGCATTTCATTATTCACTGTAGTATTCTAGGACTGTCCCATAAGTAAGTTTTCTCTTCCAGTCTAGACTGTAAGTTTTCTGAGGACCAGGACCATGTTGTACTCCTTTTGATTTACAGAGCTCAAAATGTACGTTCACAGTAGAGCCATCAAGTAGTATCACTTGCTTATTGATAACAAACAGAAGACTGTACTTCACTGATCTGATACTCATCATGTGTGTCATTGCAGGTTCCTGAGCTGGCTGGCTTTTGGCTTTTGAGCCTTCTATTGCAGTTGCCTTTAATTCTATTCTTGCTCTTTAATGAAGGCCTAACGAATCTGCCCTTGGAAAAAGCAGTACATATCATCTTCACTATATTCCTTACTTTCCAAGTTGTTTCAGCATTTCTTACCCTAAGGAAAATGGTAAATCAGTTGGCAACTCGTTTCCACCTGCAAGACTTTGACCGGCTCTCTGTGAGCAGAGGAGACATGAGAAGAGTGAGATCCTGTATAGAAGAGATTTGACCGAGTGCTGTTGAGTGAAAATCTGAAAGATCATTCTGGAAAACTGCAGGAATTAGGGAAACACCAGAGGGCTAGCACGAGAAAAAGGATAAAGCAAGTGTTTTGAACTGTATGCTCTCTGGCTCTGAAATTCCAAGGTTGGGGGCAATGATAAGACTATTTGCACATCACATGAAAGCAGTAAATCAACCCTAAAGCCTACGTGTTGTCTACCTGATGTCAAATATCTGAAACTTTTTGTTGTTGTTGACTTTTTCAGGTGTGTAAAAACCTGTATTGGTGGCATTACATCTTTACTGTAATATTTCTAGTTAGTACCTATAACTAGAAATGTGTATATTTCTTTTAATCTTGTTGGCTATCTGTGTGTTGGCAGTATGTCTGAAGCATGTGGAAATGCTTGTCAGTACTCCGATGTATTAGACTACATTTGTAAACTAAGACACCAAATTTTCATGTCTGCTAGGGTCTTAGCTGTTATACTAAGGTTAAGAAGAAAACAGGTGGATTATCATGCTATTTAGGAAATGTTTTTATTCTAAAATTGTTACTTTCATAAAACCGTGTTCAGGGACTTCCCTGGCAGTTTGGTGGTTAAGACTTTGCCTTCCAGTGCAGGGGATGCCGGTTTGATCCCTGGTCGGGGAGCTAAGATCCCACATGCCTCACGGCCAAAAAACCAAAACATGAAACAGAAGCAATATTGTAACAAATTCAATAAAGACTTTAAAAATGGTCCACATCAAAAAAAATCTTTCAAAAAAATAAATAAGTAGATAAATAAAACCGTGTTTGGTATTTATGGCAGTGGTGTGTAAAATGTCTTTACAATAAGGTATAAAATATTTATGTTAAAGTATCTATAGGAATCATTCCTGTCTTGTACAGTTCTTTTGGGCTGTGGGTTTGTTATTTTTATTACAGAGTTTGCTTGGGTGTATCTGAACATTATTTTTAAGTGACTGTTGGATTGTCTTAAGGGATATAATGTTTTCTGTCCTATAGGGAAATGTGCCTTTATAAGTAATGTATTTTACTGAGAGATAGTTGTAGCTACCTTAAAAATCATTCTTTCTAATCTTCCTGTTCTGTAATTCATGCTTATTTTAGGATTTCCATGCTGTGCCTTATACATTCTTATATTGCTTAATTTTTGAAAATTTTTTTATTTCCCACTCTTAATCACACCTCACCAGTCTATTTATGCTCTTTCTATTATTATATATAAAGTTCAGTCAAATTTTTCTACCCCCATGCACTGGCTGATTAGCCTTTCCCCTATACCAAAGCTGTCACTAGGTATATTCCAATAATTTGAAATTCAAAATAGAATTCTGTTTGGATAGTTTACTAAAACATATTTGTTGCATTTGTTTCCAGATAGGAATAGATGGGTGAGTTTATAAGAAAATATAAAATAAGAACACTAAATCTACATAGCAGATAAATTAAGGGGATGATGAAGAAAGAATTTTCTATTTAATAGTTGTTTCCAGAGTTTTATTTTAAATATCAGAGCCTCTGAAACATTTAAACTTTAAGGTTAAAAGAGTAATCACTAAAATGTTGAGTGATAATCAAAAATTTTAACAACGATAAAAATTGGGGGAAAATGTATTCAATTTATTAAAATTTTAAAAAAATTTTGCTCTAATAGCCATATTGCTTAAAATACAGATATAATAAGGATGGGGAAAAAAGAAACTAAGAAAATGCATTGAGAACATGGATTTATTTGTTTTTTGTCTAAACAATAAAACCATGATTTTGTGTTAGGCTGAACAAATATTTTCTTTTGGAGTATAGCTGGTTCCCTATGTAAGCATACGAAAATCGAGATAGATATTTCCATGTCAGCACATTTGGAGTTTAGGCAGTCCTTATTTTCATTTTATTTGAATAAGTTTGCCCATCCTTAATTCCAGTTACATCTTCCTCTTCAGGGTTCACAGCACTGTTCTGAAGTTTTCTAGTTAGGACGTTGAGCTTCACAAACACTTTGTCTTTCACATTTTTTTTTTCTGGGGTTTTTTCCTAATTATAGACAAGGTGGATGTGAATTTCTGTAAATCAGAATGATTTATAAAAATTGGATTTTAATCAACATATGTTTGAATGCCTAGTATGTACAAGGAAGAGTGGAGAGTTCATAGACACATAAATGTGCTCCCTGTTCTCAGGGGTACAACGTTGGAAGTAAAGTCTAACTTCATCAAGGAGGTGCAGTGAATGAGTTTCTACCTAATAAGTACCTGACAGCTAACAGTCCTTGGCTTCCAGTGCATCTCCTCTCTTTTTTCCTAGCACTTGGTGTCCAGGATTAGCACACTAGCCCTTCATCAACACCATTTAGCAATCACTATTCCTCTCATTGTCAGAGCACAGGGAAGGGACATGGGGCAGGAGGGGCAGGGAGTGCTGTTAAACACACTTGCTCATACACACTCACTTGCGCTTGCCCGTGCACACAATAACAAGACGTTTACTGTCTGGTGGAAAAAGCAGATGGGCAAATCAGGGATAGCACTGTAGGATTACAGAGAATACATAAAAGATGAGGAATCTGGGAAGGCTTCCCAAAGAAAGTAACCACTTTGGGATTTGAAGACTGAGCTAGTATTAAGTGTTAGTTTCAGTATTAAGAGACAGAAGCAATAGTGACTCTGAGTACTGTTTCAGATATTACATGTAGTTTGATAAAACTGGTGGGAAGGGTGCATGAGAAGAAAGGACACAGAATAAGATAGAGAAGCTTGGGAGGAGCTAGTAAGCTAAAGACTCTAATATTCTGAATCCCTGAATAGTTTAAACAGTGAAATATCACATACATTTAGGTTTCAGAAAGATTTCTCTGAAAACAGTGTGGGAAATGTACTATAAGGGTTGGGCTAGAGGTAGAACTTGATGAAGCAACTTTGGAGAGAACAAACTAGCCTGGATAAAGTCAGTGGCAGTGAAATAAATTTGAGTAGAACCTATTAAGATTTTTTTTAATAATTTTATTTTATATTTTAAAATAGGTATTAAAATTTTTTTTTCTAATGTATCTTTTTGGGGATTACACACAATGGTAAACAAAATGACGTACTCACTATCTTATCCACCCCCATCCCCTGGGCATTGTTAGATTATTATTAGACTTAAATAGAGCTCTATCTGAAACAGTCTTTTATAAATTGTATTTGATGTGGCATATCTGAATAGTTCTTAATTTGCATCTGTGAAGACTATAGTTTTCAAAAACTTGAATTTTAAAAGAATTTGAATCAAGATTTTGAGAGTAAAGGAAAGAAAAATCATCTATAATTCTATACCCTAAAATAACAAGTATTAGCAAATGTCCTCTTTCCTTGCAGTTTTCCTGTTGTAAATGCTTTTTAAAACATAGCTGTGACCACCAGCACTTACGACTTTGCACCCTGCTTTTCTGAAAACATTATAATTTTTTACCTATCTTTCTACATAGTCAACATGACCATTATCTTAAATGATTGCACAATATTCCATCAAGCAGATAGACAGTAATTTATTAAACCTCTCTCCTATTGTTGGATATTTGGGTTGTTTTCTTCTTTTGCATGTATACTGTTGGGCCTCAGAGCAGGCTGCCCCAAGATATGCTACAATGACATACTGATTAGTTTGAATTTAAGCCAGTGGAGAAAAAATGATATAGAAAAACACTCTAACCCCCTCTTTCCCCATGAAAGCAGGAAATAATCTCCCATGTGAAAGTATCCTCCTTATACCAGGAGGATAGAAAGCATCCTTATCACCAGAGTTAGGAAATTCAAGGCTAAGAAAACTCTGTAGACAAACTTTGTTACCTCTTCATTAGTCTGCTACCCCAAGCACAAGCCCCTTTGTTAAATCTTCACAAATAATTGTTTCCTTGTCTAAAAATGATATATAAACAGCCTGCTTTGTTCACCTCGAGGATTCCATTTTTATGAGACCTCCGTGCATATGAATTAAAATGGGTTTTTTTTCTTCCTATTAATCTGTTTGCATCAATTTAATTATTAGACCAAGCAAAAGAACTCCCCAACAATACATAACATTGTAATGAACATCTCATGTATACAGCTTTTTTCCATATCTTAGATGATTCTTTTTAATTAGTAAGCTAGAGTCTCAGAAGTGAAACTGCTGGATCATGGGGTGTGAACATTTTTGAGGACTCTTGATGCATATTGCCAAATTATAATATCCACTTTCTGTAATTCTAAAGGTATTGCAATGAAAATTTTGTCAAGGAAAGAGAGACCTTAGTCACCCACTCATCTTTGTGTTTCTGAGTAGCTACCACAGGAACAGAGTCTCCTAAGGAGGAAAAAAACTAAAAGCTGTGAAAGGAGAAGTGCAAAGAATTTAAAAAAAAAAATTTTTTTTTTAATTAAGGGAAAACTGATAAGGGACAGGAAAAGGCTTAGGCAAGCAGGTTGCAGTCAGCACAGACAGATGTGACACAATAAAAACTGGGTCATTGAGTTGGGACAGCCCTAGGACATAAAAAGACTGAAATGAAGTAAAGCTCTGGATTACTTTGTTCTTGAATATTGAATTTTTTCAGAAGCATGGAGCATGAAATATTACAGTGATAAGCCAAGATTGGAAACATAGCCAAGAAAAAGAGGTCTTTAAGGGATTGTTTAAAATGTTCTGAAGGAATAATTTGGTTTGGTCTTAAACGGCTCAAAAAGTAAATTGACATAAAGCTTTTGCATAGCAAAATAGGCATAGAGGCAGAAAACAATGAGGCAAGTGGAATGGTTTATCCTGTAAATTCGTTACAATGTAAAACGTTAGATTTTTGGTCCTAGAAAAGGTTTGTCAGCAAACTTTAATGCTGTATTTTTTAAGTGCAATTAACACTAATTTGTTATGGGTATACATCTTATTCTAGTTTTAAGAGACTGTTAATTTGAGGGTTTTCAGTCAACAAAAAAACAAAACTAAACAGCTAATCATTCTAAAAATCATTCTAAGAATCATCCTAAAAATCTCCTGTCCACTGCACACCCCACTCCCGCCACACTGTGTAAGCATTAAGCATTTAAAAACATTCAGGCCCTAGAAAAATGTGTTGAAAATCAGGTTTAACCACAACGTTTAAATTTATCCTGGTACTTACACAGATGTACATCTTTCTGAAAATGAGGGTAAGCATCGGTGTGTAATCATTTCAACCAAACTCAAGAAAGAATAAAACTCTTAAAAAGGCACAGACCAGAAGATAAATAAAACATATATTCTATGAAAAATTAAGACACTTGGAAATTTAGCTTATCAACATGCTCAATCTAAACAAGTTTCACAGCCACACCCTTGTCTGGAAAGGGCTTTCTAAGCCAGTGAGGTCTGTACAATCACAGTGTATATATCACAGCTACTTATTCGTCCTTCATTGTTCCACAGGCCTGTGTTTAGCAGTTGGCTACATTAAAAATGTAGACTTTTAAAAACAATAATCAACCAAGAATGGCCTTCTCTTTTAATTTTTCAGAACTCTAATAGCACTATATTTGGCTGATAGGAAAGTGGTATTATCGATTCATCTCTAAAGGGTTTTAGTTCCTGATCTTGAGTTATTTATATTCTAATCGAAAACACATTGGAGACACTGCTCAATATTATAGCTCAAAAGAGAAAAATGTTTGATATTCAAATTCAAATTCAAAATGCAAATTCAAAAAATGATATGTACATTTAATAATTATTTTATAAATGCTTGATTCATTAGTACCTAGAAGAACTAAAAGAGAGTGGAAGTTTAGGACTTTGCTTCAATAGCTTTCCTAAAAAGAATAAAAGCTGGTAAGAGTTAAAGTTTTTGCTATCCTAAAAACTAGAGCTCCTGATGCCCAATAAGCCCTTGCTAAGGAAGGCAGGAGAGCAGTTCACTGTTGATTATTTGGTAATTTACTAAGCAGAGCAGCAAAGGATATATTCATGCCTTTTATTTTTAGTATGCTATAATTTTGTTTTGCAAAGTAAACTTAATTTACTTAGCTCCAACAGTATGCCATCCACTATGCTTTGGTACTCCAGGACAAAAAGATAAATAGGATTGAGTCCCTGCCCTTCCATCCAAGGGCTCGCAGAGGAGACAAATTTAAGGTGATCATCATGGCTTATGAAAATATTGTAATAGAGCTATGTAAAATATGAAGAAAAGTGAGGAATCCTGACTAGGAGGCAAGGTAGTCTTTCAGACAGATGGAACAGCATAGACAAAGGCACAGACATTTGAAAATATAAGGTCTGACCAGAACCAAAAGTAGTTTGATATGATTAAAATATAAGCTATGTTGAGAAGGGCCTGAGATGAGCTGGAAAGACTGGCATCAGGATGTTATCAGTGTTTCATATAATAAAGAGTTTGAACTTTATACTGTAGGCAATGAATGATGTATCTATATTGAAACAGAAGACAATGCTGCCATATTTGAAAATGATACAAAGCTGAGAGGGAGTGCTAATTTGATAGATAATGATCACATTTCAAAAGAATCTCATCAGAGGCTGAAATGCTGGCACAAATACATTTTACACACACATACACACACACATCTTGCAATCTACACCTCTCAAAAAATCAGTTCACTAATAATTAAGGAGCTCATTATGTGCTATTTTTCAAAGGAAAATATCTGGGTGGTCTTAAGCGAGGACAAGCATATCTTAATAGAAGTATAATGACCAGATCATGGAAAGGAACAATCTCACTGTTCTCTTCCATGTTGCACTAGTAAATGTCTCGTCTTTATTGTACCTTCCCTA
>NW_006791012.1:6125210-6134745 GCF_000442215.2 Lipotes vexillifer
AAACCTAATCATGCCACTACTCTCCTTAAAATTCCACCAGACTCTCCACTTCCTGCAGCAGAACACCAACAGTCCTTCGCGTGGCACACCAGGCCTCTTCTCGCCTGTCTGGCTCATCTTGCCACCTCCAATCCTACACGTGCAGCTCCTCCAGTGCACCATTCTGGATTTTGCCTCCGGACCTTTCCCCTCCATTCAGCTCTCAGCCTGAAGTAACTTTATCCACGTGGTGAAATTCTGCTTGTCTTATAATGCTTGGCTCAACTGTCATGTCCTCCATGGAAATGTTCCACTGTCTCCTACCTACTTCCAGGTAACACTTGCACACTTTTCTTTGTATCTCCGCTGCTCATCCTTTATGACTGCATCTAAAATGATTAATTATATGTATTTTTATATATTAGATTCCTACTACTTAATTGTAAGGTCTTCATGGTAAATATCTTATTCATCCTTGTATTTCCAGTGCTTACCACATTGTAAGTGTTCAATAAATATTTGGTGATGTTGGGGAGCAAAATTTGCTGCCCGCAAATGCCTCTGGCGTGTAGATGATTTCAAGCTGAAAACAAACAAGGCCCAAAAGTCTCAGGAAGAAACTTTGACCTTCTCCCAACTGCCTAAAAAGAATTTAGATGGAGGGCCTGTTTCCAGAATGGAGCTACCGCCACAGATACCTGTAGTGGATACGGGCCAGGTGTGGTGAGGAAAACTCTTAGAGATCAGAGTCCACTCTGTGTCCCCTTGTCTCTGCATGGCCCAGCAAACATTCATTTAACAAACATTTGCCTTCCATCTTCATGTTAACTGCCTTCCTCCCCTATGAAGTCCCAGACCCTTAACCCCCAACATCCTCTTTTGTCTTTAACTGAAAATGGTATTTAAGGTGAGGGTTTCAGCCATTTTGGTGATTACTCAGTTTTCCTGGGTCTCTCCCATGTACATGTTAGGTACACGTTAACTTTTGTTTGGATTTCTCCTGTTAATCTGTCTCATGTCAGTTTAATTCTTAGACCAACCAGAAAGAAAATTTCCTCCTCCATGACAGTGAACAAATGAATGAACGGACTTAGTTAAGGGGAATCAGCGTTGTACGGTGGTTAAAACCACGGGTTTTGGAAGCAGACTTATGCTCAAATCCTTGCTCCATTTATCAGTTTGGTCGAGTTATTTAACTTAACCTAATCCTTAGTTTATTCATCTTTAAAATGAGTGCTTATAGGACTTTTGCAAGAATTAAATGAGATAAACATAGTAGAATAAGCATTCACATATGGAAAATATTCTTATAATTTTATATTCTGAATTTCCTGGGCACTTTAATTCCTTCTAGGTCTTTAAATTCACTTTATTGCTTTACGGGCCCAGCAACTTGATCCTCAGGCTTGATCAGGCAGGGGTTTTGATTACCTCAATCTAAACTGATAAGACACTTACTGATAATGTATAATAGGAGCTATATCGGCTCTGAGTTCCCTGCACACTGAACGCAGGCATAAGGCTTGCCCTCCCTGAGGGTCCACGCCCATGTTGGGGGATCAAGTTATAATGAAATATATAACAAGAGACTGCTTGGAAAGCACAGCTTTAAAAGAAGGAAATCAGATATTATTACAAGGATGTTTTTAACAAGCTAGTGTATATCCATTGGGGACATTTCCACTACAATAGGGCACATCTAAGATTTTTTTTTGTTACACCTTTCTCTTGAGGCAGTATGATCTTAGAGTTGTAAAGGTCTTTAGAAGTCATTGCTGATGTAGGGAGGTGATATAGATACATTGTCTCAGGCGGCCAGCTAATTACTTTGGTGTTGTCCATGTGGATTTAGAAGTTTGATCCTTGGCTTTTCCAACCAGAAACTCGATTTTGTTAGTATATCCCAAATTAAACAGACTCAAAAGGAGCGACCACAGTAACTAAACTTGTAAAAGATTGATGTACGGGGCTTCCCTGGTGGCGCAGTAGTTGAGAGTCCGCCTGTCGATGCAGGGGACACAGGTTCGTGCACCAGTCCGGGAAGATCCCACAGGCTGTGGAGCGGCTGGGCCCGTGAGCCATGGCCGCTGAGCCTGCGCGTCCGGAGCCTGTGCTCCACAACGGGAGAGGCCACAACAATGAGAGGCCTGTGTACCGCAAAAAAAAAAAAAAAGATTGATGTACAAACCAGGGTACGAATTTATTCATTTATAATGCAAAATACAACTGCCAGTATATTTTCTTCCTATAGGAAATCTATTTAAAAAGCCAAATTATAATCATTAAACTTGCTTGGTAATCATGAGATCAAATTGATGTTTGTGTCATCTAGCTATGATAACTTGAGGCACTCATTTCTGCTCTACAGATGTGTCTGCCAAGGAACTGACTACTTGAATCGAGGCTGATCAGGGCTCCCTCTCCCCAGGCCTGGGGGATGCCATGAGCAAAGTCAAGGAAGGCAAAAATTTCATTTCATGTTGTGTGTAGGGAATCCCATTCAGTGTATGTAATGTTCAAGCGTGAGCTGAGAGGAAGAAAGCAGAAAGATGACGCTGAAGAGACCAGATCATGGGATGTAGAAAATGGTAGAAGGATTGACCAGGGCAGGGCAAAGAATTATTAAGTGGTACTGAGAGCTCACCTGGGGGTGGAAACGATGGATGTGTGCAGCTATTCCAACCTATGCAATTGTGTCATTTTCTAGGGCTTTCTGGGTACTCTTGGGCAGAAGGTAGATGGTTAAGTTGATCCAGAGTTAGGAGTATATGGAGCAAATGCAGTGGAAAAACAACAGTAAGAAGATTTTCAGGTACTGTTTATAGTGGCAAGAGGAATGAACCCTGAGATTTCTACTAAGTGAAACCATGAAGGATAATCAGCAGAAAAGGATGGGGCAGAGGTCCTGATGAGGTAGAAAGCAAGTTTGAATATCTGTCTCCACTACAGTTAACAAGCATCTTGAGGACAGGGACTAGGTCTTATTCACTGTATCCCCAGTACCTAAGACCATGCTCGGCACATCATAGGCATTTAAGAACATTAACTGAATGTACAGATGAATAAACAAACAAGCCATGTTAGAACTCAGAGCTCCTGCCTCCTGTTCTTAATATACAGTAATTTCTCTAATAGGTAATAGATAATAGATAATTTCTACCCTAGAGGGTAGAAATGCCACATTTACTCATACCTAAATATTTTTGGCATAAAAAAATAATAATCTTAATTTTAAAGCCTATAACCACTCTTAACTAAGTGTAAGCTTTCAAATTTTGACGAGACTCCCAAAACTAATACAAGTAATAGACACCACCATTTAACTGAAGGTCTGTCATGTACCAGACGCTGTGCTAGGACTTTATCTCATTTGATTTGCATGACACCTCTGTAAGGCAGGAATTATTCCCATTTTACAGAAGCTAAAATTGGGACTCAGGAGAGGTTAAAGAACTTATTCAGAGTCACACAAGTAAACAGAAGACAAGATTTAAACCTAAGCCTGGGACTTCCCTCGTGGTGCAGTGGTTAAGAATCTGCCTGCCAGCTCTATTTACAATAGCCAGGACATGGAAGCAACCTAAGTGTCCATTGACAGATGAATGGGTAAAGAAGATGTGGCACATATATACAAAGGAATATTACTCAGCCATAAAAAAGAAACGAAACTGAGTTATTTGTAGTGAGGTGGATGGACCTAGAGACTGTCATACAGAGTGAAGTAAGTCAGAAAGAGAAAAATAAATACCATATGCTAACACATATATATGGAATCTAAGAAAAAAAAAAAAGGTCATGAAGAACCTAGGGGCAAGATGGGAATAAAGACACAGACCTGCTAGAGAATGGACTTGAGGATATGGGGAGGGGGAAGGGTAAGCTGTGACAAAGTAAGAGAGTGGCATGTTCATATATACACTACCAAACGTAAAATAGATAGCTAGTGGGAAGCAGCTGCATAGTATAGGGAGATCAGCTCGGTGCTTTGTGACCACCTAGAGGGGTGGGGTAGGGAGGGTGGGAGGGAGACACAAGAGAGAGGAGGTATGGGAATACATGTATATGTATAGCTGATTCACTTTGTTATAAAGCAGAAACTAACACACCATTGTAAAGCAATTATATGCCAAAAAAGATGTTAAAATAATAAAAGAAAAAAGAATCCACCTGCCAATGCAGGGGACACAGGTTCGAGCCCTGGTCCGGGAAGATACAACATGCCATGAAGCGACAAAGCCCGTGAGCCACAACTACTGAGCCCGCATGCCACAACTACTGAAGCCCACGCGCCTAGAGCTCGTGCTCTGCAACAAGAGAAAATACTGCAACGAGAAGCCCACGCACCGCAACAAAGAGTAGCCCCTGCTCACCACAACTAGAGAAAGCCTGTGCACAGCAATGAAGACCCAACGCAGCCCAAAATAAATAAATTAATTGAAATAAATAAATAAATAAATAAGCCTGCTGGGCTCTAAAGACCATGCTTTTTCACTAAGCAGTGTTACTTGTCCCCAAACATATGTTCCAAAAATATTTTTTTGAGTTGATTTAGACCCGTCCAATCTGGAAGTCAAAGCAGGAAAAATGACGCTATTTCTCCTCTTTGGACCCCAGACCTTCAGGGGTCAAGACAAATAGTAAAAAAGGGGTACACAAGCTATTATCATTTTTTTTAATAGAACAGTATATTTACCTATGGAAAGGCCGAGCAATTTTTAGCAAACTAGAAATCTGGGGGGTTTTGCTTTTGGTTGGAATTATACTAACTCAGAGCATTGGCCTTGGTCATTTCAGGTTCATCCAAGCTGGCTGGCAGTTAAAGAGATATGTATTTGATTAATTTTTTAAATGGGAACACTTTTGATAAACTAATTAAAAGGACTGCTATTTTCTGATGTAGTTCCTTGCGAAAAGCTAAATGTTTTTCCTGTATTATTTACTCCTCCAAGGAATTCTAATAATTGTATTATTATTATTTTACATTAGTATAATACAGATCTTCCTCTATTTACAATGGGGTTATGTCCCGATAAACCCATGATAAGTTGAAAATATCGTAAGTTGAGTACGCATTTAATGCACCTAACCGACTGAACACCATAGCTCAGCCTAGCCTATGTTAAATGTGCTCAGAACACTTCTATTAGCCTGCAGTTGGGCAAAATCATCTAACACAAAGCCTCTTTAAAATAAAGTGTTGACTATCTCATGTAATTTATTGGATACTATACTGCAAGTGAAAGGCAGGGTGGTTGTATGTGTATTCGTTGTTTTCCCTTGTGATCACGTGGCTGACTGAGTCACGGCTGCCCCTGCCCAGCATCACAAGAGAGCATAATGCAGCATATTGCTAGCCCAGCAAAAGGTCCAAATTCAAAATCTGAAGTATGGTTTCTACTGAATGCGTATGACTTTTGCACCATCATAAAGTCTAAAAGCTGTAAGTAAAACCATCATAAGCCAGGGACATCTGTAATCATTATAATAGTACCATTTTCCATTGTGCCAGTGAGAAAAACCGAGCAACAGAGGGCTCTAGTAAGTTTATCAAGATCACATAGCCTGTAACTGGCAGAACTGGGATTCAAATTGAGGTCCATCCAAAGCTTTACCACACAGTTCAGTTCTACAGATTAACGGAAGTCCTATTGTTTGGTGGGCACATGGGATTCTAGGATGAGTTAAGATACTGTTCAAGAGACTTATAGTCTAGTAGCACCTTTCCAAACTTGGGGGTGTCAGAGAGAGTAATAAAGGGGTGCTTGTGGGGGGACTCTGGGCCCCACTGGATGGGGTTCCGTCCCATTTCAAATAGCCAAGGTGTGCAGAGCACGAACCCACTGTTAGAGGTAGGAAGCAGCAGTGCTTTTAAAGCAGTTTGGCACGTAGAGCTGATTCACTTTGTGATACAGCAGAAACGAACACACCACTGTAAAGCAAGTACACTCCCATAAAGATGTTAAAAATAAAATAAAATAAAATAAAATAAATTTATTAGGACAGGAACATCCACTAGTTACCAATTAAAAGAATCAGGGCAGAAAAGGTGATTGAATGGGAAATTCAGGGTGTTTACCAAAGCTAAATAGCATTTTCGGGGATAATATTTTGCCTCTGCATGGGAATATATTATTTTCAAAATATTTTGTAAATGCTAACTCAAGTAATTTCTAACATTCAATTTTATAGATAGAGAATATTTAATAATAAAAATAATAAAACAAGAAAATAAATAAATAAATAAAGCAGTTTGGCATGCACACTCACTTCCTTCTCCTCTTGAAACAAAACCCAAAGCCACATTTTATTAAGCAAAATTCCTGCAAATGCAAATTAATGAAGTACAAACTGAGAGCTCACACAGAAGCTGACAAATGAGAAAAACGATCAGTCATATGGGGTGGTCAGAAAAGGATTCTGAGAGGCAATTTAAATCATGGGGGCTTCTGTGCCAGTTAAGATACCATGCTTTTCTGTTTCTTTTAGTAAAGGGCCTGGTACTAAAATTTAAAAGTAAGAAAACCTTTCCACAAATGCATAACTTCTTGAGTCCTGTGAATCTATAACTCAAATGTTTCTAAACTGTATTCTTTAAAATATGAGTTGCCAGATCTTTCTCAATATTTATACCTCAGCATTTATAGTAAGTTTTTATTTTTAATATCGAGTTAAATATTTTCTGAAATCCATTTTTGGTCCTACAGAAACAAAAAGGAACTGATTCTGGATTTCGTAGATGTAAGACCGTGGAGCTTAAATGTCCAAACTTACCTAATAACATTTTTTTTTTTTTTTCCAGTACGCGGGCCTCTCACTGTTGCGGCCTCTCCCGTTGCAGAGCACAGGCTCCGGACGCACAGGCTCAGCGGCCATGGCTCACAGGCCCAGCCGCTCCGCGGCATGTGGGATCCTCCCGGACCGGGGCACGAACCCGTGTCCCCCCGCATCGGCAGGCGGACTCTCAACCACTGCGTCACCAGGGAAGCCCACCTAATAACATTTTAATGGAAGGTTTTTATCTTGTTTTGCTTTGCTTTTTAAACTTTAAAAAAAAAAATAGAGTTAAGGGTGATGCCGATGTGCACTAGGGGTGTTATTGTGTGGCTCCCTATCACACAAAATCTTAATAACACACCTATGGCTCGCCAAATCTCTTTTGAAAACTTCAGTCTTCTAGGTTATAAAAACAACCCCCAGTAAGCTGCTGCCTTTACTGTGTGAAATGGAATGAGCCAAACACTTCTTTCCTTTGCAAACAAGCCCAAATCAGCACATAGACTGAAGAGTGAAAAAGACACAACAAAAATACAAGCATAACCAAGCCCCTCACAAAAATGCCCACGCCGATCAATCACAGGGCAATCACAAGGCAACATGATCCTCACCAAAGACAAAAGCAATTCGCTTGTAGCAAACACAGCGGCAGTTAATAACATGAATGATATCAAGAGCAGATAGGAGCGCACACATGCCAGATTTTCATGATTTCAGTAGAGAAAACTCCACCTTCTACTTCATTCAGGGCCAAGAGTAAAGACAGGCAAATGGAAAATATGCTGGAAACTGTTGGGACTCTCCAATGAAAACATTCCTTCCCTTTTCTTTTTAGCTATCTGAGACAGCCAAGCTCCGGAGCTAGAAGAAGAATCAGTCACCACTTACCCTTGGGGTAAACCCACCCTAGGAGTGTTTTACTATAATGCTTTCCGAGATGCTGGGCCACTCCAGAATATGGTTACCCTTTCCAAAGCCTCAGGGTGTCCATGTGGTGTGCGCTGCCAACCTCGAGTCACCTGGTAAAGTGTCCATTTGTAGAAGGCATGTTGTTTTCAAGTTTAATTCCTGGCTTAACAGTATAAGCCCCTGTATTATTGACAAAAACATAGCCAAATACCCGCACACAATAGTGTGTGTTTGTGTGGTTTTGTTGTTTTTAAATCTGGCCCCTGAGCAGAGAAATTGTGCTAAGGATGGGGAAGTCTTTAATTCCACCCAAAAAAGAACAGAATAAAACAGAGGAGTGTCAGCAAGCAGGAGCTCAGTATAAGCCTTTTAAATCCAGCCTCTTAGTAGGTTAGGGACTTTCTGTTTCTTTCTTCATTGATTTCCCTAGATTCTGGATTCAATTCCTGACCTTCCCAGTCAAACTACAAACGAAATTTAGCTTTTAGGAGAACTGCATAAATGAGTCCTATGTGTTTGAATGGCAATCTTGGAATGGCAGTCAGAGTTGCTCCTTGCTAGTTGCTTTTAGGATTGCCCTAAATATCACAGGTTTTCTAATTCTTTTTCAAAAAGCTCATCCGTTATTTAAAAAAAAAGTTTGTCCATATCTTGATTGATAAAAATAGTCTATTCCTTCATGTAAAATTCAGCAAGGTCAGTACCAAGGCCATGGCTTTTATTGTCCATGTGGCATCTTTCTATGGCATTCACCTTAATAAATACAAATAGCTTTGCATTTGGGTCATACCTTTCCACAGTAAGTATCTGTGTTTAAACTATCATCTTTTTTAAAAAATATATTTATTTATTTACTTACCTATTTGACTGCGCTGGGTCTTAGTTGCGGCACACAGGATCTTTGTTGCCACATGCTGGATCTTTAGTTGTGGCATGCAGGATCTTTTAGTTACAGCATGTGGGCTCCAGTTCCCTGAACAGGGATTGAACCCGGGCCCCCTACACTGGGAGTGCAGAGTCTTAACCACTGGGCCACTAGGGAAGTCCCTAAGCTATCATTTTGGTTACTTTCAAAGCCACTTGGGAAGGCAAAAACAGGGGATCACAGACTCTGGAAGAGGAAATGACATACTCAGATCAAGTTCATGTGAGCACACAACTTGGATCCAGGTCTGACCACTGGTCCTGAGGCAGGAGATAGATGGGACCCAGGCTGAGCAGCTGGAGTTCATCCCCTGTGGACAGATACTCCAAAATAGCAGGAGGGAGGAGAAGCTAAGCCCTGCCCAGATAAAAGACAGAGACCACATATTCCTCATTCTCAAAGTCAAGGAGACCTTCCCAGCTACACACGGACAGAAAGGTTCCTTGAAGGTCAAAAAGGGAGGGAGTATCACCTCACAGTAAGCAATGTCAACCTACCCATAGGCCTCTTCACTAGAGCCCATCCTAGCTGAGAGATCCGCGCACACACACGGGAGGACCCTGAGATAAACCAAATACAGACTCAGAACCAAGCAAAGCAAGATGATTGTCCAAAGGAAACCCAGAAGAAATGCCCCATTAAAGTGATTCAAACTACCATGAGGGCGTGACTCTCTCTCTCTGAGCCCTCCCGTGTTTCTCTCCACATGTACCCTTTTCCTCCTAATAAACACTTTACTTGTTTCACTACTTTCCATCTCTCTGTGGAAATTCATTTCTACACAGTTGACGGGCCAGGGCCTTGTCACTGGCCACTGGTCCCTGGTGGTCTAGTGGCTAGGATTCAGCACTCTCACTGCCACAGCCTGACTTCAATCTCTGGCCGGGGAACCAAAATCCTGCTTCAACCTGCTGCAGGTCAAGGCCAACGGAGATCAGTCCTACAAGG
>NW_006791012.1:6134755-6142865 GCF_000442215.2 Lipotes vexillifer
TTCTCTTTTATATGAATTGTTACCTAGAGTTATAGCCTGGACATGCACTGAATACCATGACCTGTATCTTAACTATTCTCTATTTCAAAGTGAACTCAGGGTGAGATCTGTGCAAGTTTTGTTTGCTTACTTTCTTTTTTTTTTTAACTTCAGTTTTCTTATTATTAAAAAACATTAATCCCACCCACTCACCTATCTCAGAGGCATTTTAGAGTCAAATGAGGTGTATAAAAGGCTTGGAGAAAGGTAAGCATTTATGATTAAGGTGAGCAGAACAACAGTCCCCCAAAGATGTCCACATCCTAATCTCTAGAACCTGTGAACATGTTAGGTTACATGGCAAAAGGGAATTAAGTTTTCAGATGGAATTTGGGTTGCTAGGCAACTGGTTTTGAAGGAGAGAAATGATCCTGGTTTATTCAGGTGGGTCCAATGTGATCACAAGGGTTCTTAAATGTGGAAGAGGAAAGCAGAAGAGTGAGATGCATTTGTGTGTGTGTTTTTTTTTTTTTTTTGCAGTATGCGGGCCTCTCACTGTTGTGGCCTCTCCCATTGCGGAGCACAGGCCCCAGACACGCAGGCTCAGCGGCCATGGCTCATGGGCCCAGCCACTCCGCAGCACATGGGATCTTCCCGGACCGGGGCACGAACCAGTGTCCCCTGCATCAGCAGGCGGACTCTTGACCACTGCGCCACCAGGGAAGCCTGCATTTGTGTGGTTTTAAGGCACTAAATTTGTAGTAATTTGTTACATAGCCATAGGAAACTAATGCAATTATTAAAATATTTGAACTTCCAAGGACTGAAATAAATTATCAATGGATTATAAGAGCTGAGTGAAATACAGTGAGTTGTTCCCCAGTGTCTGCCTGGTAGGTCACCAAACACTAGTAAGATCTCAGGGCTAGCAGGAGCACACAGCCAACCAGGAGTGGTAAAGCCCTGACTGGAGCTGTCCCCAGGATACCCTGAGTAGGGGCACGTGCTAAAAATGACAAGAGTTTGATATCCTTCCCCACTGTTAGGTGGGAACACCCTTTCCCATCTGCACCCCTCGCCTACCAACCCTGCTGTCACCAAGGTGTGGGCAGGTGATCCCCCTCTTGCTTGTTGTCCCTCCACTGGAGCTGCATCCACTTTGTCTCTCTCTTTCGGTTCCCCACTATGCTTTTCAGTCCCTTCCAGACTGCTCTCAGCTCATTTCCCAGGCAGCAGGAGTCGGAGCTCTATGATCCTCCCTGGGGCCAAATCCCCAGGGACACCTCTGCCATCAGGTTCCAGATTCAGGAAGGGGGCAGAGTAACTGAGCAACTTCATCCTTACTCTATTCTTTTTTTTTTTTCTTAAATCTTTATTGGAGTGTAATTGCTTTACAACGTTACGTTAGTTTCTGCTGTATAACAAAGTGAATCAGCCATATGTATACATATATCCCCATATCTCCTCCCTCTTGCGTCTCTCTCCCACCCTCCCTATCCCATCCCTCTAGGCGGTCACAAAGCACCGAGCTGATCTCCCTGTGCTATGCGGCTGCTTCCCACTAGCTATCTATTTTACATTTGGTAGTATATATATGTCAATGCTGCTCTCTCACGTCATCCCAGCTTCCACGTTCCCCCTCTCCACCGTGTCCTCAAGTCCATTCTCTACATCTGCATCTTTATTCCTGGCCTGCCCCAGGTTCATCAGAACCTTTTTTTTTTTTTTTTAGATTCCATACATATGTGTTAGCATATGGTATTTGTTTTTCTCTTTCTGACTTACTTCACTCTGTATGACAGACTCTAGGTCCATCCACCTCTACCTCAAGAAACAATAAAAATCTCAAATAAACAACCTAACCTTACATCTAAAGCAATCAGAGAAAGAAGAACAAAATAAACCCCTAAGTTAGCAGAAGGAAAGAAATCATAAAGATCAGAGCAGAAATAAATGAATAAGAAATGAAGAAAACAATAGCAAAGATCAATAAAACTAAAAGCTGGTTCTTTTAGAAGATAAAATTGATAAACCATTAGCCAGACTCATCAAGAAAAAAAGGGAGAAGACTCAAATCAATAGAATTAGAAATGAAAAAGGAGAAGTAACAACTGACACTACGGAAATACAAAGGATCATGGGAGATTACTACAAGCAGCTCTATGCCAATAAAATGGACAACCTGGAAGAAATGGACAAATTCTTAGAAGAGTACAACCTTCCAAGACTGAACTAGGAAGAAATAGAAAATATGAACAGACCAATCTCAAGCACTGAAATTGAAACTGTGATTAAAAATCTTGCAACAGGGGACACAGGTTCGTGCCCCGGTCCAGGAAGATCCCATATGCCACGGAGCGGCTGAGCCCGTGAGCCATGGCCGCTGAGCCTGCGTGTCCGGAGCCTGTGCTCTGCAACAGGAGAGGCCACAACAGTGAGAGGCCCGCGTACCGCAAAAAAAAAAATCTTGCAACAAACAAAAGCCCAGGACCAGATGGCTTCACAGGCGAATTCTACCAAACATTCAGAGAAGAGCTAACACCTATCCTTCTCAAACTCTTCCAAAATATAGCAGAGGGAGGAACATGCCCAAACTCATTCTACGAGGCCACCATCACCCTGATACCAAAACCAGACAAAGATGTCATAAAAAAAGAAAACTACAGGCCAATATCACTGATGAACACAGTGATGCAAAAATCCTCAACAAAATACTAGCTTACTCTATTCTTGTTGGAAGATCACACCTGCTTCATATACATCTCATCAGAGGGCCTCCAGGGACAGAGGCAGAGCAAATGCCAGATTTGAAAATTATTTTCCTCCAGCTTTGCATTAATATTTTATTCCTATCTTGCCCCAAAGTCTGCTCAAGATGAAAAGCTTGAGGGGGTTCCAAAGGTGGATCAGAGCCAAACTGATTTCTGTTCATGTCTCCAGCCGCACCCCACCCCACCATTAAAATGACAATCCTGCCCCGAAGAGTCCTCTATTCCTGCAGATTTACACACACCCAGCACCCCAGCCAGGCTTCTGAGGCTCTTTCCTGGTCAGTTCAGCTTCCCCAGAAGCGTCCACTCTGACCCACATTCCTGGAACCGTTTCTTTTGCAAATCAGCAGGTTTTAAGCAAACAAGGGCACATTTCAGGACATGGAACTGCGCAATTAGCTGAGAGTAAATCTGGCAAAGCATCTGGTCTGCTCACCAAAATAGAAATACAAAAAAAAAAAAGCAGCTTTTAAAATTAAACATTAACTGTGTAAGGTTAATTCTGTGCAAGTCTACTTGAAATGGAACAGAGCGGCACTGGCTCTGTACAGGGGGTGGAGGGCCTGGGGTTCCTGGTCCTGCTCAGGAGAATCATCGTTTGATTGGGGCAGATGCTGAACACAGAGACAAATATAATTCAGCAGTGCCAGAAAATGACAGTACATAGCTGGTCATCTGTTGCCATCTCCTAAAATCAGCTTTCAGTAGGTTTTAGCACTTTACTAACTGTAAAATTAGAATTGTGCATTAGAATTGCTAAAAGGACACACTGGATTAATCAAATTAAAGAAACACTCCCTGATCTCTTGGATCTTAGAACACATATCCTATGTAAAATCCTTGTACCACTCTTCTCTTGCATAATGCAAGGTCAAAAGCGCAGGTCAGTGGAACAATAATAGGGCAATGAAGAGAAGAAAGTGGTGGCAAACATATTCACCATAAGACCCTTGGAGCTGAGAGACCCTTCCATTTCATGAATATTTTTCTTGAAGTTTTGTAACCTCCCCCCTCTGAGAATCAGAAAGACCAGTTTCACGTAATATTCACAAACATTAGAGTAAAATAACACAGGTAAAAAGCAAAAAGATCAGGCAAGGTTTTCAGGGGAAGAAGCAGGGAAGCATGGAAGTCAATATAGTCTTTTCCCCACTTCTGCAGCAATAGGAAGCCCCTATAATAGAAATTATGAAACAGTTAGGAAAGTCATGACTGCTCTTGTCCTATCCCTCATTCTGCTCATCTGAGGAATTCTTATATAATTATCCACCAGCTGACTTTACAGTATGACCATCCTTTTGGGTCAAAGCCAAACTATTCCAAACAATATGAGAAACAGGTAGAAATAGATTT
The DNA here is from genome assembly GCF_000442215.2 of Lipotes vexillifer. Lineage (NCBI taxonomy): Eukaryota > Metazoa > Chordata > Mammalia > Artiodactyla > Lipotidae > Lipotes > Lipotes vexillifer. The sequence goes on from NW_006791012.1 coordinate 6,138,859, forward strand.
CAGTAGAGATAAATACAGACTTGGTGACATGAAAAAATATCAAAGCACTCAAATGGAAGCTGGAAACTAACAGGTCACACAGAGTAGAGGGTCCTAATGGACCACAAACTGAACAAAAGTCAGCAGGTCTTTAAAGGACAAGGATAATACTCGGGAGGCCAGAAACAAGATCAGAACATGTATGTGCTATATACAATGGGGTGAGTTAGCTACATGTGGCTATTTAAATTCAAATAAATTAAAACTAAAGAAAATTTGAAATTCAGTTCTTCAGTCAGCCTAGCCACATTTCAAGTGCTCAATAGCCATACATGACCAGAGGCTACTTATTGAACAACACAGATCTAGAACATTCCCATTAATGCAGAAAGTCCTATTGGATGCTGCTACCCTAGAGACAGAGGAGCCTAGAAATAGTCTGGACAAGTACCACCAAGGTCATTGAAAAATAGAACCTTTGAAAGAGGCATTAAGACCAAATTAAGTTTCTTAAACTTTGAAAGGAAAAAGGTGAGGATTGACTTTGGGCTTTAAAACTATGTTAACTGCTGAGCAAAGCCCAGATGTTTTCCACTTGTTTGAAGAGCTCCAAGAGGAAGCTTGTAAATTAGTCATAAAGAACCTCTAATTGTAAGGTGACTGGACACTGGAAGTGAATAGGAAGGAACACTGTCAAATTTGTATGCAGGGAAAGATTTAAAAATAGAGTAGCAACACGACATCTGGATTGACTAGAATGAACTTTGTCTTAATCACCAATTTGATCAGTTCAAGTCCAGGACGCAGAACACTCAAGTGACAGGCATAGAGGTGGGTGGCTGCATGAATCCAGGAGGCTTTTGTTTTGTTTTGATCCCTTGTACATATGGGGACTGCAATCCCAAATCATGGCCTTAGATCTTGACCTCAAAGTCTGGCTACCTTTGTTTCACCCTACAGACTCCCTTTGTCTCCAAAGGGAATTAGAAAAGCTCAACTCGTGGTTCAAGGGTACAGCCAACTTTAGACAGTTGAATGTAGAGACCCAAATGATATCTTTCTCTCCATCCTCAGATAAGCTTGTTCTATATGGTAAGATGACTACCAGAAGCCAAGCCCCACACTTAATCTAACAAGCACCCAAGAGAAAAAGATCACATCTTCCCTAATAGAAAATTCCAAGGAAAGGTTCTGATTGGCCCATTCTGGGCCAATGCCCATTTATGGGTCAGTCACTGCCCAAGAGGATGGGGCTCTCTGATTGATCAGGTCTGGGTCACATGCTCGTCCCTTTGCCTAAGGGTGGACTGTAAAACCAAACCCAAACTGCACAGGATGAGTTCCTCACAGGAAAGAAGAGTCTTGTGTACTGTATGGTCCATAAAAATGTGCTCACTGCAACTTCTCAGACTTGGTTTCCTCATCTGTGAAAAGGGGATAGAAAATCTGTCAGCTTGGCCAGTCTGAACTACATCTTCCAGAATTCCCTTTCCTGTGTGTCTCTGGTTAGATTGAGCTGCAAGAGAGATTCACAAGGTAGAAATGAGGTAGCAGCCATTTTGTAGCTCACACACATTGCCACTTAATCTGCTGGCTCACTTTGTCAAGCCTACAACAGTTCCACCTTCCCCTGGAACCTTCGTCAGCTTCTCTGACTCTTGGGCCAGGTGTGTGTTTGGTTCTGAGACAAAGGGCACCATCCTCTCCTGCAGGATACTCATACCGTCAAGTCAGAGGCAGTGAGGACGGACATGGGCTTCAATCCTTCTTGGGCTCCACCTCATGTTTGTGGGTTTCAGCTTGTCCTTGTTTTCTACTTCACACCCACCTTCCCTTCCCAACTATCTTCTCTGAAGACCAAACTCAAGCATTAGACATGAAAGAAAATAGCCTTACAGAAACTCTTTAACCAGCCCGCATAACTGTATAAGGTCAAATTCTCTCCCTCTCTCTCTCTCTCTCTCTCTCTCTCTCTCTCTCTCTCACACACACACACACACACACACACACACACAAATACACACACGTGCACACACATACACATACATATACACACACACACACATCTCTAAGTGGTTCTGCCTCTCTCATTGGACCCTGATTAATGATAGCAGAACCTATTTTTTTTATAAACTCCCCATAATGTCCCCATTCTGACCCCACCCCCACCCCGCCAGATGCACAGTAAATGAAATAAATGGGACCAGCACCCTTTGTTATTGATCCTGCATTGGCTCGTACTTGCCCGAGGTCAGTGGCAAAGCCCATGCAAGAGGCAATGGAATGTAAGGCCAAGGGGATGAGTTCGATTACTTAAATCAAGCAGGAATTCTCTTCTGTCTACAGTTACATATAAGCTTAAGACCAATGAATGCGGGTATCCATGACACCCGTGTATATGTACCATGGGAATTTCTTGCCATGTACCTTTCTGCACTTGGAGACTTGGCTGGGTCCCCAGTGGCAGCTGCCAGGACAGTGTTCTCTGGACTTCCTCATCCCTGCTCTCTCTATACGGGAAGCAACAAAGCAGTATATGCTGCTCCCTTCTCCGCTCTGCAGGGAACTCATAACAGGCAACACTGGCTAAGAAAGGAAGTATTCCCATCCCGTCACATGAACCCCTGAGGTGGATTTAGGAAAAAGTGATTTCACTTTGGATCTCCAACAAGGCATCTCTCAGGATAGGGAAGCTCATTGGCTTCTCGATGTTCCTCCCAACTCTGTCTTCAAATCTCTCTTGTTTAGATGTGCCCACCTGAAATTTACCACTAGTGTCATTTAGCATGGACCCAAGTCACACCATATGAGAGAGCTTAATCATCTTTTTGCCTTGTAACAGTAAGTAGAGATGTTTCCAGCCAGGAGTGGGGAGGTTTAATGGCAGCTGATGGGGCTTTGCAGGGTGAGGATATAGGGTCCAGGCAGTAGGGCAAGGGAGCTCTGAGACAGGGGGCGATGAGAGGGAGGTCCAGGAGCTGCCACAGCACAAATGCCTTGCGTTGCTCTGGTGGTGTGCGGGGCTGTCAGTCAGGGGGCCCATCAAGGTGGGAGAGGGCACATTCAGGGATGTAGAAGGGCCCTGAGCTTCCCTCTGCCACAGCGTGGCTTAAAGCCACATATCCTTCCTGCCTTGCATCTCAGTCATTTCATGGGTTATGTCAGGGGCGTGGCCCATGTCTCCTGTGATGGTAGGTCACATGCCTCTGGCTTCCTGACCCCAATCCTTGACCTCATCTCTAATTCTAACCGCAGTCTGTGCTGGCCTCACCCTGATAGCATCTTGTCTCAAGAGCAGGCCCGTGTCTCTTGCTTCCTCTATTTGATGATTTCTGTGACGCTGTGGACACTACTGGGAGCCCCCTTGAACCCGTATATGCACAGCCCTGACACACAGGGGAGCTAATGCCTCCAAGGGAACCCTCAAACAATGGGCAACGGGAGCTGATGATGAATGCCTCTCTGGCTGATCATCAGGTGGACCATCCTGAGAGACAATCCCAAGTGGGATTAAGCTCCACTTACAGAGCGATGACCTTGATAACACACCTATATTGGCTTTTTTCCCCCTTCCCTCCCTTTCCCCAGTGCCTCGCTTCTGCTCCCTGGGATCACGTCCCATATAAACTACCTGCACACACAATCTCTTATCTTGGGCTCAGCTTTCTAGAGGGGGGGCCCTAGGAGAGGAAACATAACATTTCTGTGTAATCTCAACAAACCCCAGGGCCACAAGAGGCTCAGTCTTGGCAGGAAGTCCAGCAAACAATAATGGCATCATGCAAAAAAAGGAATTTAAACCTTTAGTATTTATAAAGATACATCAAAGAGGAGTCAGCACTTTCTAAATTCCCCCTGTCCGGGCCCCAAATCATCTCACAGCTACTCCAGACCCCTTTGCATGCCATTCTGGCTCTACTTTTCCATCTCTTTTATTGCATGAATGCATTTAGCTTCTCTGGCTTAAATCTCTCTCTCTCTCTCTCTCTCTCTCTCTCTCTCTCTCTCTCTCTCTCACACACAACCCC
>NW_006791012.1:6142875-6158815 GCF_000442215.2 Lipotes vexillifer
CACACACACACACACACACACACAAACTGTAGTCCCATCTCTCTGCTATCCTCCTGACTCGGTTTCCCTGAAGAGCCAGCAGCAATCTTTTTCACTGATGGTGGCAGCATGGGGGACTCTTGCTCCCTCCCAAAGTCCTCCTCCCTTGGTTCTGGGATAAAAGTTAGACTGCAAACTTCTAGGGCACAAACACAGAGCCTGGCTTGCATAATTGCTACAGCAAACCTGCAGGGAGACCTTTTTCCTGTCACAACACACATAAAAATAGGCATTTTTGTACCACAAACTCACGTAAATAGCTAAAACTGCCATCCCAAGAGCCAAGGGGCTCCCTAACCTGCTTAGCAGAGTGTCCCTGTTTGCTGCACCCCGGCGTGTCAGACCACCCCAGCTGGGAAGGCGGGGGGACGTGCAGGCAGGGACTAGGGCTCCCACGCTGTGGTAGGTCCTGAGAACACGTGGACAGCTGGCTCTCTCTCTGCTCCTAATGAACACGAGCCCTGCTTGACATTTTCCTGCACATTTTTATATTTCCCAGCTGCCTCCCTGCCCCCATCCACACGTTCCCCGACACGGCAATTAATTGTTCTCTGCTGTTCGGTGGCGCTGGTGTACACAGCCAGGCCTGCAGTCTTGCTTTGTTCCCAGTTTAATCAGTGGCAGTCCCTGGCTGTCCCTCAAAAAGCAGACAAAACCAGCCAGCTGCAGGCCCAGCTGTCAGCAAACCCCGACACTGGCATTCAAGTGGCCACAAGAGAGCCTACAGATAGCCCGGACAGGGCCCGTCCTTTGCCTTTCTCCTCCTCACAACCGACAGGCCCTGAGGACGGGAACGTGTGCGCTGGGGCTTGGCAGTGGGCAGGAGGCTCTTGTTAACAGCTTGCCTTCCTGTTTACACGGGGTCTGGCAAAACTGTTAATTTCTTTCACGGAGGTGACAAATGGGAAAACCAGAAAGCCAGGGAGTAGCAGCCTGGAAAACAGCCTCAGAACTTCTTGAATCAAAGCAGGAGGCTGTGGGTCAGGGTGAGGACCATCTTGGGTTCCCAGGCCTGCCAAAGAGGACCTGGTGTGCTTAGCTGTCTCTCCAAGAAGACGCAGTGAGCCCCACCGTGTGGGCATATGCCTCTCCTGCTCTTCTACTTCCCACCAAAGTGGCCCACGACAGAAACTGTAAAGTCCCCGCGGAGTGAGCATCTGCATTAGGACCTGTGGAGTCTGTCCCCATCATCCACGAGTAACCCCTGATCTGGGTCTGAAGCTGAAACCACTCCAGGAAATATATCAGGATTTGGTGGCCCCTGCCCACTGCTTGCCTCTGGCATCCTAAATCCTGGACAGCGTTCCTTACCCTAGCTATACATTGAAAGCACCTGGGGAGAGTCTGATTTATTATTCTGGGGAGAGACCTGGGTGCTGATCTGTTTTAAAAGCCCCTCAAGGGATTCTAATGAGCAGCCAAGGTTGAGAATGTCAGGGAGGAAAAACGTCTCCTCTACCCTCTTAGGTTCTGTATTGAGGGGATGCAAATTTAACTGACAAATACTGATTAACGGGAGAAAAGGCATACAAACTTCTTAATATTTTGCATGCACGGGAGCTCACATAAAAGAAGTGACACTTAAAGAAGCGGTTAGATTTGGGAGCTTATATGCCCTTCCTAACAAAGGAAAGAGGGTTTGGGCTTCAAGGGACAATAAATTATGGGGAAGTGACAAGGAAATATATGTGGAAAACCAGTGGAAGATAAGGGTAATTTTAGTAAGGTTTGCTTATGCAGACTCATCTCACTGGGGACTCTTGGCTATAAGAGTCGCTCTCCTCTTCCTGGTATGGGAACGGGTATCTCTTCAAAAGAGAAATTTATGCCCCACTTTTAGGTAGATATGGAGAGGGCAGAGAACTCTTCTTGCAACTATTGCTTCCCAACTGCCTTCAACTTAAAATAATCCTTATTCCAAAATGGCATCTTTGGGGGTGGCATATCCTGATCGCCTTCAAGAACTACTGGTTGGGCTTCCCTGGTGGCACAGTGGTTGAGAGTCCGCCTGCCGATGCAGGGGACACGGGTTCGTGCCCCGGTCCAGGAAGATCCCACATGCCGCGGAGTGGCTGGGCCCGTGAGCCATGGCTGCTGAGCCTGTGCATCCGGAGCCTGTGCTCCGCAACGGGAGAGGCCACAATAGTGAGAGGCCTGCGTACCGCAAAAAAAAAAAAAGAACTACTAGTAGAGGGAGGGAGACGCAAGAGGGAAGAGATATGGGAACATATGTATATGTATAACTGATTCACTTTGTTATAAAGCAGAAACTAACACACCATTGTAAAGCAATTATACCCCAATAAAGATGTTAAAAAAAAAAAAAGAACTACTAGCAAAGGATAAATTATTGTTGTTTTCATTATCAATTATTATTATTATGTTAAGTGCAATGCTAGCTTATCTCAAAAGGCTGTTTGTAGAGGTGAGGATGGAGGCAAGGAATGAGTTGAGGAGGAAGTGAATTTCAACAGTCACAGCCCCCCGCTAGGGTGAACCACAGCCCTATTCGAGTGGGGTTGGGGTGTGGGTTTTCCTGGGATATGGGACTTTGGGTGCTAAAACTGGAAAAGTCAGTCCCCACCCCACTAGCTCTGAGGGTGCCATGGGCTTTCATTTACCATGTGGGTTCCCTGGGCCCCTGAGTCTCTTGAGGAAAGGAGTAGAGTTATTCATGCCTGTATTTCCCAGTATCTGCCATGCAGTAGGCGCTCAGTATCCAGTTCCCAAATTTGCTGCCTCCTGTTTAATTCAACTAAGGTCCCTAATATTTTATGTAGAAATGTTACCATGCTTTCATGGCCTGGAGAGAGACACAGTGTTGTTTGTTCTAGAGAGGGAAGCAGCTTCAGAGTGGGTGGGCAAGCAGGTTGTAGGCTGAGCTTTGGGAGAGCATTTGCAAGCCTGTGGATACAGAACACCATGGCTGCAAGCATCACAGAGGAATGGAGCTATTCTCACCACAGATATAGAGCTCATTTAAATATCCCTGGGCACACAATTCCTATCAAAGGAGCTGGATTGCAAAAAGTAGCTATTTTGGAAGTTTTGTCTCTTATGGAAGGAAAATCAAAATTTTCTCTCTCTCTCTCTCTGCTTCAGTTTTACATGGAGAGAGTGAATGAGGATTTGTGGAGAGCACTGCAGCTCTCTACTTGGGCTCTTGGAGGACTCTCAAAGCCTGACAGGCAGGCCCTCCCAAAGCTGACAATGAAGGCCTCCCCATCCCCCCACACTGCCCCCTCCTATCCTCAGTGTGGCCACCCCAGGTCCCTGCACAGCCCTGGGCACCTGCCAGGATCCTGCCCATCACTTGTCTGGGAGGCTCCTACCCTGCCCCCTTACTTCTACTCCTTCTGCAATGGTCAACTCAAGCCTATGCTCCTCCAGGAAGTCCTACCTGCCTCTCTCTCTTCTGGAAGTTTCCAAGGGAAGCAGAGTCCATATCACACTGCCCAGCATCCCTTTGTAATCCCTCCTGGAAGTAACCAGGTAATTCGTTCTGCCAACATTTTCTTTGCTGACATATTCTCTGCCCTGCCTCCACTACTCCCCACCCCCGACCATCAGTCCCGGTATTCCTGGAACTATGTGAAAACCTGGGTGGCAATGGTGTGCCAACCTGTTCGCTATGATGTATAATCAGTAAGAAAGAAGTTGGGGGTGAGGGCGGGGGGGCGTCGTGTTGGCTCTGCTGCCGTGAGGCCCTGGGTGTGAGTTCTCTGTGTTGGGCATCCCTCCAGAATGTCCAGGGCCACAGGCTATCTACCACCTCTTCTGCCGTCCCACTATGTTCTCAACTCCCAAATCTTGGCCAGATCCTCAGCTCAGCCCCACAGGGAGCAGCAGAACACATGATCAAGAGCCAGACTCTGGAGTCAGCTACCCACGTTCTTGCCGTGTGGCTAGCTCCTCCCGGTGCCTTAAGTTTCCTCATCTATAAAATAGGGATAATAACAGTACCCACTTCACTGCATTATTGGGAGGATCAAGTGACCTACTTTTGTTAAAGCAGAACTGTGTCTGAGACATAAGAAATGCTGGTTATTATTTAACATTCTTTGAATAGAAGGGAGAGAGACCACCTGATTTGTATGAGTCCTGTGCCCTGAACTTTTCCCATCTCTGGGTTTGGTTCTTTTTTTTTTTTTTTTTTTTTGCGGTACACCTTTGCTGGAAAATGCTTTTAGATCAGCATTAAGTCTGTGTTGCAAGACTGGCTGAGTAATAAGTGAGCTAACCTATCCTATTTTCCATAAAGAACTCTAAATTCCTCCTACTTCTCTGAACGAAATATCTGTATTCCCACCCACACTCTCAGCTACCTGCTGCAGAGGATGAAACCCCACCAAGTTCTGTCTTAGCTTTGCCGTTACTGGGGCTGCGGGCCGGTCCTCCCTTCCAGCCAGGGTCCTCCACTCTGTTGTCTGAGTTCTTGCTCTGCTCCAGTAGGGATAAAGGCATGTTAATGGGGCCAAGAGTCCCTCTGCCAGATGGGCTGAAACACCACAGCCTTACTGCAGTCAGCAGCCCTTGGAGAAGAGTCCAGATGTGAAATGCTTTGCTGTGCAGAAATTGTCAGCAAACAGCAAGATGGGCCCCCACCTTCCATGCACACCATATTCCTGCCTGGGCAGCTGGGCTCAGCCTGTCCCTTGCCTAAAAGGCCCTCTATTCTCCTAGGCACCTGTCAATCCTACTACCTTTCAACACTCAGCCCTAGCTCCTTCCTCTCTTGTATCTATTCTTTCAGAATGCACTTATTGAGAACCTACTGAACTCCAGGGAGTGGACTAGGGATGAGGATACAAAGATGAAACTCACAGGCCCTACCTGCAAGGAGCTTCCAATCTAGGAAGCCTTCTCTGACCACTGAAGCCCACTGCCTTTATTGAACTCCTTTGAACATCACCTGGTTGGTCCAGCCTTGGCTTTCGTTAATATTATCCCCAACTTACAGATGAGGTAACTGAGCCCCTGAGAGGTTAAGAGCATTGTCCATGGTCACTCAGTCAGTTGGTAGCCCTTAAGTGCTCAATAAGTTGGTCTTATTTCCCCAACTCATCTCTAAGCTTCCTGGGAGGGGACCAGACACTTCAGCTCCTCTACCCACAGCTTTCCAGCCACTCCTTTGCAGACATTAAGTCCCCAGTAAAAGCTGATAACTTGCTGATTGCTCTTGGGCTAGCCCAAGGTCAGGGGGTTGCTCCGCTTGGGACCCCAGGCCATCCCTGCATCTTGAGAGGCTGAGTTTCTTCCCCAGTGCTCTGGCCTCACACTCACCTCAGTGTGGCCTCCTCTTGAGAAGCAGCAGCTTTCAGCCTCCAGAAGGAGACATGCTCCTCTCTGTGGCAAATAGACTTTGCTTGCTCCAAAGGCCCTATTCTCAGGACAGGCCCAGGTGAGAAGCCCTTAGGGTGGGAGACCCTTTCTTAAATAGGGGCCTTGGTTGCAGTCTTCTTCCTCAAAGAAAATCAAGTTACCCTGATTTCTTTTTTTCCCATGAACCATTTGTGGGGAACAGGAGATAATAAAGAAAACCGACTTTTCCTCCAGAGGAAACTTCTCAGGCAGCTTCTTACGAATGACTGTGGTCTTGTCAGGAGGATGAAGTGTGAGGGGGGAGCCGGTAGAACTGTGCTGGGAGCTCAAGTGGACCCAGCCCCCAACGGTGATCTGGCCACAGGGAAGTCACCAAGGACCCTGGGTGCCTAGGCCTCTGGCCAAGAAGGTCAGGCCTGGTTGTCAGCCAGCCAAAAGCTGCTGTGCCCGTGAAAGTGTTCATCCACAGACACAGCCTCACCTGAAATGCCACAGTCCAAAGTCTACCTGTGGGTGTTTGTTCTGTAAGGACAGATGTACCAGGCAGGGGAATTTAGGAAGCAGGAAGTGAGGACTCTGCATGGGAACGTTTAGATCTCAGGATTCAAGTCAGAACCTTATTGAGGATTTGTTTGTTGTCTCTGCAGCAATTTAAATGTCCATTTAAATCTCTCTCCAGAGCTGGCTGCAGTATCTGGTGAGTTGGGAGAGAAGCCTCAGGGCCTTGGAATTAAATCCTGGGGGTGGAGGAGCAGGGAGGGAAGTGCTCAGAATAGAGAGAGAAAAGGTGCCCCCCAACACACACAGAGACGCACAGACAGGCAGAGGTGGTCAGCGCCCTGGGGGAAGCTGACTAATGAGGCCTAATCATGCCAAAGGGAAACCAGCCAACTGTCAGGCTATCTTCCCAGAACTTGAAGACCTGAAGGAAGGAGCAGCTCGCTGGCCTCAGAGGTGACCTTGCTTTCAGGGGCCAAGGAAAGGAGAGGACACCCTCTGGAGGAGTATTCAAGGCCAGGAGGACGTCAGGATACAAAGGTGGAGGTCCTAGGGCTAGGGTGGGGATGGGCTTCCTCAAGGGCAGGGGAAGGGAGAGAGACAGGACAACTTAAGACAAACTGGCAGCCAGTCAGCAGGACCCAGGCTGGCCGGGAAGTGACGGCCAGGAGACTGCCTGCTTCTGGGGCACCAGACACAGCCTCTTCCCAAACACCACAAAGCTCCAGCCAACAGAAAAGCCACCTGGGCCTCCTTGCACACTTTCCTGCTCAGGAGCCAGGAATGTGCTGCCTCCTTCCCTGACCTCACAGACTATACTCAGCAAAACAGCCAGATGTTCTCCAGATGCTATTTGCCTGCCATCACCTGGCAGCAGGCAACAGGCAGAATGAGTAACTCTCACCCTTATTTTCCTTTCTGTTTTCTTGAAATATTCCTTAGAAAGAACTCTGAAAGCGAGGAGAAGAAATCCTAACTTAGTAACACCATTGAATGTTTCCATTTTTCAGGGCAAATCAATGGATTTTTAATTTTAATTTTTTTAATTAAAAAAATAAAATTTTAAGGCTTCCCTGGTGGCGCAGTGGTTGAGAGTCTGCCTGCCGATGCAAGGGACACGGGTTCGTGTCCCGGTCCGGGAAGATCCCACATGCCGTGGAGCAGCTAGGCCCGTGAGCCATGACTGCTGAGCCTGTGCATCTGGAGCCTGTGCTCCACAGCGGGAGAGGCCACAACAGTGAGAGGCCTGCATAATGCAAAAAAAATAAATAAATAAAATAAAATAAAATAAAATTTTAATTTTTAATTTATTTATTTTTGGCCACGTAGCATGCAAGATCTTAGTTCCCCGACCAGGGATTGAACCCACACCCCCTGCAGTCAAAGCAGGGAGTCTTAACCACTGGACCACCAGGGAAGTCCCCCTCTGGATTTTTAATTTAAAAAACAAAAAAAAAGGGGGGGGGATAAAAAGAATTAACTAAGGAAACTATAAACAAAATGAAAAGATAAACTACAGAATGGGAGAAAATATTTGCAAATGATGTGATCAACAAGGGCTTAATTTCCAAAAAGCTCATACAATTCGACAACAAAAAAAACAAACAACTCAATCGAAAAATGGGCAGAAGAACAGACATTTCTCCAAATAAGAAATACAAATGGCCAACAGGCACACGAAAAGATGCTCAGTATTGTTAATTATTAGAGAAATGCAAATCAAGACTACAATGAGGTACCACCTCACACCAGTCAGAATGGCCATCATTAAAAAGTCTACAAATAACAAATGCTGGAGAGGGTGTGGAGAAAAGGGAACCCTCCTACACTGTTGGTGGGAATATAAGTTGGTACAGCCACTGTGGAAAACAGTATGGAGGTTCCTCAGAAAACTAAAAATAGAATTACCATATGATCCAGCAATGCCACTCCTGGGCATATATCCAGAAAAAATTCTAATTCAAAATGATACATACACCCCTATGTTCATAGCAGCACTATTCACAATAGCCAAGCCATGGAAACAACCTAAGTGTCCATTGACAGATGAATGGATAAATAAGATGTGATATATATATACAATGGAATACTACTCAGCCATAAAAAAAGAATGAAATAATGCCATTTGCAGCAACATGAATGCAACTAGAGATTATCATACTAAGTGAAGTAAGCCAGAAAGATGTACCATATGATATCACTTATACATGGAATCTAAAACATAATACAAATGAACTTATCTATGAAACAAAAACAGACTCACAGACATAAAGAACAGACGTGTGGTTACCAAGGGGGAGGGGGTTGGGGGAGGGATGGAGTGGGAGGTTGGGGTTAGCGGACGTAAGCTATTGTATATAGAACGGACAAACAACAAGGTCCTACCGTACAGCACAAAGAACTATATTCAATATCCAATGATAAGCCATAATGGAAAAGAATATTTTTAAAAAAGAATGTATATACGTGTGTAACTGAGTCACTTTGCTGTACAGCAGAAATTAACATAACATTGTAAATCAACTGAACTTCAATTAAAAAAAAAAAGAATTAACTGAAAATGACAGTGGCAAGAAGCTAAATTAGCCCATACAGTTTGAAAATGAAGAGAAAGGTCTTAGTGAGGTTCGTACTTCCCCCAGACGACACATGGGACAGGGCCAGGTGACCTCTCAGCCTTGCTCACCACATCACACCACCCTGGGCCCGTTTTGAGGGAAGAGCTTAGCCCAGCCACTTCTACCAGGTCTAACCTGAGGCTGGAATATGCCACTAGCCATTTTAGGGAAGTACATTCATGTATACTAAGATTTGCATAGATAGCATATAAATTTATACAAAATAAAAATCACATGTGTGCCTGAAATAACATAAAGTGCATTTGCACATTTTCTGGAAAAATAAAGGTGGTGTTCAGCTTGGCCCTCTGGGGATGCCCTGACAGAAGGTAAAAGAGGTGGCTGCCTGCCATGGCTGGGCCTGACGTGACATAGAACTGAGCTGACCCCATCGTGTGCATTCGGTGATGGGGTGTGGGGCTCATAGGTTACCCTCCCCATTCCAAAGGCAACACTCAGCTCTGTCAAGCTCTCCTCACCGCCTCTAGTGAGTCTCCCCACAACCCCTGAAGGCTCCTTTACTCACTTCTGCAGCAGAGATACTCCGTGAACACCCGTCTTTGAGGTCAGACCTGCTGCCACACAGAATCCAAGCATCTTTGGGGCTCTCCCATATGCCTGCTCTGCCCTATTAGCTGGACCATACGGTTCTGGCAGTGAGGGGTCTTACTCTCCCTCTTGCCCGTGTTTCAGAGGTGTGTCTGTGATGAAGACCCAATTTCCACTCTGACAGCCCCACTCCCCCCCAACACCCACATACACACTAGTTCTCTCCAGCGGTCTGGAGATTCCAGGTGCAGGTGACGAACACAGCAACAGCTCGAGTCAGGGCCCCAGTTGTAACTCTCCTGGCAGCTACTGCTTTTTTAAGGTGAGGAATATGACTGTCCCTAGGACTTCAGGCTAAACATCAGATGAAGATGTGGAGTCCCCGATCCTTTCATTCTGGGGTGTGGGCCAGTGAAGCAATGTGCTGACATAGCCCTCACCTCCTCGCCCCACGCACAGCCCTGGTCCCACAATAGACTCTTTGGTAGAGCAGGAAGGAGGTAGTGCTGGCTGCTTGCACAGAGCAGTGTGGAAGACCGCCAGGATTAGGGCCCACCCCAGCCGGGGATGAAACGGAAGGGAACTGTAAAAGCAGGAGCGGAAACAACTCCAGCCTCTGCACATTGACCACAGCCGCTCCAAGCCCTGGCTCCCCCCAGCTCCGGGGCTGCCATACCACTGGGGACCCCCAGCCTTAGATCCAGACCCACGCGACCAGCACACTGAGGGCGCCAAGGATTCAACAGCACCTGCTGCACGGTGAGGACCTGCACTCTGACTAGAAAAGAAAGTAGACAGACATGGTGTGTGAGAGGCCAGCAGGCAAGCCCCTGGGGAAGCTCACCCACCGATGGGACCTGCCACCTGGCCCTCAGAGAGCAGGAACCTCTGTGAACATTTGCCTCCATGCCTCTGGAGCTTGGAGGAGCCCCGCGGGCCACAGACTCCTGGCTGTCCCAGCCCTGAGTCATCACAGCCCCAGCTGGTCCTGCAGCCAGAAAACCAAACCACTGAATTTCAACCAAAAGACCTGAGAGCTTGAGAGGATTCAAACAGGGCCACTAGCGGGCGGTCCTGCAACGAGCCTAAGCAGAACAAAGCAGGATAGAGCTCTGCCAGCAACCAGAAGAAAAGAAACCCTCCACTGGCACCTGGGCTGAGGCCCACTCTGCCTCCGGAGACCTTGGCTTGGCACCAGGGTGAGGCTTCCCAGAAGTGCTTGACAAAGATACTCTGGCAGTCTCTATGGTGCTTCCAAGTTCATAGAATGTTAAAGTAGGAAGGGACATTTTGTGGGATTTTCGTAACTCCTTTCTCTTCTCTGGGCCACAGTTTGCATATCTGTGTGAAGAGGAGATTGCACCAGATCTGCAGACCTTAACCGTGTCTGCACATGGGAACCGCCTGTGGATGCCCCAGTCCACAGGTGAGCATCACGAGCTCCTGATCTTCACAGTAATCCAGGGGGCAGGTGTGGGGAGTTGTGGAGGAAATGCTGCCACCAGACTGGCCAAGAGTTGGAAATTGTTTAAGTGGGATGACGGGCAAATGGACCGGGGGAGGAAGGATTGTTCTGTTCACTCTTTTTTTTTAGAATAAGAAGTTAAGAAACCAAAACTACTGATACTCTAAAACTAGCTGTGCCTGGGTGTCACCTGGAACCTATTAAATTGGAACGTCTAGGGGCGGGGGCCCTGGCACTGAGGTTTTCACAAAGGAGTCCCCACGTGATTCTGCTGTGCAGCCAGGATTGAGAACCCTGGGCCAGACACTCTCCCTGGTCCCCACAAGCACCTGAGCGGCTGAGCCGCCTGCACCTTCCACCAGACACAGCAAAGTCACACTCTGGTCCCATTTGCTCTAACTTCCTGCTGCAGGAGCCCTTCCTCTCAGAGGGGAATGATGGGAGCTGCACTTGGAGCAGGGGGTCCCTGCCAGGCCTTCACCTGGGTCCTCTAGTCAGTCCAGTCTGCCCCACCCCCTGGTTATGGTGGCCGCTCAAATTGGCTGCTCCCCAAGGCCTCCAGGGGAGGGAGCTCAGCACGAGCTCAGGGATGGTGCAGGCTGCTCCTCCAGGTGCATCAGGAAGCTCAGGGCAGGACCATTCCCTCTCACGCACACAGTGAACCTGAACTTCAGCCTCAATTTCAGTCTCCTCACGTGGCCAGGTTCTGTCAGGCCTCCCACCTCTCAGAACACAGTGAGTCACATTCCTATTGCATTTGGGTTGACCTCCCAGCAGACCCTGAACGTTCCTGGACTGCTTCCC
The DNA here is from genome assembly GCF_000442215.2 of Lipotes vexillifer. Classification (NCBI taxonomy): domain Eukaryota; kingdom Metazoa; phylum Chordata; class Mammalia; order Artiodactyla; family Lipotidae; genus Lipotes; species Lipotes vexillifer. The sequence continues at coordinate 6,154,171 of NW_006791012.1, forward strand.
AGCATCCTTTTCCCAGTTGCATTTCAGCGTCTGGGACCAGGAAGGAGCAAACAGGCTCAGTTTGGATTTCCACACAGGATGCTCAGCTTGCTGGGGCCCCTGAGAGTTTCCACCTGCTTTCCCTGCCCCCTCAGCCCAGAACACCAACTGCTGCAGCACATCACCAACTGCTGCAGCACATCCCCAACTGCAACATCACCCTCCGCGATCCTCGATATTGATACATGCCGGATTTCCCTGCTCTCTCCCCCACACTGGTGCAGCCGTTTGCATTCCACACTCCTGGCAAACTTCTCAGAACGTTCCCTCCCCATCCAACCCTTTGTCCTTTGTCAGTAACTGACCAGCTCTGCAAGGCAGTGTGGACCTTTCGGAAATTAAGGAACTTAGGTGATGTTGCCAGTTTCTCACATAGGTACTTCCTACTGCCTTTCTGGAGCTGAAGTTGGTTCTCCAGTTTGGCATTGGAGGCCTTTCCTGTCTCATTTCCCATTACTTCCCTATTAAAAACAAAAACAAAAACAAAACTTAAGCCTTCTGCTTTAGTCAGTCTGGTCTGCTTATACCCCCCACAATGTACCTTTAGGTCTCTGCTCAGGCTAATTCTCCTGCTTCGAAGAATGGATTGCCCTTCTCTCTACCTGCCATCCTCAGGATTTGTCAGACCACTTTAACAACACTCGTAGAGGGTAAACCTTCTTGAGCACTTACTGTGCCAGCAGTGCTAAGTGCCTCATATGCATCATCTCATTTACTCCCCACAAAACCCTGAGTCACTTAAAAAAAAAAAAAAAAAAAAAGGACAACACATTAGGTTTACAGAGAAGTTGCAAAAACAGTACAGAGAGCTCTGTGTACCTCTCACCCTGCTTCCCCTAATGTTAACATCTTATACAACCACAGTACAATTATCTTTTTCTCTCAAATGTCCTTTTTCTGGTCAAGGATCCCACATGTGAGTTGTGTGTCTCCTTGGTCTCCTCCAGTCTGTGAACAGTTCTTTTGTCTTTCATGATTTTGACTCTTTTGATGAGTGCTGATGAGTTGCTTTGTAGAAAGTCTCTCAATCTGCGTTTGTCTGACGTTTTTCTCATGATTAGATTGAGATTATGTACTTTTGGCAAGAAGACCACCGAAGAGATGTTGTGCCCTTCTCAGTGCATCGTACCAGGAGCCACATGATGTTAATTTGTCCTAGTTTTGTAAATTTGTCATGTTAACCTTGATCACTTAAGATGGAGTCTGCCAGGTTTCCCCACAGCAAAGTTACTTTTTCTCTCCTTCATAATTTGTAAGTACCTTGCGGGGAGACACTTTGAGATTCTACAACATCCTGTTTCCCTTCCAACTTCGGCCCACTGAGTTTGGAACCATCCGTGGATCTTGCCTGCAGTAGTTATTACTGTGATACAGGCCTAAAGGTGATTTTGTATTTCATGAGGGTCCCTGTTTTCCCCACTTTATAGATGAGGACACTGTGTCTCAGATCTGTGATGTAGCCCAAGGTCCTAATGCTAGTAAGTTAGAACTCGGGCACCAAAGCACTGCCTCTGATGCTAAGCTCTTTATTCTCCTCGGGGAGTGAACCACAAGCTGGTGGGTGGCACCTCTTGTAGTCACCTGATCTTCCACATGGTCTCCTCCCCCAGACACACAGTTGGTTTCTGGAGGGCAGGAACTGGATCTCCTATCTAATTGCCCCAGATGCTCAGGGCAGGGCCTGGTGTCCAGCATTTGTGGACTGAGTGGTCCTGGAGAATTGAAGAGGTCACGCGTGACAAGGGGAGAGGGTGGAACCAAAAGAAAGTCCAGCTTCTTTCCTTTCCGCCAGCCCACAAGGTATTATGGCCAGAGATACACCCAAGTCTGTGAACCAGGGGAGAATGGTGGGCAGGGGACTCAGGAGAGCAGACACCAGCAGGGGTGTGTGAGCCAGAGGCTGACCGGTGGGAGGAGGTGGGAGAAAGTTCGAAAGAAAAGGCAGAGGGAGGAAGAGGGACCATCTTACCCAGCCCATCACTTTACAGGTGAGATGGCCAAAGCCATTGTTTCAGGGCATTATTGATTATAATCAGATCCTCAAGAGCAAAGCGGGGCTTATTGAAAGGATTCAGAGGAGTTTACTGAACTCATTGGCAGGAAGTGCAGCCTGAAGAGGGCTTTTCAACTGAAGTGCTTCCGCTGATTACTAGCATCTCTAGGCCTCTACATTCACATGTATCTGTAGTTCCACAAATACTTATTGAGCACCTTTATGTGGCAGCAGCGTGCTTACTATGGGGAAGAAAACTGTGAGCAAAACCAGGGGTCCCCCTAGCACATTGGAGAGGGGTTGGTTTTGTCTGACTTGTCTTCTCAGGTCGTGGGTGGGGTGATCTAAGCCAGAAGGAAAAGGCAAAGTGACAAACATACTGAGTGACATCCTGCATAGGCCAGCGAGGGCTGGTGACGTGCTCAAGGTGGCATGGGGCTGCAACTTGGGTCTTTCAATGCTGATTTCAGGGCACATTCATATTTGTTCACTTTCTGATGCAGGGGGCACACAGTGGAGGGGCTTGAGTGTGATGCGGGGGTTTATGAAGATGTGCATGCATGTAGGACCAGGGCTGAGGGCAAGTAGCTGGGCGTGTGGGAGGACTGGGGGCTGGATAGAGGAGGGGACTGTTCATAAGGAAACCACAGGCTGAAAACACTGAGAATCAGCCTTCGGGGGCCAGTTTCAGGCTTCAGTTTCCAGCTCCCGGCTTCTCTGCTCCTACAGCAACCGTCAGCCCACTGATCTGGCAGCCAAGGCTGAACGCTCAGGACCTGAACTCCAGGTTTGCACAGTGAGAGGAAGGTGGAAGTGAATTACAGGTGTGCTGAGTGCAGTGACCAGCACTGGACCAGAAGCAGCCTTGGGCTCTCGTCCTAGTACTCAGGACAAATCCCTTCGCCCATCAGACCCCAGTCCACTCACTGGATGCAAAATGAGGGCTGGCTCAGAGGTTTTCAGTCTGAATCACCCAGAGACCTTGTGACCTGGTAGATCCCAGACCCACCCCAGAGATGGGGTGCCGGGGGCCTGGAAGGAGATTCAGGGACATGCCTGGCTAACCGGTGCTCTCAGGTGGCCCTGGGCCATTCTCAATCCTGGACTACACTTTGACCAACAGTGGACTTGGTCATCTCTGGGGTCCTTCACAGCATTTCCCTGAAAAAGCCAAGTTTCTTTGGGCCACATAGAGGGAAGGCCACTATCTTCCAGATGCCCCTGCCTATTGGTGTGGGGTGGCCCAGCAGAAGTGGCTGGGTGGCCAAGCAAGATGCCTGCTTACAGAGAACCAGCAGTCAAGCTTGGGGGAGCTGAAGTGGAGCCACAGAACCTCCATGCTGTCTGCTCAGGACTCTGAGGTCACGCTGACCTCCATCTCCCATTCCCCGGGCTGGCCTAGCCACTTCAGATCCTAATCAGGCCAAAGCTCATTTGAACATATCTGTATGCCAGAGATCAGAGTTCAGGGCCCAGTCCTGGAAGCACTTTGTGTTTTCCCAAATTCTGGGAGATCAACATGTTGATGAGACCTAACAGGAGCCCAAGGGGCTGGCCGGAGACCCCAGTACCCAGTTCCTCAGTGGAAAATCCATACTCACCAGTTTATACCTTTGAATCTCAATTTGCCCACTCTGTATGCATCATCAAAAGCTCCATCTTCAAAGCTTCCTTATGCCATAAAGCTGTCCCCATCCCACCAGCAAAAATTACCTGCTTTTTCTTCTACAACTTTGTTAACCATTTTAATGCTCATCTCCTACCCCAGTTGAAAGTAGGCATTGTCCCATTTTTGTCTTCCTGGGAGTCTGGCACATAGCAGGTGTTCATCAAATTGAAAATAGAACTGAATGAGACAAGGGGGTTAGTCTTCCAGTTCAAAAATGAAGAAATTATTGTGGTTTGTTATTATATTAGATCAATCATTGATCTAATGTTATAGGTGACAGTTATTAAAATAACCATTTTGCAAAGAATATGCTATATTTCCTGGCAATAATTATTCATAATTTATATTAGGGGTATCTACAGGAACCCCAAAGATGAACTGCACAAAGTAGGAATGGCAAGTGACAATACTTAGCATCTATTTTTTTTTCTGAGCTTCAAATTAAGTGAATGGTATTCTACCTTATAAAACCAAAAAGGATGATAAACGGGGAAGGAATTTTTCCCAGGAAGACACACAAACCCACAAGAGCTGCATGCACAGCTAGCAATTATGTTGGAAGCATGGCCTAAGAATGAGAGTGTTCCTCTTGACTCTATGGACTCATATTTATCCCACAAGAGACAAGGAGACAGTTAGGATCCTTGGTGCAGGAATACTGGTGGAAGGGCAAAACCTATTTCACATCTGGGTCTGAGGTGGTCCCGGTAAGGGAGGTTTGGGACACCAAGTTCTCCAGGTTAATGGTAGTGCCCGGAGTCAACAGGGCTGTGGAGGAGGCATCTGCAGCCCATACTGAAAGAACTATTTCTCCTCAGAGAAAGCACTATTCATGGAAATAACTGGAGAAAAAAAAATGCAACCTTTGAGGGCTTCCTTGGTGGCGCAGTGGTTGAGAGTCCGCCTGCCAATGCAGGGGACATGGGTTCGTGCCCCGGTCCGGG
>NW_006791012.1:6159487-6167594 GCF_000442215.2 Lipotes vexillifer
GGCGTACCGCAAAAAAAAAAAAAAAAATTGCAACCTTTGGGACGGGACAATAGTTGGGGTCTGTCCGATAGGCTCTGAGCAACTACTTCTGTGGAAAGTGGATGAAAATGAAAGAAGATGCTGATGTGGTCTAGGACTCAGGTGGGATACCCAGGCCTGATAACCAACTTCCAGAAGAGGGGATGTGAAGGTGAAATCTCTTATTTAAAAAAAAAAGGGGAGGGGTAAGGGGTTTGTAAGAGTAACCAATGGCCCAGAGACATTTATGACAAAAATGTGGGAACAGTGTGGCAGAAAGAAACCCTGAAGCTCAATGACTGAGTCACACTCCGGGGGCATCCTGCCCGATGGTTCCCCATAATCAGCTCAACCACTAAACTGCAGCAAAGGGAGGAAGGACAACTAGTCTACTTCATGGAGCCTCAATTTTGTCACCTAGAAGATGTGTACAACAATCATTTCTACCCACAGGTTTGTTTACAAGGATTAAATAAGATCACAGCAGGACTAGTAGATGCTTTTCCTGAGACCAGAGCCAATAGTACCTTGGCCTGGCTAAATAAAGTGTAATGGTCTGCATTCTAGTATAGAAAACACATGTGCTCTGCAGCTATTCCTGTAACTGAATGGGACATGAGCTCCGTGCCCCCCCTATGTTTAGCATTTTTTTGGTTTTATGATTTGTCCTCATTGCTTGCTTACTTAAGGAAACCCATTTCATCACAGCCTGAGAAAAATGTAGTACTCAAAAATGTTTATAGCAATACAATACGTTTTATAATGCTACAATGACATTTGGGCTGACTGTGAATGTCCTCTTTTCCCCTCTGGTTAGAAACACATGAAAAGTCAATTAAGCAGCACAGTTTGTTCTGTAAGTTAAGTTAGTGTGTAAGGCAGGCAGTTTGGGCACTGTTTATGGAAATGAAAAGTCTTCGCCCGGTTTTGACTCCTTTACAGAAGTCTCTTGCTGTGACAGGCTGGAAAATGAACTAGAGGAGAATGTGGGTGCTCCACGTAGGGACTTGGTCAAGAAACTTGGCCAGGAAGCAGAAACATGGCGCTGCATAAGCGCCATGTGCCTGGGGCCGAGGGCCAGCCTTCAGTAGAAGGTCTCTTAATTCTGAGTGACTTTGCCTTGAACCAAGCTGACAATAAAGAAATTCCAAAGAAACAGCCCCTTAAGCCCAAATGAATGCAGATTTCAGTGACATACAAGAATGGGCCACTGAGAGACCAGGCCAAGGCCCTGCCTCTCTGCAGCTTCAGTAGAAGCCCTAAGAGCAGGTATGCCCTGGCTTTCCTGAGACAGTGTAGAAGGCAACATCCCGGCTGCCCCTGGCAAGCGCATGCGCACACACACGCGTGTGCACACACATGCTGCTTGTTATTCACAAAAACAACCCACTGACTCCCAATAACATCTGTGGTATTCTCCCCACTGTCACATCTGATTGAAATCTCTCCCACGAGGGCAGCAATTCTCCAACTATCTCACAATTTTCAATCAGAAGTTCTACAAGCATAGAAACCACATGACCCCCAAATCGTACTTCTAAATATTCGCCCAAGAGAAGTGAAGTTGTACATGAACGTTCATAGCAGCTTTATTCATAACAGATTGTAAATCCTCTTTAAAAACTGAAGCTAATTTACTTCAAAACCAGAATTAAGTTTTTCTTCGAACTGTCTATGGGAATACATATTGGCAGAGTGTCTGAAGGTGCTTCTGGGGTCAGCTGTCATGCTCACAAATGTCCAGGAACCCTAAAGCACTGCCCTGGCCTGGGTTTGCTGTAGAAACAAGCAAGTGGACGAGCAGTTGCAAGATCCTCTCCAGAAGGCCCAACTTATCTTTGGTTTTCTACTCAAAATATTCTTCTGTCTTTAGTATCAAAATCCATGTGTTCACCATCTGGGTCCTCAGTGCCAGGTTTCTGAGGGGCAGGTGCCCAGCTCAGCAGCATCATGTGCATTACCTCTTGATCTTTGTGATGTAACGAGACAGTGGGTTATGTTATATGGATTTTGCAGATAAGAAAACCAGTCCCCACAAAGGAGAAGTAACTTGCTCAAGGACACACAGCTGGTGAGCCTTGGGCTGGGATTGAACCCACGTGGTCCAGTTCCTGTAGTCGCTACAGTTGCCGCCTCACAGGCAGAATGAACCACTGAGGATGATCTCCGAGCTGCACCGAAGGGGAGCATGAAGGCCTCCTCCCAAGAGGGTATACACTGCAGAGTATTGCTCTGCCAGCTTGGCCAGGCTGTATTTCCTGCCCTGCAGTGTGTGTGCCACAAGGCCTCCACACACAGGAATGACCTCACCCATCAGCTGGCCTTAGTGCCCTCCTGGGATGCCCACACCAAGAGATGGGGTTTTAAAAGCCTGGAGCTCTAACCTTTACAAGTACTGGGTAATTCCTCATAATAGCCCTATGTAGTAGGTTCTGTTAGCAGCCCTCACATAACAGGCAAGAAGATGGAGACATAAAGGGGTAAAGAAACTTCCCCATCATCTCCAGCTAGTAAGGGGCAAAATCAGATCTAACATCCAGACCTTTTTCTGACACCAGAGCTAAGCTCTAATCTCTGTCTTCTCGGAGGTTAGAGAAATAAGCCATGGGGGAAATGCTGGTGCAAGAAAATAAGGTCTTAGCTCCTTTGCAGTAGAATAGCCACTTCCGGGTTCAGTGGCAAAGCAGTGGTGGGACCAGAGGCTGCTGGCAGCAACACCTCAGGTCAGGCCACAAACAAGAGGGGGAGCCGCCAGTTCGAGGAAGGCTTTAATCACAGTCCTGCCTCAGAGCCTATAGCAAAGCCAGCAGCAGGTCCCTACTCTGCCCCAGAGCTAAGAAACTCCCACTGGGCTAGCCCAGACCTCTGCATCCCGGCAGCACATCTCCACCCTCATCTTCTGGAGATGGGCACTCTCCCACTGGGAACCGTGGGGACTTCCTAATCAGATTAATTTGGGTCAATAATCTGTTTGGGAAGCTCTGATGAGCTTAGTGAGAAACTCATTCCAAATCTAATACAGATCTTCCTCCACTTAGGATGGGGTTAGGTCCTGATAAACCCATCCTAAGTTGAAAATATCTTAAGTGGAAAATGCATTTAATACACCTAACCTACCCAACATCACAGCTTAGCCTAGACTACCTTGCCTTACACTTACATCAGCCTGCAGTTGGCCAAAATCATCTACTATGAAGCCTATTTTATAACAAAATGTTAAGTATCTCATGTAATTTATTGAATATTGTATTAAAGGTGAAAAGCAAATGGTTATCCGGGTCCAGAATGATTTGTAAAACTGATGGGCTGTTCACCCTCCATGATGGGGCAGCTGACAGCGAGCTGGGGCTGCACTGCCCGTGCCCACATCACAAAGGAATAGCGGCACATCCCTAGTCCGGGGGAAAGACCCAAAGTCAAAATGCAAGGTCCAGTTTCTACTGAATGAGTATCACTTCCGCACCATCATAAGGTCAAAACATCCTAAGTTGCACCATCCTACATCAGTTAGAACCATCTGCGGTTCATTGCTAACAAGAAGTCCTCCCCTGCGCTTTCAGCGCACAGAGAAACTGCTGCCTCCCATCTTTGCGCGCATTATTCCTCACAGCACGACCACACCCAGCACACACTCCTTCCTCTTGCCTTTGGGGACAAGGCCGCTTTTCCTCCAGGCCCAGGGGAGGAGGAAGCCCCCTCCCCCCAGCCCTCCACCAGCCGACTCACTGGCTGCTGTCTGATGAGACAACCAGGCGGTTGTCTGCCTGGTCTAGCGTGAGACGCCGAGCGGGCCGGGAGAGGCCCGTTAGGGTAAGAAATTAAAAAGACGCAAAAAGCCTTCTGGCTAAGACGGTGACGCAGCAACAGAAACAAAACTGACGGCGGCTAAAAGAAAGGCGGCGAAGAGTCCCCACCGCTCGGAGGCAGCCTTTTGCGCGGAGGATGCTGACCCCTGCTGGCCGCGCGCGGGGACGCAGCGTGGCTGCCGCCGAGACTGTGACAGAGTCACCTCGGGAGGTGCTGAGAGGGGAAGGACCCTGCCTGGGGGCAGGGGTCCTGGAGGGGAGGGGAGGGGAGGGGAGGGAAGGTCAGGGACGCGGGCAGAGGCCCTAAGTTCTAGTCCTGCCCCCCACACCATCATCCAGTTAACAGGGCTGGCAGCCCCTCCCAGCTTTCAGATGCCATCAACTCCTCGTGTTTTAGGAGGATATAAGCAAGGAGGAAAAGGTAAGAGATATACAGTATAAATGGCGCTAGTATCCCTCCAGGGCCTACCTGTGCCTCCAAAAGGCTTCCCGCATTAGGGTCTTCCCCGGACCAGCCAATTCCAAGTCCAGAGCTAGTGAAGCCGCGTTGGCTTAACAGATGGTTACTGACTGGTGGGCTGCATAATGGCTGCCAAAGGTAATCAGGTCCTAATCCCTGGAACCTGTGAATGTTACCTTATAAAGCAAAAGGGACTTGACAGGTGTGATTAAGTTAAGGTTGTTGAGATGGGGAGAGTACCCTGGATTCCTCAGGTGGGTCTTAAATGTTATCACAAGCATCCTTAAGGAGGGAGAAGGAGATTTCACTACAGCAGAGAAAGAAAACCATATTACAAAGGAAGCAGAGAGAGAGGTTTAAGATGGTACTCAGCTCGTTTTGAAGATGGGGTCATGGACCAAAGAATGCAAAAAAGGCAGCTCTAAAAACTGGAAAAGACAAGGAAATGGATTCTCCCCCGGAGGCTCTGCTGACACTTCGATTTTGGCTCCATGAAACTGATGGCAGATTTCTGGTCTCCAGAACTGTAAGAGAATAAATGTGTGTTGTTTCTAAGCCACCAAGTTTGTGGTAATTGGTTACGGCAGCCATCAGAAACGCATACATGACCTTCTCCTCTCAAACCCTTGTGCTGGGTGCTTGGGATAAAGCAGTTAATGAGCAGGACAGAAAATCCACTTCCACCCCTAGAAATGTTTATAATCTCCCTCTCAGGATTTTAAAAAGCAACAGCCAAAAAGTCATTAATCTTTTGCGGTGCAATATATAACCAGTAAGCACATGGAAGATGCTCAAGATCATTAGCATTAGGGAGGGCAAGGGTCATTAAAACCATGGTGAGATATCACTGCTATGATGGTAGGAGAGCTATGATGGGAGAGACAGATAATAATAAGCTTTGTCAAGGGTGTGGAAAAACTGGAATCCTCATGTGTTACTGATGGGATTGTAAAATGGTGTAACCACTTTGGAAAATAGCTTGCCAGTTTCTTAAATAGTTAGACATAAATTACCAGTTGACCCAGCAATTCCACTTCCAGAAATCAAATTACCAGTTGACCCGGCAATTCCACTCCCAGAAATCTGCCCAGGAAAAATGCACATTCATATCCAAAGACATGGACATGAATGTTCACAGCTGCATTACTGATAATAGCCAAAACCTGGAAATAACTGAGAAGTTCAACAGTGAATGAAAATGTGGTATACACAATGAAATATTATTCTATAAGTGCCAACCAACTCTGTTGACACATCTGCTCTATCACCACAGAGCTCCAGGCCAGTTTTACACTCGTTCACATCAAAAACCAGGAGAAATAGACTGTTCTGGTTAGCCTCACTATCTAGTCCCTTTTGCCACACTATCTTCCAGACTATTCCAATGACCCTTTCTCTGTCCTTCCCTCTCTTGCTGGTCTCCATGCTGCTCTCTGAACGCATCAAGCACAACCCTGCCTCAGGACCTCAACACCATCTGGAATCCTCTTACCCCAATGGCTAGCTTCATGGCTCACTCCTCTCAATGAGGCTTTCCCTTACCACCTTTTAAAGACCATAATAACACCACCCCTTTTCTATCCTCCTTTCCCTGATTTTTCTCCATGGAACTTATCAACTTATAAACTCCATAGTTTTGTCTGTCTCCTGGCTAGACTGTAAAGTCCATAAGGAAAGGGATTAGTCTTTTAGGTTCACTACTGAATCCCCAGGACCCAGGACAATGCCTGATCCACAGAGGGAATGCGATAAAATGTATGACATAAATGGATGAATTCATAGCCAACTCTTCCTTGGGCTTGGATACAAGCATAACTTTTCCGTGATGAAGACTGAGAGGGGGCCTGCTCTCCACAGTAAATGACATAGACTAGCACTAGGGACTTGCAGTTCACTTGATTCTGGCTGAAGCACGCCTAATCCTCCAAGCACGGTAAGTACCGACTGCCACCAATAGCCAAAAGACCCATCCATACCTTTGAGGAAGGGCCATCTTTTCTCTGCCTCATGGGTTCCTAGAGCATCCTGGATGAGGGTCCTTAGCTGGTAAGACAGGAAATTAGTCACACCTACCGTCTGAGACTGTAAGTGTCGCCAGAAAACCTATGTGACATTCACAGCATCTCTTCTAGGAATATTTTAGAAGGGAGAAAAAGTAAACACAACCTAAATACCTCTTGGTAGAGAAATGTTAGCTTTTAAAGAGTCTAAGGCTAAACAATTTAGTTATGAAACTATATTGTAGACTGTTGAATTCATTTAGTTTCTTATTTAAACTCACATCTTTTCCATCAAGTAAGAAGTCTTGGTTCATGTCTGTATGAAAATTCCTCTTTCTCATGAAAATTTAGCACAAGGAGGTGTTTTTTAACCACACTCTTCCTGGGACATTAGTGATATCAGTGGTTCTGGCCACAGTTCATTGTGTTTTACCAGGTTTTTCTCCCGTTTACTACAAGGGAAGGGAAAGCTTCGTGAAGATCTCGGTTGATACTCTGGTTTTAACCCTTGATGGGGTTTCTCCCTTTAATTTGGGCACTTGGACATAATAGAAATGAATTGGCTTTTCCCCTTGCAAATGGAGTAACCACACATTAACATATCTTGAATAAAACAACTAAACTTACAGAACATGTACTGTTCCATTCCAGTCAGCCTGCCTTCATTTGGGGCTGAATAGAGTCTTTTCTTCCTAAGAGCTGTAAACAAAAGTAGAGATTGTGTGAGACCACCTTTGCTCTTTATTACAGCTGGTCAAGACTCAACACATTCCTACCAACTGATTATGGAGGCTGCCTTCAGCCCCGGAACATAAGGGAATGATGTCCCCCCAAAAATGACCTGGTGAACCGCAGCATTAGATAGATAGTTGTTGCTTATCTCTAACAGGATTGTCCTTTTCTGAACAAACTTTCTTCAAAAATAAAAATGAAAGGCAACTAGTTTCAGGAAGAACTGCTAAGTGACAATTATCATTAAAGTCAAGTGTTCCTGAAAAAAAGTAAAAAAACTCATTGTCTTCTGTTCCCACTTTTGGTTTGATTTGACTATCTTTAGCATGTGCTGCAGATCTCCTCTTTAGTTATGAAAGAAAAAAGGAAAACTCACAAGGCCATGGCCCACACCCTCCTGTGTGTGCACCCATTTTTCACATGGAGTGTTCATCACTATACTTATGTGCACACAGGTTTGTAGATTTTTTTTTAACTTGTATTGCTATAGTCTTTTAGCAGCTATAAAGGATTCCATCATGTACAGGGTACCATGATTTATTTGACCCATGATTTCAACATCCATATTTCTAACTTTTATTATAATAATCCTGTGAGAAATATATTGGTATATGAGTTTAACAAGTAATATATTTCTGAGATTTCTAGAAGTTGGATATGTGGGTTTGAGAGCCATTTGTTTTGGGTTCTTAATATGTCTGTTACCCTGTTTTCCAGAAGGTACATAGCAATTTATAGCCCTGTAAGTAATGTCTTATAACCACTAACACTCTGTAACATGTATTACATGCCATGCCCTGTTCTAAGCTCTTCATAGAAACTCATTTAATCTTTATAACAATCTTATGAGGTAGGTGCTATTATTGTTCCCATTTTATAGAAGAGGAAACTGAGGCACAGAAGTTATGCCAGATCTTTTTACAGGAGGAAAATTCGTTTGAGGAAGCATAAGTTTTGTCAACTGAAGGTGAACAATGAGGGGCACCAGAGTTGCCACAATCACTGATGTCTGTTACAGCAAAAGACTGTATCCACCTGAACTGTGAGGAGATAAGGAGTGTGGGATGTGGGGGGGGGGGGGGCCTCTGTAC
>NW_006791012.1:6167637-6174028 GCF_000442215.2 Lipotes vexillifer
GGGGGGGGGGGGTCCTCTGTACCATCTAAGTAGCTATGGCCCTTCCCCAAACCAGCTCAGAGATTTGGCAATAATGCAGGTAGTAGTAGTATTCCTAGTCAATTAGGTCTCAGCAAGTGAGTAACATTTAGAACTAGAACCTTTGTTAAACTCACATGTAGATTTTACAGAGATAAGAAAGCAGATTTGGAATGGACACTTTGTCCAAAAACCTAGGAGGGGCTCATCTGGGACTAGAGCCTAATCACCTAAACGGTCTGACACCTCCCCGTCATGCCTGGTGCCCCTCAGTTGTGTTCCCTGATCCCAGCCAGAAGGTGGGCCAGCAAGTCAGGATGTAGGAGAAGGTTTCCCACCTGGGTAAGAGCCAAAAGCCAGGAGTAGGGGAGAAGTGGGGGAGTAAAGGTGGGAGGGGAGGGAGAAAATGAGAATGTGCAGGGGGTGGAGATTCCTACCAGGGACTGTTGACCTTGTCACCAGAACGAGAAGGGTCGACGGGCACACAGCCACTTAGTTCAATCTTCAGCTTACCTCCGGCTTAATTTCTCTCCCCACAGATTTTAATACGTTGGAAGAGTCCCCACTCAAAGGCTCTCTCAGGTGCTCTGACTTAACCATCACCTTAACCAAGACATCTGCCTGAGTGGGGAGGGAGGGAACATATCAACAAAACATACCAACAGTGCTTCAACCTCACAAGCCCCTTCGGGACTTTTACCCCCCCGAACTGACATAAAGCACATTCTCATTGCTTGCATTGATGTTTGAGTTTACACTAGACTTGGGAATGGATTCTGAGACAATGGCCCTGGGTGATGTTGCTATTCAGGTTAAGCCTGTTAAACAAAACCTTAGACATTATGCTAAATATACTAAATATATTTAAAATATATATATTATAAATACTAAAATATACTTTAAAAAATGTATTGTTTAGGGGCTTCCCTGGTGGCACAGTGGTTGAGAGTCCGCCTGCCAATGCAGGGGATGCAGGTTCATGCCCCAGTCCGGGAAGATCCCACATGCCGCGGAGTGGCTAGGCCCGTGAGCCATGGCCGCTGAGCCTGTGCGTCCAGATCCTGTGCTCCGCAGCAGGAGAGGCCACAATAGTGAGAGGTCCGCGTACCGCAAAAAAAATAAAAAATAAAAAAAAGCCACACCTGTGATACCAGATCTCATCTCCTAATCCCAATTACCTTCCATCCTCCAAAGCTGCCTCTTCATACTGACTACAAAGCGGCGAGAAAATAAACACCGTGATAGCTCTCAAGGCCAGAGCAGGAGAACAAGGCCATGAGACCAAGTTTTTGTGGCCCTCAAGCCTACTAAATGGTTAAAACAATCTCGAGTCAAAGTCTTGGAGCTCCGCAGTGTGAACTATTCTGAAGCCTGAAAGGCCAACTCAGTCAACTCACGTTACTGACTTTGGGGCAGCTCCCTGTTTCCAGCTCTTCCCCCTCCAGACACTGTAGGATTATCCTTCCTGACCCTCTTGTGTTGGGGCATGCTTGTGTGACTACTCCCAGCCTATGAGTTCACTGCTGGGCCACAGCATTCAACTGCCAGTGCAAAGACAGACCCTCCGGAGCTCTTCCCCTCTGGCGAGGCATCCAAAGACCACCAGCTGGGTAGCCCAGGGCCTCCTATGAGCAGAGCCCACCTGCCAAATGGGATGGACTGTAGCCTGAGAGAGGAAAAAAAAGTCTTCCTTTGTTTCTAAGCCACTGGGATGGTGGTGGCATTTGTTACCGCAGTGTAACTTCGTGTACTCTGACTGATACAACTCCATTATTAAATTCCTGAAAAGAATGGAGTTTCCCCCTCAACATTTCCTAGATCCTTCTCACACCACCTGGCATTGCCCAAGAGCTGACACCATCCCAACCCTTTTTCTTCCCTCTTTTTTTCTGATTGGGCTTAACAGCTTTATTTGAAATGAAAATGCCATAGAAGCCCAGCAGTTACTGAGAAACCAGCAGGAAGACCTCCTCCTGAGGTCTTAGACAACAGCTATTCCAGCAGCTGTAGCAAGAATCCAGGCTATGACCACCCTCAGTGAGCCACTGCCCTCTACCTTCAGAGGTGCAGGGGGCCACCTGCCCCATGAGCCCAGAGCGGGGAAGAGCAGTTGAAGGGAGGGAGAAAGATATCATCAAAAACAAACTGAGATTTTTGTGCAGCCCTGTAGTTCAGTTCAATGTCTCCCTAGGAACGGCCCTCTGCTTGGTGAAACTGGTTCATTCCAGGCAGAGCAGACGCGGGGAATGAAATTCCATAAACAGCCTCCTGGAACAAGCACCTCTAGCTACAGATGTGCAGTCACTGTTCCCGACAGGTCCCGACGGGAAATGAACGGTGCTCTCTTATCTTAAAGGTTAACAAGTTGCTGCAATTTTGTTTTTTGCTCTGTGAGTCATGGGGAAGTGACACTGCAGAGCGCCCAGCAGATCCAGAATGTCTAAGTCATAGGGCTGTCGGGCAGTTGCCAGGCTTCCTTTCCATATGCTACACAATCACTTCACTGGAGGGAGCCTGCCTATGCCCCTGTACTCGGGGGACCCCAGGGTACCCAGCACTTGCTCTTTTAGAGTAGAATCAGCTTCCCGGGCTCGGCGCCAGGAGCCCACCAACTTCAGACCGTGGGCTTTGGGGGAAGGAAGCGTAACTTAAATCTGATAGGATTCTAAAACCTAACGATTTGGCACAGTTGGGTAGAGGGGATTCAAAAGATGGAATAAATACCATCTATTTTCCTGTAAGGTATTTGAGAAGGAATAACTGGTACTCATTCAACTCACTGTATCCCCATTGATGTAAATAAACAAGGCCCCCCAGAACTGAGAAAATGCCTCTAGAGCATTCACTAAGACCCTTCCCCTCACTCAAAGCCTTCCCTCATTAGGATTCCATAAAGTCTAAAAGCACTGAGTTTATCATTGTATTTCCTGAGGTTCCTAAACAGATACTGAAAGGAGAGGTAGCATTCATCCACCAGTTATAAGCTATGTGCCAAGAGCTTGCTGGGCCCTGGGGATACACGAGTGAACAAGTCAGGGGATGTGCCTTTGTGACACTGGCATTCCAGTGAGAAAGGCAGACAGTACACAAGAAAACTGCCAACGGCAATAAGTTCTCTGAAAGAATTGAATGGGGTGATGTGACAGTAACTGTTGATGGCATCTGAGCTGAGACCTAGAGGATGAAAAGGAGTTGGACAAGTAAGGAGCTATAGCCAGTGACAGAAGGCAGGTGATCTGGGAAGCTGGACTTGGTGAGGGACAGAGGACAGGTAAATTTTGACCAACAGGACGAACCTCAGGCCCAGTTCTCTTAGGCCTGCCTCGCTGCAGGACGGCACTTAAAACCACCCCACAGCTCAAGGTGTTGGTCCCTGGGTCACCCTCCCACGTGTACGTGCACAGCCCCCTGTGGCCCGTCCTCCCCACCGGCCTCTGTCCACACCCAAGGTTGACATGGACAAGCCATCGATGGTCGAGTTCTTCACCCTGGCAGGGAAGGAAGCCTGTGGGTTTGTGCCTTGTGTCCTGGCCTTTGTGGAGCTCTGGGTGGGACAAGGGTATGGTCTCCAGCAGTACCTGCTGAGCGATTAGCCGTGAACCTACTGAGCAGGCTACGGCCAGGTGACAACCTTGTGTTCTGCACTCTTGCCCTTCAAACCCAAAGGCTTGGCCAGCAGGGGTTATTGAGAGCATGAAATGTGGCTCTGTGACTGAGGAACTAAATTTCTAACTTCACATTTTAATTAACTTTAATTTAGGTAGCCACACATGGCTAGCAGTTACCATATTAGATAATGCAACATAGATTAAGATCAAGTACTTTTAGCAAAAGATAACAAAAGCCAATTGACACCCAAAGAATTACTGGAATTGTCAGATAAGCATAGTTGTGTGGGAAAATGGTAAAAGAAATAACATAATCAAAGCAAAAAGACACTTATTAGGAATAAATGGGCAGATTAGAAACTAAGCGAACTTCTAGAAATGAAGAATTGAAATAAAACTCCATGGCTACTGATACATTTCAAGTAAATTGCAGATATCAAAAAATAAGATGGGGCTTCCCTGGTGACGCAGTGGTTGACAGTCCGCCTGCTGATGCAGGGGACACGGGCTCGTGCCCCGGTCCGGGAAGATCCCACATGCCGCGGAGCGGGTGGGCCCGTGAGCCATGGCCGCTGAGCCTGCGCGTCCGGAGCCTGTGCTCCGCAACAGGAGAGGCCACAAGAGTGAGAGGCCCACATACTGCAAAAAATAAATAATAATAATAAGATGAACAGATGGATAGACAAACAGATATGATAAACTGAATAAAATGTCAAGAGTAGAATATAAAAAAAAAGAGTAGAATATAGGTAGTAGGTACATGGACATTTATTGTAAAGGTCTTTTAGCTTGGTCATGTTTGAATATTTATAATAAATGTCAGAAGAAAAAAAACCCTTCATGAACCAAATAAATCCCCCATGAAGGAAGCACAGAGACAAGGAGATGAAACTATGAGAGAAGAGATTTGGAGGATTGAATAAGAAAGTCTTAGCTTTATAATTGGAGTCCCAGAAGAAATGAGTGGAAAATTGAGTTAAAGAAATACCTGAGGAAGAAATGCCTGCAAGTTTTCTCAAACGGATAAAAAACATGCATCCACAAGTCCAAGATGCACAAAGTAGTAATTAAAGGTGGCCATAAAAACTCTGCTACTCCACCCACTGAAAGGGAACGTCTTGCTCGTCTCCACTTGAGTCTGCACTGGCTTGAGCAACTGGCTTGATCCATAGGCCACAGAAGAAGTCACACTGCATGACACCCCAGGCACTGTCAAGACCATTCAGCTTCTATCTTGGTTTCTTGGAAAGTTGTTCCGGGGAAATCCAGCCACCTTGTAGAAATGTGACTAAAGAGTTCTCAAAACTATATAAAGAGGGACACACAGTGCCCAGCCTTCCAGCTGTCCCCAACAACATTCGTATTATGAACGCCTATGAGCAAAGCCATCCTGGACCCTCCAGACCAGCCCAAGTTTCAGCTAAATACCAGCAAGAAACTCCAGTCAATCCCACGTGGAATGGGAGAATCACTCTGCTGAGACCTGCCTGAATTTCTGACCCACAAAAGAGAGATGAAAAAATGGCTGTTTCTTTAAGCCACTAAGTTTTGGAGCAGTTTGCCATGCAACAAAACCGGGAAATTAACTCAGAAGCAAAAGGACACACAGCACCATCTAGTGTTCTTCCTTTAAGCAGTCCTGCTACTTCTGTGCTCTCTCTTCGAGGATGTAGTCGGAAGCAAGTTCCCACTCCTCAAATAGTGAGGAGGATAAGTCATTGCCCCACTAGGAACCGCTTCCTTGGGCTCAGGCCAGGGAAGCACTCACTAAACTTCTAGATGCCATCTCTGCTCAGGCCAGACTTGGAGAGGGAACTGGAAAAACCAGTGAGCTCTGCAGAAGGAAAGCGTCAATCACAGAAAGCTTGAATTGCAGCTCTCAGGGAGCACAGCAGAGAGGCCAGCAGCCACTGTGCTCTTGCCTTGACTGGACAAGCCCTGGGGCATGGCTGGACTTAGGGAGCTGAGGGGGAGGTATCACTGTCTGAGACCTGCCCTCCAGTCTCAGACAGGGCATCCGAAGGCAACTGTAAACCTGACACCAGCCGTGAAGGGGGTGTAGACGTCCCTGTGGCCCCCCTCTGGTATCCCAGGACCTCTGTGGTAGGCGAGGGTGGGAATACCAGTGAGGGTTGGGGAGCATACTCAGGGGCAGCGGTGGCTGAGGAACTCAGCGGGAGGCCATTGTCAGTGTCACTCTGGCCAGGCTCGCCAGTGGCTCTGTGGCCAGCCCCTCTGGACTCCAGGAAGTGTATGTTGGGTCTCTTTCCGGAAGATGCCCATGATACCATGAGGAGACGCACTCAGAGGTCACACTCCGGGTCAGGCTCTCTGTCCTGGCTCTGGAAGTGCTGAGGACAAGCCCATCCAAGGGACAAGCTATGACTCTGCCTCAGAGGGAGCCACTTGAAGGCCACGGAGAGAGTAGGTGGTGACAACACTTCACCACCCAGAGGTGCAGCCACCAAGGTGACCCCTGCCTCACTGGAGATGAGCCCAGTGCTTAGCCAAGCAAACCCTCAATGCAGAAGTTAGGGTGTTCACAGGAGCAGCAAGAATTCCCCAAAGAGAGCTCTCAGCCTGGGACACAAGGAAAAGGGACTTGGAGATGTGAGAAAGCTGTGTGATAACAGGGAAAGGATACAGCCTGCCTTCCAGAGACAGCTGGGCCTCAGTGGCCAAGCCTGCCCTTCTTCACCCCATAGCAGCATGGTGTTTCACCAGGCAAGACTCTTGTCTGGACAGGCGTTTGCTGGCCTCCTGCA
>NW_006791012.1:6174038-6232596 GCF_000442215.2 Lipotes vexillifer
CCTGAGAAGGAATGGGAGAAAGCAGCTCCCCTTTCTGGGGTGCAGTCCTTTCCCATAATCCCAAATCTGAGCGGTTGGCTGACCTCAGCGAGTTCACAGGGGTGGGCCTCGTGGCTGGCACATCCTCTAAAGTGCCCTCTAGCCTTCCCCATTCTACAGGCGGGGACCAAGCTGCCGGTGAGTGGCTGCCACAGGGCTTGTTACAGGAATCACAGCGCTGGAAGGGGCTTCTCCACTGGCTGAGGGCCTGGCAAAGACACTTTTTCCTGGGATCTCTGGCCACCTGGGATCAGAGACTGCTGTTCCCCTGGGGCGGGAGAAGAGGCTATTTTTCAAAGATCCTTCCCACTTATTTCCGGATTTAGTGGCCAGGATGCCGTCTGCTGCAGGCTTGGTGAGGAACATGAGGAAGCCTGGCTGAACCAGGTGGGGCATAGAAGTTCCAGAGACCCCAAGTTTCTTCTCTGCTTGAGTCTTTGGCCCAGTGGTGCTAGCACTGGGTTTGGAGAAAGGTCTTTGAAATTAGATGGGAGCCTGTGTAACCTGGGGCTTCATGATCTTTTCTCCTGAATCTGCTCTGGGATCTCGGAAGACATAACACTTCCCCCTGAAAGGCCTGTATCTCCCACCTCGAGCATAGTTCTGAGATAGCAGGACCCCTTGCACAGCCAGAGCTTGGGTGGCATAAACGTGCACCCTTTTCTTTCAATAGGCATGGACCATACTGCTTTCTGCCACAGGGGAGAGCCCCTGGAACACAGTCTTGTCAGGGTTTGGCCCACAGTCATCATTTCCTATGACCTTAAACACACTGACATAGACAACAGCATGGCTTTGGGGGCCAGCCCGGATGGTCCAGCTGCACCAGATGTTCTGAGGAAACTGACTCTGCATCATCGGGATGGAGAATTCACCCATCTTGCCTTTCAGGATGACACGGCGTTTCATGAGGATGTAGATTTCTGTCCAAGAAGGTCTGAGTCCTGCAGGAGAAGAACCGGGTAGAGGCTTTGGGAAGAAACCCTCTTCGGATGAGGGCTCTAAAGAGCAAAGCTCACATTGTTCTTGTTCACGCCTTTCCTGTGCCTGGCCCAGGAGACTAGCGCCTTCAAGCTGTTGAGGGGAAGGTGTGAGGAGAGCTTGTTTAAGAAATAAGAGCAAAAAAGCATCACATCCAACTTGTAGGAGATGGTGTTCCCCTCAGCTGGCATTTAAGACTGATCTCCTCAAAGGGGGGGGACGTGGGGAGACGAGGGGTGAAGTCACTCACAGAGGAAAAGCATCTTCATAGAAGACATTGCAAAGGCAGCTCTGGCACCTGCTGAGACTAGATGGGTGGGGACAGGGGACAGTGATACTCAGCATGAAGACGACCTGAGAAGTTGTAAGGCCTACACCTAGCTCAGCCATTTGCCACCTGTGATATTGTGATTTATAATTGTATATTTCGTTTTTGCCGCTCCTGGCAGAGCTCCTAAAACCCTGGAATTTCCTAAGTGAGGAGACCGATACATGCTGATACATGTGTCTTTTATGTTAATGAGGTGACTTTTGGAAAGCACCTAGTTCACCTAAGGATGGGGGCTGGTTTCTAGGGGAAACAACCAGGTGATTAGAAGGTTGGAAATTTCAGTCCCTCCACAGGACCTCTGGGGAGGAAAAAAGGGGCTGGAAATTGAGTTCAGTCACCAACGGCCAGTGACTTAATCATTCATACCTATGTAAAGAAGCCTCCATGAGCACTCAGAAGGACGGGATGCAGAGAGCTTCCAGGTGGGGAACACATGGAGGTGCTGGGAGAGTGGTACCCTCAGAGCTGCAAGCTCTGTGCCCCTTCCCCATACCTTGCCCTATGCATCTCTCCCTTCTGGCTGCTCCTGAGTTACATATAACCAGTAATCTAATAAGTAAACTGTTCTTCTGAGTTCTGAAAGTCACTCCAGCAAATTAATCAAACCTGAGGAGGGGGTCATGGGAACCTCCGATTTACAGCCAGTGAGTCAGAGGCACAAGTAACAACCTGGACTTGTGACTGGCATCTGAAGTGAGGGCAGACCTGTGGGACTGAGCCCTTAACCAGTGGAATCTGATGCTATCTCTAGGTAGTTTCAGAACTGAGTTGAATTGTAGGACACCTAGCTGGTGTTGGATAATTGCTTGGTGGTGGTGAGAAAACACACACACACACACACACACACACACACACACACACACACGACCATCCAAACCTCCCTAGCAGGAAGGAAGCTCTCTTAATGGGTAGCTGTTATCAGGCTAGTAGCTTTACTCCCTGAATCTCAGTTTTCTTGTCTTTAAGACTGCCATTTCAAAGGGTTTTAGCCAACGTTTAATCCATAGCATGCTTTTCTATGTTCTCACAACTGTTTTTATTCTATTGGGAATGGATGGGGTGGGGAGATTCAGGGAAGCTTAGCTATAGCCCTTGAGAACACAGTTCAGTTATGGGAAAAGGATGACATTTATAAGGAAAAAAAAGCTTATGAGGCAGCCTCCGATGGCCAGTGCAGAGTTTAGAGGAAGGGAGAGATCCTCTGAATGCCTCCAGGTTGTCCCCATCCCTCCTGCGGGTGTAGAACTGTGAGAGGACAGAGGCCTTTATTTTGTTAATAGGATTTTATTTTATTTATTTACTTTTTTTGGCCACACCACGTGTCTTGTGGGATCTTAGTTTCCCGACCAGGAATCAAACCTGGGCCCATCGCAGTGAAAGCGCGGAGTCCTAACCACTGGACCGCCAGGGAAATCCTCAGGGGCCTTTAGACCAGAGAAAAAGGCAGGTCCCGTCGCCTAAACCCAGAAGCCACTGTCCAGTCTTCTCTGCCCCAAAGGAATACATCCGCATGGACTTTGGGCTCCTCCTTCAAAATACCTAGACTCCAACTACTTTTCATTCCCATCTCTATACCACATCTCTCACTTGGATTATTCTAGCCTTCCTAACTCACCTCCCTGCTTCTACTCTTATGGAATGGTCCATTCTTCAGTGTGATTTTTGTTCAGAGAGATACCACATCATTCACACCCTCAACACCCTCCAGTAGCCTGCCCTCACTTACAGGAAGTCACCTGAACAGGATCGCTAAGTTTCTTTCGTGATCTAGCCATTGCCTCCCGGGCCTGTCTCTCTCCACCTTGTACTGACTTCCTTTCTCATCTTAGAACATTCTGTTCCTACCTCAGGGACTTGGCACTTCTGTTCCCCCTGCCTGGGTGCTCTCCCTCAAATTCATGTGGTTTCTCCCTCATTTCAACCAGGTTTCTGCTTGAATATCACCTCAGATAAATATTCTCTAACCACAGTCAAGAAAACACCCCTCCCCATCACTTATATTTTTCTTCTCCAAATCTAGAACTTATAGATATTTTTATGTTTAATTGATGGGTCATCCCCTGACTAGAACATAAGCTGCATGGAACAACACACTTTGATTTGTGCACTGTTGCATTCCCAGGGCTTAGCATAGAATAGCACCTAGCAAATGGCATCTGTTCCATAAAGGCTGGCTGAGTTATGTGAATAAGAGTCTGTCGACTATTTGACTCTGTGTCACTTGGACAGGACAAAAGGTCAGTAATAATATGACCATCGACCAGTGGGAGGGCAGTGACATATCCCAGAATAAATAGGTCCCTTGTCTCTGACAATAATAACCAGAGTCCACTTAGCAGATAAGGGTGCAGAGTAGGACAGTGGCCTTCAAACAAATGAGCTTCAGGAGGGCTTGGAAAGGGAGAGATTATTGGACCCCACCTCCAGAGTTTGATTCAGTAGGTTGGGGCCTGAGAGTTTGCATATCTAATAAGCTCTCAGGTGATGCTAATGATTCTGGTCTGGGAATCTCATTTTGAGAACTATAAAAAAAAAAAAAAAGAAAATCTTTTTCATTTCTGACCAAAGAATCCCAGGGTGAGACTTATTTGAAGAAAGCCAACATGCTTGCCCCTCCTTATACCACATGGATCCTAATAGCTGATCTTTGTTTATAATTTTGTCATCTCCTCTTTCGACATCTTCACTCACCTTTGCTAAAAGTTCCCCTCCCCTGATCCTCATAACTAAGTTCTTCCAGACTCAAGTCTCACCTCCTCTGCGGAGCCTTCCGTGACTGCACGGGTCCCCGATGCCCTCCCCCTTCTTCATACCTGTGGAACTGCTCCCACAGTTTAGACTCTAGATCATCTTTCTTTTCTTTTCTTTTTTTTTTTTTTCCGGTACGTGGGCCTCTCACTGTTGTGGCCTCTCCCATTGTGGAGCACAGGCTCCAGACGCACAGGTTCAGTGGCCATGGTTCACGGGCCCAGCCGCTCGGCGGCATGTGGGATCTTCCCGGACCGGGGCACGAACCTGTGTCCCCTGCATCGGCAGGCGGACTCTCAACCACTGCACCACCAGGGAAGCCCCTAGACTCTAGACCATCTTTCTAATCACTAGTTTTCCTAGTCACTCCACAGGCTTGTTTCACCTCATCTCAGACCAGAAGAAGAAGAGCAAGTCCAAGTTGTGAGTATCCACTTTAAGGGCCCAGAACTATGGCAGGAACAAGAGTCCACAGAGCCCGCCATGTGCCCCTACCACCTGGAGATGACCCCCAGCCTCGGGAACTCACCACCCACCGGGCGATCTTCAGGGGTATCTAGTGAGCACGAGGACATGACTTCATCCTGGGTGGTTAAGACCCCCGATACAGCTGGAGACAGAAGGCAGCAGAAAATTCATTCTTCACCCAAAGCTTCTAAATTCTGGCCTGCCAGAAATACACCACCCAGAAACATGCCAAGAGCAGCATTCTCCTTTGTCCTTTCTCCTCGGACCAACACAACAGACGTCAAAGACAGAGCGTGCACCAGAAGCCGTGTGGATGGGCTTCAACCCCAACAGAGGCCAGTTGGCCAGCCAGGTGTTAACGTGGCTCTCAGTGCTGATGGCGGCATATTAGAGTCACCTGGCCCAGCTTAAAACCAACTTAGAATCTCTGGGGGTGGGACCTGGGCCTTGATATTTTTTAAGCTGCCCAGGTAATTCCCACATTTCAGCCAAAACTGAGAAAAGCTGCTGTACTCTCTCCTAACTCAGGAATGTCAGTGCCGACATGGCGAGTTCTCTGTTTTACTTGGATCATTCACTTGGGCCCTCTCATGGCCCTGGTGCTTGGCAGTCCCGTGTTGCTCAGCTCTGAGAAATGACTCCATACAGGGACAAGGAACACTTAAGCAGGGATCAAATACCAGAGGCCAATGGGCTTCTCCCAGGCCTGACCTCAGGATTTTACTGCTATACCAAATGGCGTCAGCTTTGAGTTCCTAAGAAGGTCACAAGCCATCCCGCAGCTCTAACTCTAAAGTTTGGTTACAGGCAACACTGTGTAGAGGCTGGTGGGAGCTCCTTCAGGGAAGGCTCAACCAGCATCAGCTGCTTGCAGGCAGACTTGGCCCCAGGGCTGACTCTGATCTTATTTCCTCTTGATTTCCTGGAGTTTGAGAGTAAAGACAGAGGTAGATACCAGAAAAAAAGAATTCGTCCTGGTCTTAAGGGTCACGATTTGATGACCACCTCGCTCATTTCCTCGAAGGCCAAAGTCCCCAAATGTTGATGACAAAGGAGACTTTATACCCATTCTGGGAACCTACCTGACTTGTGTCATCCACCTCTTCTTTGAGAGTTTTTCCACCTGGGTCACTATTGTTTCTCTGCCTGAGGTGATGGGCTAGCCTCCCTCACAGATGACAGGTGTCCTGAGGTCAGCAGCTAAGCCTTACCATGCAGGGTCGTAACCATGCAGGGTCTCTGAGGCATTGATGTTTTGGCAGAAATGTTGGAAGAGGAAGGGTGTTCTTCCCCCCTGCAGGGCTCTTTCAAGAATTAAACATGATTAAAGGCACAGGGGCGGCCTGCAGCAACAGCAGGCAGTAGATGTCACAAGTGTCACTCTCTACCATCCAGGGGCCTGAAGTCCAGCAGGAGATGTGCTTCCTGGTAGGAACAGGAAGCACCTGTTTTCCAGAGGCCTTTCTCACCCCCTTACTTCCTCCTCACCTTCCCCGCTTATTCATCTAGCAAATGGCCCCGGGAACCTAACCCCCTGCTTCATTTCCTTGTCCGGGGGCCCCCAAAGGGCTCTGAACAAGATGCTGGTGTGCAATGTGTGGGGATGAGGCCGGGCCCATCCCCACAGGGGTACAGCCATGTACCACCCACTCCTGGGTGGACCCCTCAACCTGGGGCTCCCTGAGAGCAAGAGGGTAGCAGGCCGGGCTCTCCCTGCACGAGGAGCTGGACAGTCCCTCCCTACTCACCACCTTCTCCCAGGGCCTGGGAGCCAGGCCAGACGTGGAGCTGGACCTGAGACCTGATTGTGGACAAGGGCTGGGGCCTGGCCTCTGAGGAGCTTCTATTCCAGCCATCAGGCAAGAGAGGGAGACCAAGAGGAAGAAAGGACATGTGGGGGCCCATTCCGACCGGGGCTGCCTTCCCTTTCCAAGTAGCAGAGGTCTGAGGCCAGACAAAGCTTCCACTGATGCCTCCTTTAGGGCAGCCCTGCCCTGAGGGCTGATTCACCAATGAGGCACCTGTTCTGCATCATCCAATGAAGGGCAGGATGCCTCAGCACAGCTGGGATGTGATCAATACTGGGAGAATGGAAATCAAGAGCTCCTGAGGAGAATAGGCATTCTTTCCAAAGAAGACATACAGATGGCTAACAGGCACATGAAGAGCTGCTCATCAGGAAAGTGCAAACCAAAACCACAATGAGACATGACCTCACAGCTGTCAGAATGGCTAGCATCAAAAATATAACCAAGTGTTGACGAGGTCATGGAGAAAGGAGAACTCTCGTGCACTGTTGGTGGGAAGACAGCATGGAGATTTCTCAAAAAACTAAAAATAGAACTACCATATGACCTGGCAATGCCACTCTTTGGGTTTTCTTTTTTTTTTTTTTTTTTTTTTTTGCGGTACGCGGGCCTCTCACCGTTGTGGCCTCTCCCGTTGCGGAGCACAGGCTCCGGACGTGCAGGCTCAGCGGCCATGGCTCACGGGCCCAGCCGCTCCGCGGCATGTGGGATCTTCGCGGACCGGGGCACGAACCCATGTCCCCTGCATCGGCAGGCGGACTCTCAACCACTGCGCCACCAGGGAAGCCCTACTCCTTGGTTTTTATCTGAAGAAAACGAAAACACTGATTTGAAAATATCTGTGCACTCCTATGTTCATTGCATTGTTTATCCATTCATCTGTTAAAAATCTTCCTTTAGCTTTTAAGTTCTTAAAATATTTTTCCCTATTTATAAATTTAGTAAACAAAACTATAACAAACATCTTTAAGGATTTCTTTGGCTAGTAGTTACTTGGTTAATATTTGGTCCAATTTATAAGTGTCATTAATTTAACACATTCAAACATTCATAAATTTAACATATGCAATTTTTTCTTAAGTTCCTCAATTGTCTGTGCAAACAAAATCTTACCAAGAACTTTTGAAAAACATATAAATCTGATAAGTTAAATGGATAAATATAGTAACAATTTAGGTTTTCCTAACTTCCAACACCATACATAAATTTGTTAAACTTTCAACTCAAAATCGTAAGTCTAACTCATTTACTCAATTACACTTTAAAATCTGAATTATAAGCCTCACCCTTCCCCTAATAGAGCAAATTCTCTTCAACATTACAAGTACTTAAAATGCCAAATATGCATAGGATATTCTTAGAACAAAAGAATCAATACTATAGGTTTATCTTTAAATCATTTCTATACTTGGTTATAAATCTTCCTGGGCCGAAAGAAGTTTTCCCAGATGGTGGGATTTTCCAGACTTCCCAGAAAATAAGAACCATGTGGGGCATTTCTTAAATATACAGATTCCTAGGCTCCAACCCAGATCCAATGAATCTGCATTTCCATGGAGAAAAGACTAGGTAATCTGCATGATCATAAAAGCTCCAGGTTTATCTTAGAAGTTTGGAAACACTTTACTTAGGGAAAAATTGCTTCTCAGACATCTATAGACCAGATTTCGGCCAGGCTCTGACTAGATTCTTGTGAGTAACTCTGAAAGGACACCTATGTATCTTCCTCTGCAGGGTCACTGTAAGCTAGGAGAGGTGGCCTTCCTGCCTTAGAGGTGTGTCACCGCTGCTTAGGATTTCAAGTTAGATTACAGCCAGTGGGCTTTGTCACTGGATTGGACTTTGCATTTCCCTGGCTCTCTAGATAGTATAAATGTCTTCTCCTATCTCTAGAACTTTGAGTGTCATTCTTAACATATTTCTCCAGGTTCTCAGGACCATACATCTTTATAGACACTAAAATGCTGCCCCATTGAACCCTGGTGTCTCCCTCAGCTTTGTATGACTTGTCAGTCGTGACTTCAAGGTCATTTTCCGGACAGGTTCCTAACTGGTGCCCTGATTCCAGCCCTAACCCCTCCACACAGCAACTAGACGATCTTTCCAAGATGCAGGGCCAGGGCACACGCTGTTAAACCCTCCCTTGGTGTGGCGTGAAAGGCCTGGCTCACGAACACCTGCCTGCCCCTCCGTGGGTCCATCTCAGGCTGCTCCCAGCGGGCCCCAGGCCCACAGAATGCCCCCCGCAGGGCTAGTCCAGCGCCCCTGATTCTGGCTGGCACAGGGGCCAGTGTCAAAGGAGTGGCCAAAGATAGTCTGCATCAGAATTGCTGGGCAGAGAGAGGCATGTTTACTAACATGCAGATTCCTGGGCCCCGCCCCAGACAATCGGGCTCTGAACCTCTAGGGAACGGGGTCCAGAAATACTCCTCGTGAACAAGCCCCCATCCCCACCCCCAGGTAATTCTTGTGCTCGCTAACATTTGCAAAGCATGGCCTGCCTAGTCCAAGAGCAGTAAAAGCAAGCTTCACTTTCCTAAAATAGGAAGAAAAACGTATTTCTGTTGCCAGGGTCCAGACTTCAGCAAAGTAAAAGAATCACAATCACTAAACCCCCTCCACGTGAGCGTTATGGTTGTGTATTTGTCACAAAGGCACAAAAAACCTGTGCGTGGGTGCACATGCCTGGGTGTGTGGTGGGGATGGTCTTTGCACTTGAAGGTTACAGTGGAAGGCGGCAAGGAGGAAGCAAGAGGAGCGTAATTAGAAAGAAAGGGGGTCTCCAATGGGACTACCGGGCAAAGACAAACCCAAAGCCCACGGCCCTTCAGGCTGCAGGGTCACGGGAAAGATGAAGGCTAAAGAGGGACTGCCTGAGAGGTAAGACGACACACCACAGCAGGGCTGCGTACCAAAAACACAATACTGAGTGAAAAGAAAGCACCACAGAAGGAGAATACAGTGCATTCCATTTACATGGATTTTTTAAAACTAGCAAAAGCAAATAGCATATTGTATAGGCACGCATACTAAGGTGGTAACACTGTAAAGAAAACCAAAGAATGACGCGCTGAAATTCAAGACTGTGATCCCCGGGGCTACCTCTGGGAGAGAGGGGACCACAGGGGACTTCAAAGGTACCAGTAAGTTTCCTAAGAGGTCGGGGGGGGGGGGGGGGGGGGGAGAGGGGAGGGGAGGGAGAGGAGAGGGAGCGAGCACTATGGGGGCTGGGAGAGGCTGGAGGGGTGGAGGGGCCGGAGGCCCGAGGGAAGGTGGTGGATGACTTGGACGGTGGGGTGGGGTGGGTGGGTGGGGGGGTACTCAAGCATGGTTATATATACGTAACACGTATCATTTTGCATGTATGATATATTAAGGTTTTTAAACATATATATGAAATAGTGAACAGCATGAATAAAATAAACCACTTGCTCATCAAATTCTGAAATACTAGGAAAAGGCGTCACCTTCTGGAATTTGTGGCAGGTATGGCTTGAGCAAATAAAATGAAGCCCCATTGACCAAGTGGATTATGAATGTTCAGCACTTGTGCTGGCTGACCAAGCCTCCGGGACAGCGATGGGCAGGTGAAGGAGGCCTGGGGGCCCGACTCGGAGAGCAAGTACCACGTCCCGTGTCCAGGGCTGAGGCAGTGTCCTGTGGAGCGTGTGAGCCCAGCTTGGCACCCACCTCCACGGAGTCTTATCTGTTCCAGAAAGGGAGGTGGTTTTGGACCCACTAACAAAGAAAAACAAAATGCTGTTTCCATTTACAGATGCCTTCTTCACTGCAGCCTTTACTAAGGGTCTGGCGTTTCCTTAAAAGTTCCTTTAAAGCAAACAGGGAAGGATTTTATCTAAGAGAGAATTCTCTGCAACTCCCCACCGTGAGCGTGCTTCAGTGAACAGTCCAGAATGGGCAAGACCGCAAACACGCGCCCCTGGGTGGGGCTGGAAAACCTCCCCATGAGCCGTGCCCATCACGTCCCTTCTGTCCCTTGGTGCCAGAATGGGATTTGCCAGCACACACCAGCAGAACAACCTGGCAGTTTCCACTCACTTGAAAAGGGTTTCCTTTCAAGTCTGGTTTCCTTGCTTAGTCCCAGAGTTCTCAAAAGCAGCAGCTCCCTGGTTCTCCCTCTCTGGACCCCTAGTACTTGTTGCTCTTGCCTGATTTTGTGCAATTCACTGTGCCCGGCTGTAGGACAATTCCCAGGCTGCTGGCCCTTTGGGTTATCTAGTTATATCCCTTGCATTATTATTTTCTACTAATAACAAAACAACAGCCAGCTGTGCCTATGGGCACCACCTGCAGATTTTTTGTAGGAAGAAGACTGTGCCAGGCCTCCTCCTAGCTCCTCCTCGGATGGCTGTTGGGTTAAATTACAAGGAGTGATTTCTAATCCTTTCTTCTAAAATGACTTTTATTATCATCATCTCTTTTTTCTGACTAAAAGAGAAATTTGTTTTATTAAAATCCTATTGCTGCTGTAACCAACTTCCACAAACCTAGCAGATTAAAACAACACAAGTTTATCACCTTAAAGTTTTGGGTGTCAGAAGTCCAAAATGAGACTCACTGGGCTCAAAGCAAGGTGTCAGCAGGGCCAAGTTCCTTTTCTGGAGGCTCTAGGAACCGGTTCTCTTGCCTTTTCCAGCTTCTAGGGGTCGCCGGCTTTTCTGGGCTTCTAGCTCCCTTCCGTCTTCAATAGCTGGTGGAGACTTTCTCCCAGGGCATCAATGTTCTGCCTCCCTCTTCCACATGTAAAGACCCCTGTGATGACATTGGGCCCACCTGGGTTATCCCAGCTGCTCTCACCTTCTCCAGGTCAGCTGATTAGCAGTGACAGTTCCATATGCAAACTTAATTCCCTTTTGTCATGTAACCTAACATAGTCACAGACTCCGAGCATTAGGATGTAGACATCTCTGGTCATTATTCTGCTACAACACATATGCTCATTGTAGAAAATTTAGAAGCACAGGAAAAGCATAAGGGAGAATATAGAAGCCCTTCTAACCCCACTTCCCAGAGATAACCACCACCAATTTATTGTGTATTCATCCAGTCCTTATTTTATTTTTATTTTTTAACATCATTGGAGTATAATTGCTTTACAGTGTTGTGTATCCAGTCCTTTTAAGTGCATATGTTTCCTTTTCTTTGTAAACTAGGTTTGAATAATACCATGTGTTTATATAGACGTATATATAGTGTCTAGTAATTTTCCTTAATAGTATGCATGTATTTCTATGCTATTTACTATTTTGTTACATTTCATTTTTTAATGGCTACCTAGCATTCCACTATGTGGATGTACTATAATTTATTTAACTAATTTAGTTAATCCTTTATTGTAGGATTATTGTAGATACATAATGTATCTCTAACTTTTCTTCGTGCCTAGTAGCCCTGTGATAAACATCTCTGGAAGCTACATCTTTATACACATTCTTAGGATACATTCCCCAAAGGTACCCCAAATATTGGGTGGCCACATCATTTATCGCCCAAAGCAGGACATTTTTAAGAATGAAAAAGGGTAATCTTAAAATTTAACAGTAACTGATAACTAACAATAAGCCAGGACGGACCTGGGCACAATATGTTGGGCAAACTGGCCTCATGAAATGTTGCCGTGGTTTAGTCCTGTGGGCAGCACCCAAGAATCCTGCTCTAAGCCCTTGTCAAAATTGCCAGGCCTCCCTGTGCCCCCAGCTCCCAACCTCCATCTTCCTAAAACTGAAAGCCACACAGAGGCAAATGTCACCCTCACTCTCACTGGAGAGGTAGCAACGGCAGGCCTGTTTCTTGTGGCAGGGAGAAGACAGCTAAGTCCTGCTTTGCCCTGGTAGCCAGTGATTTTACTCTAGGTGAGTCTATTATAGCTTCTGATCCAGGTAAGGCTGGGTTAGCTTCAAGGCAGCAGTGACCAACCTGCCTTCCCTACGCACAGGCCCAGGTACAGGCTCAGAGAGGAAGCGTCTCCCAGGGCCTTTCCCCAGACCTAGGCAGGTGCCCTCTGGGTAGCCCTGTAACAAGACAGTATTACCTGAGCAAACTTACCTGCCAAAGTTACCTGAGCAGAAGACATTGACCCTGAAGAGCCCAGAGCAAGAGCTTGTAGCTGCAGTCAGCCCAAGCTCCCTAACATGGGGAATGTTACAAGGAACAACTTTCACTTTCTCATCAGAGGACTTCCACTTGGATAGAACCCTCTGAAACCATCAACCATCAGGAACATACCCAAATAAAGCAGTCGCCGAAACCACAAAAATGAAAAGACTAAATTCACTGCTTTGTAACATTCCCGTGGGTCTTGTTTTGGTTTGTTTTTTAATTTTGGTAGCGGTCATTTGACCTGGCCACCCAGGCTACCGAATGCTCTCAGGGAAAAGACTGCGGCCCCTGCACAGGATTGTGAATGCAAACACTGAAAAAAAGCTATCAAGTCCTAGGGTTTCTTGTTGCGGGCATTTCTGACCTTCTGAGTCAAGTAACCTGACGAAACAGTCACCTCATCTACCCAGAGGCCACTCAGGAAGCATCTGACTCATTCTTGTAGACTCATATGCTGGAAAAGCAAAACCAAATGGGCTCTGATAGCAATCTAGTTTGGAGCAGTTTTACTTGTAAGCAACTGGCTCCCTGCCTACAGAAAATATAAACCTACAGAAATAAAGAAAAAAGCTTAGCAACCCACTCCCTACCCCCAAATAATGTTCCAGGTGATATTTTGTAAGCACAGCTGCAAACCGTGCTCTATTAACCTGGAAATGGAGCAAAACACACCTGGATACTGTGCACCATTTGTGAAATGAGCAAGGGGCAGAGCAGGCCAGCCCGGAACACGAACTGGTCAATAGGCAGGTCTCGAACACTTGGGCGTTCTCTCTCTCAGAAAGAGCTGCTTTTTTTTTATTTCACCTTTGCATTCTTAGTGGACATGTTGTTCAGCTGGAGATCTGGACTGTTTGATATAAGCAAAGGCAGAGTCGTGGGATCACCACTGGCCACATAATGGAGTCCAACAATTTGAGGAAAGGAAACACCAGCCCAGACAGTGAAGCATGTTGGATTTCTCACATCAAAATCAGCTCCTCAAGTAGGGAAAGACTAGACGTGCTTGCCTCTGGAGAAAGGGACTAGGAGGTAGAAAGGATGCTCTTTTTAATTATGATCATTGCAATACTATTGACTTTTAAACTATGAATATTATTACTTTGTTTTTAAAAAATTAAATGTTTCTAAAAAAAAAAGAGGAAGCAGAACTGAAGCCCTAAGAAATGGGGTCAGTTCCATTTTTATGGAGTTTTAGGGGCATCTTTTATTTGAGGCTCTAGAAATTGTAATTTTCTTGTTGTATGTTAATTAAGCTTCTCCATCTGGTGGGAGAAAGTCAGCTTCTGGATTTGGAAGGATGGGAGCCAGAAAAGGTCCTCCTGACTGTGGACCTAGAGCATGGCCTCCCCACGTGCTCTGTGGGCCCTGGGCAGGTGGATTTCTCTAAAGGTATCTTTGGATGCTGACAACAGGGCTGGCCAGAGAAGGGATACATGTCAGATCTATTCTTAGCCCCTAGACTCTAGACCCCTAGATCATTTCGTGTGTCATCTCCTACAGCTGCTTCTGCTAGAACCACAGCCCTGAGGAGATCCACACAGAGGCTTCAGGCCTTTGCATCCTTTACACTTGGTGATTCCTTCTTCCCTCGGATATGCACTCGGCCTGCTCCGTCGCCCCCTTCAGGCCTCTGAGCAAATGTCAGCCGCTTAATAAAAGTTGTGCCTGGCCAATTACTACCTGAAACGGCCTTACAGTTCGCCTGCTAGATTTCTCTTCCTTACACTGATTAGTACTTCCCATTATGTGATCTATTTATGTACAAGGGAGAGACTGGTTGTAATTCCTCATCATGACCACAAGATGGCACCATTGCTCAGAGTCTTTACTCTGAAAAGCAAATCAGGCAGGCAAAATCTAAGGCTGCTTTGGGATTCCGGGCTTCCCTCCCTCACTGTCTTTCCGTCTGATAATCTGTTTCAGTCTTTCTTCTTCCTCCACTCCTCCTCCCCCTGCCCCACCCCCCTTCTTCAATACCAACTTACTGACCTTCTGGTGGGGTTGGGCAATATGATAGCAGAGGCCCTTTTGTGACGCTCAGAGCAACAAAGATTCCTGAGACTGATGTTTGTCTACACAAAGTGCAGTGGTTGGCTCATGGGGTATGACTGGAAAGGCTCAGTCCACCTGCTTTTTCTTCTCTTTGGACCCTGCTGGTACTGCCTTGGCCCTTGGCAGCTTCAGGGACAATCTGTTCTCTCACCCTTCCTCTTACCACGTTCGCCCCACCTCCCAGCACGCACATCTTGGAAGCTTTTGCCCTGAGATCCGGTTCTAGGGGGTCATCGGAATGACTCTAGAGAAACTATAAACACATACAAAATGTCTCCTGGTGGCGGTTCTGAGGTCTCCTTTGTATTTTAGCCTGAGGAAAAAGCAGCCAGTGGCTTGGGGATGGTGGGTGGAGCTTGCAGTATTTTTCTAAGATTTTTGTAGTTAGGGAATAAATCTCCAGGGATGGGCAGGGCTGCAGGCTAATTCCAGTACAGCAGGATCAGGGCTATGAAAACATGCACACAAAGGAAACTTCAAAGCTCTTCCTTGAAACTGAATGGCAAGGGGCCTGAGGAAGGTCGTGTTAACTTTGCACCAAACGACCTATTGCTTTCAGATGGCCCTGGAGCTCTGCACACACTTCTGGTCCAACCCTCTCAGTGGGGTCAGGATTCAACAGGTCCCTGAAGGCAAAGAAGAAGGCAGAGCCCAGAAGCTGGGGTCTGGGTCTAACTGTTCTCTGGCCTGAAGAGCTGAGGCTGATTTCCTCTTTGCAAACTGAGCCCAATCACCAACGGAACTCTCCCCACTTCAGTCCGGCCTCTTCCCCGACCCTGGTCAAACCCCGACACAGCTACTTTACAGGGGGTGGTGAGAATTACTACTGCTGGAAGGTCACTTAAGCTAATAATTAGAACAATCATTAATTTCTTAGGCCTAAGTGACTCATTTATAGGCACAGGGATCAAAGGAGGGCATTTATGGCTTAGAAACAAGCTTCCCATTCTTTCCCCTGCTACAGTAAATAATAAAGAGCTCCCAAGCCTGCCTTCTTCACCCATCTCTTCCTGGCGGGTTTTCTGTCTTTACTGTCCCTGCACAAAACAAACCCACCTCTGCCTTCTCTCCACTCCTCCCTCTTTAAGAACCATGGCAGGTCAAGCTGCTCTCTGCCCAGCTCGGAGAGTCTTGGTTGCAGCTGTGCAGTGGAGTGGTACTGGATCCCTCCGTCCCAGGGGAGGGCACCAAACCCCTGACCTCCGGCAGGCCCAGGGTGGGCATCAGGCGGGCTCTCCCTGGAAACTTGCTATCTTTACTTTGCCTGGGTATGTACATCTGTGCCATCAGTCTGCCTGGGTCAGCTGGAAACCTGGCCCTGTCACCTATTAGCTGTGTGACCTTGGGTGAGTTCCTAAACCTTTTTCAGCCTCAGTTTCCCAATCTTTGAAATAGGGATAATAATAGCATCTAAGGCTGGTTTATGAAGATTTCCTAAGATAAAATACGTGAAATGCTTACTTAGCACAGAGCCTTATACAAAAGAACATCAGCTACATTTGTCAGTGCCTCAAAATTCTTATTTCCAAAAACTTGTAGCTGCAGTGCAAACTGAGTCTTTCATATTCTGATGTGGCCTCTAAGAGATGCTGAGGTGAGGATGCATGTTGCCCCCACCCCCAGGACCCTGGACCACCACCATAACAGAAATCATATCGTCTGTGTGTACGTGTGTGTGGTGGAGGGTCCTCAGCCTCAAGGAGGCTGTGAGATGGGCCCTGGTCAGTTTCTCAACCTCGGCATTACTGACCTTTTGGACCAGGTAATCCCTTTGTTGTGAGGCCTCATCCTGTGCATTTCAGAACGTTTAGCACCATCTTTGGCCTCTACTTACTAGGTGCCGGTAGCAGCCTTCTGGTCACAACAATCAAAAATGTCTCTAGACATCACCACATGTCCTTCGGGGGGCAAAATTGCTCTTGGTTGAGAACCACTGGTGTAGGCAGACGGGGAAGTGTGAGGGTCTCTCCGCAGGTGCCTGGCTGAGCTAAGGGGAGAAGGCAAGAATGAGCATGGTCAGAGAGGATATCCTCCTGCCCCAGGCAGGCCTCAGGCAGACCCTCAGGACTGAGTACAGAGGTTGATCTCAGAAGGTAAACCCCTGTGGTTTTCCCTAGTAAGGATGTAGCCTGGCTTCCTCAGGAGGTCATGCCCAGCTGGGATGTAGACCTCTGGATTCCCTGTAGCCAGAACTTAAATACATAACCCTGTCCA
The DNA here is from genome assembly GCF_000442215.2 of Lipotes vexillifer. Taxonomy (NCBI): domain Eukaryota; kingdom Metazoa; phylum Chordata; class Mammalia; order Artiodactyla; family Lipotidae; genus Lipotes; species Lipotes vexillifer. The sequence goes on from NW_006791012.1 coordinate 6,190,803, forward strand.
GCCCCAGGAGCCCTGGCCAAGAAACAGTGCCCCAGTGGCACAGAATGATCACCGAATGGACAATTCTTACCTCAGGACAGAGTGCACAGCCACGCTGCCCAGGTGCGAATTCCTATGCTGCTACTACTCGCTGTGTGACCTTGAGCAAATTGCTTAACCTCTCTGTGCCTTAGGATTCTTATCTGTAAAATGAAGACAACAATAGCATTGACCTCATAGGGTTGTTATGAGGATTAAATGACTTAATGTACTTAGAACAGAGCCTAGCACAGAGCAAGCACTAAGTGTTTGCTAAATAAGCCAAAATCTGAAAAGAAGCTGCTACAGAACAGGAGATGAAGCTTCTGTAAGTCAGAGTTTGCCCTTGCTGTGACCTCAGGTCCAGCCGTTGTGTTTCTGGGGGCCCCTGGCCACCTGTGCTGGGGTGTGGGGTTGAGACTTCCTGGGGCAGCTGCCCTGCAGAGGTGGCTGTTCTTAAGGAAAGTTCATGTGACCAGAGAGCAAACTCAGTGCAAAGGGCTCCAGAACTTCCCAGCTGATAGCCCCTGGGGATTCCTTTGATTAGAGAGTATCGGGAAGAAAAACTTTTTTCTCTACCAATTTAGGTTCATGGGTTGGGGGTAGGGGCTAGATTAACAGAAGAAAAGACAAAGTTTATGCACACACTGAGTGCAGGAGCACTGTGTAATGAGTAACTCACTGAGGAACCAGAGGCAAAGGTTCATATACCAACTTAACAAAAGCGAGCAGGGGAGGGGGAGGGCTTCAAAGGATGGAAGGCTCTGATGAGGCTTGTTTACACAATTTCTTTGGGAATGTCCCGGTGCCCAAGGTCGGTGCCTCCCTGACTGGAGACCAGCTGGAGGGTGGAGGTGGGGTGGTGGCTGCTGATTCTCCATGCTCTGTGCCAGGCAGATAAGGAAAGTTCAGAGGAGAGTTCTTCTGCATCTGCTGCTGGGCTACTGGTCCCATCAAGGGAAGCACCTGTGGAAGGAAGGAACGGGGTGAGTGGCGGTGACCTTTGGGAGCCCTCATATTTCTGCTGTCAGAGGAGGCAAAACCCCAGCCAGGAAACCCCCAAACCCACAGCAGGAAAAGCCACACAGTATTGCCAAGTGCTTTGTGTTAGTCATCTATCACTATGTAACAAATTACCCCAACCTTCATGACTTAAATGATAAACATCTATCATCTCTAACAGTCTAAGAGTCAGGAATTTGGAAGCACCTGAGCTGGGTTGTTCTGGCTCAAGGTCTCAAGATGTTGAACGGGGCTGCTGTCATCTGAAGGCTTGACTGGAGCTGGGGGTCCACATGCAAGATGGCTCCTCTCATGGCTGTTGGCAGGAGGCCTCGGTTCCGTACCACATGGACCTTTGATAGGGCTGCTTGTGTGTCCTGACAACACGGCAGCTGGCTTCTTCCAGAGTGAGCAGTCCAAGACAGAAACTACTGCAGAAGTCATAGTGTCTTTTATTGAGCTATAGCCTCAAAGGCATATGCCATCAATCTGCTGTATTCTGTTGGTCATACCGATCAATCCTGACACAATGTGGGAGGAGACTGCACAAGACCATGAAAACCGGGAGGTGGGGCTCACTGGGTACCACCTGAGAGGCTGAATACCAGGGCTTTCAGGTCTCCCTCTGAGAAGAACATTCACCTGGGCATTGGCCCAGATGACAGCCCGGTCAGGCATATCCCTACAGAAGCCGCTCAGGCTGAAAACCCAACGCACTATCTGGGATTTGGTGCCGCTACCCACCGCCTCAGTCTGCTTCCCCACTGAACAGTACACCCACTCGGAACTGGGTGAGCCACCCCCTCGGTGGGGTGAAGGCTGGATGCAAGGCACTGGGTGGGAGAAACCCTGGGTTTGTGGGCTCCTCTCCAAGTTGAGACTGGGAAACAAAACCTTCACACTCACTCACACACACACACATACACACACACACACACACACACACACACACACACACACACACCCCATAACAGTAGGGGAACATGCAATTATAAAAGGTTGGTCCAAGATTTCAGAGGAGGGGGATCTGGCAGGACTGGGGCAGTTCTGCAGGCTTCAGGGAGGAGATAGAACATGAGCGAAGTCCTAGCACCCAAGGCTCTTCGGGAGCCCCAAATCCAGACATGATGAACTGCTGACAGTTCCCTCTGTGTCCCGCTGTTTCATGCCTCCCAGCCATTGCAATAGAATACCTTTCCCCCATTATTCCCCTTCTTATTACCTCTATTTACCCTTTCAGACTCAGCTCAAGGAGGACCACCTCCAAGAAGCCTCCCATGTGATATAGCTGCCCGCCTCTGTGGTCTCAAAGCTGCCTCGCCCCTCACAAATCCCTACCATGCTTGACCACACTCACCACTTGCTCCCCCCCTGGACTTGACTCTCCTTGAGGGCAGGGGACAATGCCAGATTCAATGGGGGCTGCCACGTGCCTTGTGCACACTCAGCACTGAATATATGTTTCTAAGGAAAGGAGGGAGGGGAAGAGGAAGAGAGAGAAGGATGGATTCGGGAGACAGCAAATAGCTCATCGTCTCTCTTTCTCCCCGCAACTCCCCAAGAGTGGGGCTTCAAGGGGAAACAGAGCTGCTGGCCAGAACCGCTCACCTCTGTCCTCCACACCCCAAGCAAAAAATGCTGGACATCATATAACACTCTGTCTGAGAAAGTTTTTGGTACTAAAGGCTCATTAAAAAGGAGGCTTCAGGGGCTGGAGGAGTACTTGTTCCCAGGATATCCTGACTTTGCTGGAGGAACTCGAGGCTAATAACAGGTTGAAAATCCCCCACGGTGATGATCTCCATGGGAAAATCTCGTGATCCAACAGTTTTCCTGAGAGCAGTCAGCAGTGCTGGGAGGCTGAAAGTCTGTGGATAAAAGCAACTGAAGGCCAAGCTATGGAGTGACCCCAGCAGGAGATCAGTCGGAGGGAATCACAGGGACTGCAGGACTGCTCGGTCACCTCTGGGCACACATCAGACCTCTGGTTATTCACAGAGTTCTCTTTCCACAGGCATCATGTTAATATTTTAAACATTAACTGATGTTTTGTTTTGCTTTAGTTTTCTGTTTGCTGAGACCTCCTTTGCTAAGGATCAATTAGCCACATGCATACCATCTTTATTAGCATATGCAGGGCTCGCTTTTATTTTAGTTTATTTTTTTGACCCCTTCACCCCATCCCCAATCTCATTTTTCTCCTCTTACGACCTTGTGATTCTTTGTGTCTGGCCAATCTATATTTCTATTTGTATCTAGGCCCAATATTGGTATTATTTTGTGCATATTTTTTTAAATATGCTTAAGTAGTCTTTGGTAAACATGTCATTCTTGCCTCACTTTTTTCCAGTCAAGACTATGAGATTTTGAGATGGCTCCAAGTTAATATAAGTAAATATGGACCAGAGCATTCCCTTTATCTGCTGAATGGTACTCAGCATTTTCATATAATGCTGAGTACCATTATAATGCTGTGAATAAACTTCTAGGTGTTTCCAAATCTTCATTATTACAAACAATTCTACAAGAACAAATCCACACATGTTTCTTTGGGGGCCTGGGCAAGAATGTCTCTGGGCTCAGCGTCCCCAAGTACTGGGTTGTAGGAGTGGCCCATATTCCATATCACTTAACACTTTCAATCTGCTTCCCAGAAAGATTAGTTAAGATATTCTGTGAGATATCTATGAGATATTCTGAGTATCTATGAGATATTCTGCTTTCCTTCACCTTTAGCGGCACTTGATATCATCCAACTTTTTAATATTTGCAAATCTGATATGTCTAAGACCCATATCTCCTTCTTGACCAAATTCCCCCTCTGGTTTCCTTCCCATCCTGGTCTCTGCTGTTTCCCCTTTTAAAGCCTCAGGTTTGTCTTTCGCACTCCCTCAGGGAAGGGACGTGATATGAAGCACTGCCCCGGAGGGGATGGAGGAGGGGGAAGTGTCTCCTTCCGGCTTTTGAGTTTCAAAATCCTCCACTCTTGGGGGACCAAAAAGGTTTCAGAGCACAGAAAAACGATTTTGGTAGAAAAACATCATGAAAAGGAAGGGAAAGTCAAGCACCCACTTTGGCCCAGCCCGACCTGACCGGTGATGGCTGGGCCCAGTGAAGGAGAGTGAAGGCCCAGAAGGAAGGAAAGGAAAGTTCCTGTGGATTGCAAACCAGAGGCTGATGTTGAGGCTGGAGCATAGATACAGGAAGTGGGCTTTAAGGGCACCAGGGAGTGGTGGGGTCTGTGGTTCCCTGGACGGCATGTTCCTGTAATACTTCTCAATTCGGCTGGTTGTTACACGGTGGAGGTCTGGGCTAGTGTTACCAGGTATTTCCATTTTTCCAAAAGAATCCAAAATCAGAATTTTTATGTGGAAGGTCTCCTTCAAAAAAAAGAAAAAATAATAAGAAAAAAGAAAGTCATTATGGCAAATTTCAAATCATATGTAAAATTAGGCAAACTAGTATAATGAACTTCCTTGTACCCATGACTAAGTTTCAACAATTGTCAACTCATGGCTAATTTCGTTTCTTCTATAACCCCACCCTTTCCCAGTTCTGAATGATTTTGAAGTAAATCCCAGACTCATCGTTTTCTTTGTAAAGATGAGAACTCATGTTTTTTTAAACCATAACACAATATCATCACTAAATAAACTCCAATAACTTCCAATCAAATAGCCTGTCAGTGTTAAAATTTACAGTTTTCTCGTGGTGGTCATAAATGTTTACTTTATATTATTTTATTTTTATACTTTGTTTGAAATAGGACCCAAAGTCCACACAGTGCAAGTGATTGATGTTTTTAAGTTTCCTTTCATCTCTAGGTTTGCTCCCCACCTTTTGGACTCTTGCGATGTATCTGTTAATGAAGCCAGGTCCTTTATCGTGTAGAGTGTTCCACAGTCTGGATTTTGTTGGTGTCATTTAACATACTTCCTCTGTCTTCTGCACTTCCTGTAAATTGGTAGCTGGATCTAAAAGCCAAAACTCTCATTTAAAAAGATGTTCATAATCTTTTCAAAAGAATCTTTAAATACTGTCTGAGCCAGATAAAAACCTCCTGAACTGGATCTAGACTGTTTGCTACCCCCATCTTAGATGTTAGTGGATCATGGACAAGAGGGTTCGGGGAACTGTGTCCTGAGCAGAGCCCCAGGGAGAGAGCAAAATCCTGAATGAACATGTAGGATCTGAGACCAGGGGGCCTGTGCCTCATTTTCCACATAGAATCCCATTCAGAGAGGTGCCAAGACCCCAAAGAAGGGAGGGGGTGTGCAGTGTGTCAAGGCAGACAGAGCCTGGCATGGCCTGGCAGGGTGACCTGCAGGCACGCAAGAGCAGCACAACAGTGGAGGGGTGCCCAGTCCCCAGGGACCCTGAGTCCCCATAGCAACCAAGGAGCACCTGCTGTGCCATCCTCATGCCACAGGAAGTCCTCCAGAACTAGACACCCGGAGGAAAAGGGGGCGGACCGTATATGGCTGGGATGAATCGGGACACCTTGATGGCCTGGGAGACTGTACTAGAAGTTCAGCTGCATCAAGGAAAACAGAGAAGCTTCTGTTTCTTCTTCACTTGCGTTGGTGGACTGATATTTGTACCCACTACAAGGGGAGCCTCCAGGGACCCCTGACAGCACACCTTAGAGCCAAGGCATCTGGGGGCAGTGGCCCCCTCTCCGTGGGAGAACCAGACTGAGGACATGAGGGGCCCTCAGAGGCCACTCGTGATTCTAGAAATCCTCCTTTCCCTTCTTTCTGTTTGATTTTGATACAAATAGTCATGTAACTTTCCAGGTTTTTTCTTTTAAAAAAACCTTTGAGTGTACCTCATAATTTACTAACGGATTTTGTTTTTCGATCTGAACTGGGGTGCTTTGTATACAGCAGAAGAATTTTGACTGTATTCATTTACTATCATGTTTAGTCATTTCCTGGGTTCATATTTTATTTTAATTTTTATATTTCCTTATCTCTTTTCCATTATGTCTTTTGCTTATTTGTATCTTGCAAGTAAGTATGTGTGGTAAATCATACATATATATATATTTTTTTTAGCAGTAATGGGCAATTAACTTAAAACAAACAATAAACATTTCCTTTTCTACATTTGGTCCTAACTAACAACAATCAGAACTTTTAACTCTCTTCTATGAGAAAAATTTTTTTTGCTTTTCACTGCCTACCAAATAAAAGGAAAAAGTGTTCAAAAGAATGAAAAGATCATCATATAATAGAAAAGACATATTTAATAATAAAATATTAAGAATACTGAATATATATGACCCTAAAATATAGTTATAAAATGCAGAAAGCAAAAATGGGCATAAATACAAGAAAATTTCATTTTAGAAAAACAATTATAGTAAGAGATTTTACTGTCCTATCCTCAGTGAGGCTTAAATTCAACTGCATAATAATAGAAATGCAAATATGGCAGATTAATCAAATGGGGTATTTTTCCTAAGTAAGGTAAAGTCTGGCAGGCCTCCAGGGCCAGTGCAGAGGTTGTGGAAGTTAACAAGTGTTCCGGCTCCTCCTAACTTCAGGCTCTCCTACAGTGTGCTGTTCTTGACCTTGAAGGGTAGCAGAAAATGCCACCCCAAAATATGCCAGAGAGATCCACCGCTCACTCTTTATCTCCTCTTTGACGTCTTTGCTTGTCTACTGTTGGACCTGCCTCACTGTGCATGTGACACATTATTTCTCCACCTCTCTGGCCTGTCGTACCAGCTATTCTCTTAACTATTCCCCCTCTATTTCAGCAACACACTCCTAGGCTACTTGAGTGGTGCCCTTCCCAGCTCAGCCTGGAACCAGAGTCCCCCTGCTAATACAGTTTTAGATATTCCTCAGCTCTCACTTTAGCTCCTGAGACTGTCCCAGCCCCTGAGAAAAAAAATCTCTTAGAGATAGAATTAATAGATATCTTGTACTATGTATAATTTCCAACTGTCCATGGCAATTGCCCATATGGTGTCATACACCACATGCTAGACCACAGACATAATCTCTACTAGTTCAAAAAGAAAAGAAATGAAATGTGCTATGTTCTCTGGCCAAAATAGAATGAAATATAAAGTAACAACCAAAACAAATAAAAATAAACCAACTACTTGGAAATGTAAAAATACTTACTGAGTCAACAGTTGAACTGGAAAGGAAATAAAGAACACAAAAGGAGTTTATTCAGAAAACAATGCTGGTTAAAACATGCCACAGTAATCTCTGTGGAATGTAGTCAAAGCAGTACTTTTAGGAAATTTTATGATTTAAAATTTTCTCTTTTTTGGTGGTTGATAAAAAGGAATATTTTAGAAAGAATTCAATTGACAATATGAGAAAAGGAAGGAAAAGACAAGCCAGACTAAAGAGGAAGAAGAAAATACAACCATAAAAGCAGAAGGAAATCATTTTGAAAGTAAAAAATAATTTCTCTGGACTCAGTAAATAAAACCAAAAGCTAAGTATTTGAAAAGTAAAGGCATTTCAATAAAATCTGAATTGAGAAAGGAGATACCAACCAATATATAAAATTTAAAAATAAGAATAGAACACAAAAGCATTTGCTAATAAGATTTGAACATATGAGTGAAAAGAACAATTTTTTTCTTTTTTTTTTTTTTTACAATATATAAGTCCATACTCAACCTGGTAAATATTAAACCAATAACTTGGAAGGAGAAAGAAATTTAGAAAGCTACTCAACCAGAAGTGTCCAGGTATATAGATATAGATCGATCATATGTATACACACACACACACACACACACACACACACACATATATGGCAACAGTGTTCTGTTGCTGCATAACAAATTACCACAAGTCCAGCGGCTTAAAATAATACGTATTTATTATCTTACAGTTTCGCTGGCTCAGAAGTCCAGGTACAGCTTAGCTGGGTTCCTGGCTCAGAGTTTCACAGGTGGTAATCAAGGTGTTAACTGTACAGTATTCTTATCTGGTGCCTTCATGGGAAAAATCTGCTTCCAAGCTTATTGGCTATTGGCAGAATCCATTTCCTTATGGCTGTTTGCCTAAGGCCCCAGCTTCTTACTAACTGTTGACTATCCTCAGGTCCTAAGGCCACCTGCAGCTCCTTGCCATGTGACCCTCTCCATAGGCAGTTCACAACATGGCATTTTGCTTCTTCAAGGTCAACAGGAGAATCTCTCCAGTCTGTCTGTCTGTCTGTCTAGCTAGCTAGTTAGCTATATCTGTATCTATCATATGTAATTAAGGAGTGACACCCCATCACCTTTGCCATGACACACTAGTTAGAAGCAAGTCACAAGGTTCCACTTACATCTAACGGGAGGGGATTATTATACAGGAGTGTTATTTATTGGAGGTCACCCTAGGGTGTGTCCACCACAATATGGGTGAATACTAAATCCTCCCAAACTTTCCCAGACTAATTACCTCCCTTGAAAAATGTAAATCAAGGAGTTCTAGCCCTTTAAGACAGGACTGAAGCTCCAAAAGAGGCATGTGCTCCAGGCAATATAAGCCTTTGAGAACAGAGCCTGGGGCTCTCACCCTTGTGTACTTTAATACCTATTGCAACATCCCAGTCTACAGCTCAGCTGGTGACTCCAACCTCTGCCCTCCACTTCTCTCTGGGTTCAAACCCAGCTACTGTACTGTCAATCCTTGGCTTCACTTCTTGGCTTTACAAGCAGCTGCCCCAATGGAGTCTTGTTCTCCATGGCTGCCATGTTCTCCTGCTAAGCAATGCATACAGCTTTAGGGGTCTAATGACATTCTAGGCCTTCACCCCTTGGTTTCCCCTCCTGTCCTATAACCTGTCTTATCCACTAAGTATTGCAAATACTCTGATCCACATGCTGAAGGGCCTGAGATTGATGCTGTGAAGAAAAGAGCTTGTGGGCTACAATTTACAAAGTCTTGCCTGGCAAAGTCTCTCTAGGAACGGACTGAACTGGAATTGGAAGGCCCTGGGGCTGACTTTGTTAGTGATGACAAAGGTCAAATGTATTTCTTGGTCTGTTTTTATTAGGATGGTCAGAGAGGAGCTGATGAGTAGACTTGGTCTTTACTTAAAGCAGCTCTTACTATTCCATACATTGTTTCTGAACCTTGAAAAGTGTGACCTATTGCATAGTTCATTCCAAGATGTGAAGATACACAAGGCTTGATCCTGAAATCTAATAAAGGTAATGTACAAACAAAGAATACTATAGGCCATGTATTCACAATGGGGTGACAGCTCCATGCATTCCAATGGAGCAATTTGGTTCTTGAAGGGGCTAAAGAATCTTACTCTCTTTTATGTAGGAAGTGCAGATATACAAACAGTACAAATACAGATAGATAGTGTATCTGTGGAATTAAAATTACATGGGGGACAATTAAGGAAAAAATTTCCTATTGGGGGACAATAGTGATAAAAAGAGTAAGAAGCACGGTCTAGGGAATCTTCACCTATAGATCAAAGCCACCCACAAATCTCACATTAAAATGTACATAAATTTCATTAATATTTATTTATGGCCAAAGAGGCTCCCAAGAATGACTGAAGGGTTTGACACAAAGGCAACTATTACTAATAATAACAATAAAATATCATCCAATTCACTGGATTAAATAATGAAAATGTGATGATTTCAACAGATGCTGAAACAGCACTTGATAAAATTCAATAGTCACTTTTCATTTTAAAAAAGAGGAATAGAAATATATTACAATAACATAATACAGAGCTATTTAAAACAGAGCTTGTTTTATCTTTAATGCAAAGCAGACATTGTTATTAAAAATAGTAGCAAAACAGGAAGCCCTATGAGTCCCACCTTCACCCCAGCCACCTAAAATGATATTCTGGCCACTGTAGCCATGCAGAGGCTTTATATGAATTAATAAAACAGTTGAGTAAAGTGGATGAATATAAGATTCAGTGTATATTCAAAACACAGCTTAATTCCTTTGAACTGATTAGAAATATTATTAAAAATGAGATCTTATTCACAATAATAACAAAGAAGAAAATACCGAATTTAGAATTTCAGTCATATTCAGTATAATCTAATTCATGTTTTCAAAAATCATGTATGTTTCATGTGTTTATAAATGTATGTAAGTGAATAACAGAGAGAGGCCTGAAGTCTGAGACAAGTGCTTTTCCCAAGAGAGGGGAAGAGGATGGAGAGAGTAAGGAGGGGCTTTCCGCTTCCTTTGAATTTCTTCCATTGATAATGTATTAACACAGAACTTTTAAAATCTTAAAACTTTACAAAACAGCATTTATGACCTCATTTTGTCAAATTACAGAAACATTTATGTACACTTAGAAAATGTCTCAAAAGATGATTACACAAATTTTATAGTAGTTATGTATAGATGGTGGGATTTTAGGTGATTTTCACTGTGATTTTTCTTTTTACACTTGATCTTAGCCAAAAGGCCGAGAAGCAATGATTTTTCTTTTTAGTATTGTTTAATATTTTTACAATGAGCATGTGCTGTTTTTTTAATAAAAAGTCATAAAGATATCTTCATTTTGAAAACAAACAAAGAGAATCTAAGGAGTGCTATTCATGATATAAACAAGGACACTTTTAAAACTAAGATAGCAGAAGAATATAAACAAATGGAAAAATAGATCATGTTCCTATTTATAATATATTCACATATAGATATAATAGAGATAAATCTTCCCAAGCTATAGATTCTATTATCAATTAGCATTTCAAGACCAGAAGCTTCCTGTAAAATATTTATCCACTCTCCTCTTATGAAACCAAATGAACAAAGCAAAAGAAATGAAAAATAAAGGGAGGAGGCCTCTGTTTTCAATGAGACAAGGAAGGACCAAAACTGTCAGTGAAAAACCATGAGTAAACCTGCTGATTACTGTGGGATCAGAATTGGAATAGGGAAGAGAGATGCCAGGTGCCTCCTTGGACCCACGGTAGGACCCATATCTTTCCAAAGGTCCATGGTGGAAGGTTGGCTGATGACATCTTCATTCCATCTTTGAGATGTGGTAGCACAGGCTGCCTCCAGAGACTGGGGAATGTCCTGTAGAGAGCGGGATTCATCCTGCAGAGTGGCAGGGGAGGTAGGATGCAGGAATCACCTTGCTGACCTCGCCTCCAGAGAGAGAGACGTGTGACAACAGTGCATGGGGTGATGCAAGGGGATGGCGCAAGTGAGGCAGGGACCACTGGATTGCACCACAGGAAGCTTATGAGACTAAGTCACATGGCTTTCCAGAACACTAAAAGCTAAGAGGAGATGGTCCCCAAGGAAAAGGAAATAACTGAAAGGGTGTGTGAGACAATAAGACCTGTTAAAGTTGAAGGACTTTAATTCCTCCACCAACTTCTCTACTTGTCATACTATTATTCAGCCAGTAGTAGACCTCATTCAATGACAAGTAATAATCAAAAAGAAACCATAATGGGATTTACACATAGAAATTGTAGAGAAAGGGAATATACACAAAAGCTGCTTAAAAAATAAATATCACAAGAAGAATTACCCAAGGAAACAGAAAAGATGTTCAGATAAATTTTCTATATTCTCAAAGAAATTTCAGATAACACTATCTTTGTAGAAAAAGACCCTAAAGAAAAGACATAAGAATTCAAAGAAGTGATTTTAAAAATGAAAGAAAAAGATAAAAAGCAAGCTAGTATATTCAGGATAAAAATGGAAGGGTAAACTTTGATAAAGATGGAATCTACATTAGATGCAACAGAAAATAGGATACAAATAACTGACTGTAGTTTGAACCATAGTGGAAAGAATCTGGGAAATCACACAAAATGAACAGCAACAACAAAACCAAGATTTGTTAATGTTTCTAGAGAAAACTGCCATTGTTATAGAAGACCAATGGGATCCTTGGCATTTCTGAAGGAGCATATGTGTCTCTGAAGAAGGAGAATACAAGGAATTAAGTATAAATTATTTTCAAAAATAAAATTGAAGAGAACTTTCTTAAAACAAAGATGACTTGAACCTACAAATCACAAGGGGCATATACATTCCAAGAAAAACTGATATAGACTCTTCAATGTCAGAATATATCCTACTGAAGTTATAAAACATCAAGGATAAAGAAAATCTCACGTGGATAGTCAGATAGTTAATATATCATATAAAGAGAGAAAAATCAAGTTTCTTCAGGCTTCTTCCCAATGCCCAAAGACAGAGGACCAACATCTAAAAAGGTCTGAAGGAAAGTAAATTCAAGGGTTGTGTACATGCCAAGTTATCCTTCAAGTATAAAGACAAACATTCTCAGGCATGCAAAACCTTAGGGAATAAAGCATCCAGGAGCCTTATCAAAAAATAACTTTTGAATGAAATCTATCCAACCAAGGAAGGAGTCAAAATAAATTCTAGAATAGAGAACCTAGGTGCATTAGTTTCCTAGGGCTGCCATAACAAAGCACCACAAATTGGATGGCTTAGAAAAATATTGTCTCACAGTTCTGGAGTCTAGAATTCTGAAATCAAGGTGAGGGCAAGTCCATGCTCCCTCTGAAGGAGCTAAGGAAGGATCCTTCCTTGCCTCTTCCAGCTTTTGTAGCCCCAGACGTTCTTTGGTTTGTGGCAGCATAACTCCAATCTTCCTTCACCTGGTGGTCTCCCTATGTCTCTTTATATGGTCTTCCCTCTGGGCATATCTGTGTCCAAATTTCCCCTTTTATAAGAACACCAGTCATACTGGATTAGGGCCCACTCTAATGACATCATTTTAACTTGATCACCCTTGTAAACACTCTATTTTCAAATAAGGCCATGCTGAGGTACTTGGGAATTAGGACTCCAACATACCTTTTTTGGGGAGAATACAATTGAACCTGTAACACTGAGGTTACATGAAGGGGTGAGCACTGAGTTCATTAAATACAGAGCTAAAACTAAACAGCAAGAAGTACAGTCAGAGAACAAAATGAAGTGAGAGAAATAGTAACAATGGAATATAATAAAAGTCAAGAGACAGAGTTGAATATGGGATAAAATGTAAGAGTGGGTAATTCCTCATCATTCACAGCAGAAGATCAATAGATATTACTTAAAATTGAAAACTGTCTTTTTTTTTTAAAGCATAGCAAATTCAATCTTCTAATGTTTTTCATTGTCTTTTTTAATTCTAAAAGACTCTTTTAAGAACTTGTGGTGAAGAAACAACCAATTTAGGGCTTCCCTGGTGGCGCAGTGGTTGGGGGTCCGCCTGCCAATGCAAGGGACACGGGTTCGTGCCCTGGTCCGGGAGGATCCCACATGCCGCGGAGCGGCTGGGCCCGTGAGCCATGGCCGCTGAGCCTGCGCGTCCAGAGCCTGTGCTCTGCAACGGGAGAGGCCACAACAGTGAGAGGCCCGCAGACCGCAAAAAAAAAGAAACAACCAATTTAGTCATTTCTAAGTTTTGCTTCAATTCTTCTAACATTAAATTCAAGTAAAAACATATTAAATTTTTTTTCATCTAAAATGGTGTGCAGAGTATAATCCTATTTTTATAAAATTTTTTCATTCTATTTATTCACATACCGATAGAGTCTCTAATGATGCTTTGTAAATGTTGGGAATGGTTGTCTCTGGGCAGTAGGATTCATAGTGAGTTTTTTTTTTACTCTTTTTATTGTACTTTTCTATATTACTTGAATTTTTATAATAAATATGTTATTTTAAACAAAAACAATAAAATCATTGTTTCACATTATTTTCCCAAAAACTTTCTTGGTAGGCATTAGGGGTGGGGCTCCACTTCAGGTCCCAGGAGGTGGTGGGTCCGGAAGGCAGGAGATAGGATCTCAGGGTCCTGTGACAGCCGACACAAGGTGACCGGATTGTTAGGAGGCCCCTTCCCAACTGGGGGTCTGGTTTCACAGCCACTGTGGCAGAAAACTCCTCAACGGCAAATGCCACTACAGGCATTAAGGACTTTCCACAGTCAGACCCAGTCCCCAAAGAAGCCACATGGCTTTAAGTTCAGCAAAGTGAGTCAGGCCTGCCTTCTAATTTTTGACAAAGTCCAACATTTGCTTTATTGTGACATCAAAGAAGCCAACGCTCCCAGAAATCAACCCGGAGTCTGGCTCTGTTCTTCTGGACCCCCAAGCAAAAGAGCTGCCCCTGGGACTGTCCTGCGCTCACAGCTGTGTGACCAAGTTCCCCACTCCATCCTCCAAGCTGGACTTTTTCGACAGGAAGGGCATCTGGGAGCATAACGGTCATCATCATTTTCATATTTTATTGTTCCTCTCCTTATACCTGGTTGTCACCAAATGTTCGACAGGAAAATTTTCTTTGATTACTTCTCGTCTTGTATTTTAATGGAGGTGGTGGAGCTTTCTGTGGATACAGCAGGCAGTCAGCTGAGGTTTTGTGAGGCTGAGCACATCACAAAAAAGTTGCGGGCTTCCAGCCTTACTTCCTGCAAGTTGGTGCTGGCCCTCACATTTGATCTTTCTAGCCTGCATAACACAGCTGGTGCCCCAACAGGAGACACCAGCTCAGGAGCAGCAGTGGGTGCAGGAACAAGCTTGGGAGCAGCAGCAGGGGAGTCTGCAGTAGGAACAGGGTCCCAACCTAGGCCAGCGAGTCCTGTGGGGCCTGAGGCCCTAGGAGTGTTACCTAAACCTGAACACAGGCCGAGAGTGTGGCCCAGAGGACCTGCAGACTGGGCTCTGCCAAAGGGCTGGGGATCACATGCAACCGGTGTCTGCAAGGGACAGAACCACTGGACAGGTTGTCACAGTAACACAGTCATAGGGAGGGATAGGCCTTCAGGGAACACAGAGAAACACAGCAAGAGTTTCTGCTGTGTAGGGTAGCAGCCCCTACCAGTGGTCTGGGGAAACTTCTTAGAAAATGTTGTCTGTACTCAATTTTTAAAACCAGAAAGATTATAAAATTATTGATATTTGTTAAAACACACAGAGAATCAATGTATTTGAAATAAAATAATACTACAAGTCCCATGTCCTCTGTGCTCTGAATCTAAGTCCTAGGATTGTCTGTTGCAATTTGTTCATCTCCTCTTTGCTCTCTAGATCATCTAAGACCGGTGCTGATTATTCAGAGGCCGAGTGTCTCAGAGGTTACTGCATTTAGACAAGGCAGCAGAGACCATCTTATCTCCCGCCCTGACCTTTGGATTACTTGCACCTCCCTCACCACATTTTACTCTTTAGTTCTTTGATTCCTGATCAGCTTCTTGTGTGTCACTGTGCCTGGCAAGACTTTTTTCTTCTGATAGTTCTAATTTGGGCGGATGGCTTTTGCTCACTTAGCTGCATCTTCTCCATACCAAAGTTTATATCTCTAGAGAGCTCCCTCAGTTTATTAAAGATATGATTTTATTCATTCAGCGAAAGTAGGTTATGAACAAACAGCAAAGTGAGTATGGTCCTTTCTCCACAGCCTTCCAGCTGCCTCTTACACTCCTGCCCATGATATGGTTGAGAGAAGTCTCTACCTCATCTGGTTTCAAATCTTGGGTGACTGTTCAGCCATGTTCACGTAAGCCACTTCCTCAGCTCATTCACTCCTCAGCCTGCTCGAATTGGCTTCTGTCTCCTCAATGCCACTGATATATGCTCTTTCCAAGACCATCAGTGAACCTTACTCATGCTAAATACAATCAACATGCTTCAACTGTCACTTCCGTAATCCATCTGCTCACATTTGAAACTACTTTCTCTCCATCTTTAAACTCCCTTGGCCATTGAGTTCTCTCACATCCTTCTCTCTCTTAGTTCTTCTCACCAGCTTCCCGACCATTCCTCCCACACTTCAATGGGCTTCTCTTCCTCCTCTACCCATAAGCTTTCAGGGTTCCATTCTCTGCGAGCAAGCTCTTTTATCCTCGTGTTTTAACTACCAAATATCTCCCAACCCAGACCTCTCCAGAATTCCAGTCGCATATATCCAACCCCTATAGGATGTCTTAATTTGCCCCAAATTAACACACCATGGTGCCCCCAAAGCTCTCTCTCTCTCTCTTCCCGGGTTACATTTCCTGCATTGCATTACGTACATTTCTGCAGCCCAGAGAAACTGGGCAGTGCCTATGAATAGAACTGAAAACCATTCTGAGTCCCTAAAGCAGAAGTAACTCAGAGCCGCAATTACTGTTTGATCAGAAATCATGGCCTCCAGGGATTCAGGAGATACTGACCTCAGAGAGGAAGTTTCATTGCTTTTCCTCCTGTGACTGTGTCCCTTTTGACATCTTTATCTTCCCAAGTAGAAAATGGAGAGGAATAACTATGCTTCTCCTTTGCACCAGTGATGTCAGCCTGGAGATGGGTATATGTGAAAACATGGTCTGGGGGGCTCAGGTGGATAAAAAGTGAGCTCAGTAGGATTTCCCCCAAAGCACCAATGTTTCCCAAGAATACAAACCAGGCCAACTCATTCAGCTCTGAACTCTGGAGCTTTAATCTTTCAAGAACATACTTCCTTCCTGTATTTCTAGTAATTACTGTTTGACTTTTCTGGAAGTCCCACGAGTTACCCTCTCTCTTCCAAAAGAATGGAGTCACAAAAATAGAACCATGAGAAAAGTGAGTTTGACCCCGTTGCTCTTTGAAATGTGCTGGGTGGAAAGAGCCTGGGGGAACTGGGTGGGGGCGAGGGGTAGAGGTGTGGGGCAGGGAGAGTTCTTCTTTAACAGATTCTTCTATCTCAAGGAAAAATAAACTGAGGGAAAGAATTTTTTTTTAATGCTTTAAATTAGTCATCCACAGGAAAAGGATTCTGTGGGAAACAATTTATACTTGGACTATTCTAGTTTTAGAGAAGGCATTTTTAACCTGAGATTAACTCGAGAAACTGTGAGCTACATGTTTTTGTGTCTGTGCATTTTTCTAAGAGGGTTCATAGCTCTTATGGGATGCTTAAAGGGGTTCCTGATACTTCACCAAATGTTAAGAACTGCTTAGAGGTTAACTTAGTTGCATTGGTTATCTATTGGTGTATAACAAATTACCCCCAAACTTAGCAGGGTAATACAGCTGACATTTATTATCTCACAGGTTGAATGGGTAAGGAATTGAGCCGTGGTTTAGACAAGTGACTTGGCTCAGGGTCTCTTGTGACATTGCAGTCAAGAAGTCAGCTGGGCAGAGGGAGGAACACTCCCAAACTCATTCTACAAGGCCACCATCACCCTGATACCAAAACCAGAGAACGATGTCACAAAGAAAGAAAACTACAGGCCAATATCACTGATGAACATAGATGCAAAAATCCTCAACAAAATACTAGCAAACAGAATCCAACAGCACATTAAAAGGATCATACACCATAATCAAGTGGGGTTTATTCCAGGAATGCAAGGATTCTTCAATATACGCAAATCTATCAATGTGATTAACCATATTAACAAATTGAAGGAGAAAAACCATATGATCATCTCAATAGATGCAGAGAAAGCTTTTGACAAAATTCAACACCCATTTATGATAAAAACCCTGCAGAAAGTAGGTGTAGAGGGAACTTTCCTCAATATAATAAAGGCCGTATATGACAAGCCCACAGCCAACATCATCCTCAATGGCGAAAAACTGAAAGCATTTCCACTAAGGTCAGGAACAAGACAAGGTTGCCCACTCTCACCACTCTTATTCAACATAGTTTTGGAAGTTTTAGCCACAGCAATCAGAGAAGAAAAGGAAATAAAAGGAATCCAAATCGGAAAAGAAGAAGTAAAGCTGTCACTGTTTGCAGATGACATGATACTATACATAGAGAATCCTAAAGATGCTACCAGAAAACTACTAGAGCTAATCAATGAATTTGGTAAAGTAGCAGGATACAAAATTAATGCACAGAAATCTCTGGCATTCCTATACACTAATGATGAAAAATCTGAAAGTGAAATCAAGAAAACACTCCCATTTACCATTGCAACAAAAAGAATAAAATATCTAGGAATAAACCTACCTAAGGAGACAAAAGACCTGTATGCAGAAAATTATAAGACACTGATGAAAGAAATTAAAGATGATACAAACAGATGGAGAGATATACCATGTTCTTGGATTGGAAGAATCAACATTGTGAAAATGACTCTACTACCCAAAGCAATCTACAGATTCAGTGCAATCCCTATCAAACTACCACTGGGATTTTTCACAGAACTAGAACAAAATATTTCACAATTTGTATGGAAACACAAAAGACCCCTAATAGCAAAAGCAATCTTGAGAACGAAAAACGGAGCTGGAGGAATCAGGCTCCCTGACTTCAGACTATACTACAAAGCTACAGTAATCAAGACAGTATGGTACTGGCACAAATACAGAAATATAGATCAATGCAACAGGATACAAAGCCCAAAGATAAATCCACGCACATATGGTCACCTTATCTTTGATAAAGGAGGCAGGAATGTACAGTGGAGAAAGGACAGCCTCTTCAATAAGTGGTGCTGGGAAAACTGGACAGGTACATGTAAAAGTAGGAGATTAGATCACTCCCTAACACCATACACAAAAATAAGCTCAAAATGGGTTAAAGACCTAAATGTAAGACTGGATACTATAAAATTCTTAGAGGAAAACACAGGCAGAACACTCTTTGACATAAATTGCAACAATATCTTTTTGAATCCACCTCCTAGAGTAATGAAAATAAAAACAAAAATAAACAAATGGGACCTAATGAAACTTCAAAGCTTTTGCACAGCAAAGGAAACCATAAACAAGACCAAAAGACAACCCTCAGAATGGGAGAAAATATTTGCAAATGAAGCAACTGACAAAGGATTAATCTCCAAAATTTACAAGCAGCTCATGCAGGTCAATAACAAAAAAACAAACAACCCAATCCAAAAATGAGCAGAAGACCTAAATAGACATGCCTCCAAAGAAGATATACAGACTGCCAACAAACACATCAAAGAATGCTCAACATCATTAATCATTAGAGAAATACAAATCAAAACTACAATGAGATATCATCTCACACCAGTCAGAATGGCCATCATCAAAAACTTTAGAAACAATAAATGCTGGAGAGGGTGTGGAGAAAAGGAAACACTCTTGCACTGCTGGTGGGAATGTGAATTGGTACAGCCACTATGGAGAAGAGTATGGAGGTTCCTTAAAAAACTACAAATAGGGCCTCCCTGGTGGCGCAGTGGTTGAGAGTCCGCCTGCCGACGCAGGGGACACAGGTTTGTGCCCCAGTCCGGGAAGATCCCACATGCCGTGGAGCGGCTAGGCCCGTGAGCCAGATGGAAACAACCTAAGTGCCCGTCGTCGGATGAATGGATAAAGAAGATGTGGCACATATATACAATGGAATATTACTCAGCCATAAAAAGAAACGAAATTGAGCTATTTGTAATGAGGTGGATAGATCTAGAGTCTGTCATACAGAGTGAAGTAAGTCAGAAAGAGAAGGACAAATACCGTATGCTAACACATATATATGGAATTTAAGAAAAAAAAAAATTTACAATAGCCAGGAGGTGGAAACAACCTAAGTGTCCATCGTCGGATGAATGGATAAAGAAGATGTGGCACATATATACAATGGAATATTACTCAGCCCTAAAAAGAAACGAAATTGAGTTATTTGTAGGGAGGTGGATGGACCTAGAGTCTGTCATACAGAGTGAAGTAAGTCAGAAAGTGAAAGACAAATACCGTATGCTAATACATATATATGGAATTTAAGAAGGCAAAATAAAATGTCATGAAGAACCTAGGGGTACGACAGGAATAAAGACTCAGACCTACTAGAGAATGGACTTGAGGATATGGGGTGGGGGAAGGGTAAGCTGTGACAAAGTGAGAGAGTGGCATGGACATATATACACTACCAAACGTAAAATAGATAGCTAGTGGTAAGCAGCCGCATAGCACAGGGAGATCAGCTCGGTGCTTTGTGACCACCTAGAGGGGTGGGATAGGGAGGGTGGGAGGGAGGGAGACGCAAGAGGGAAGAGATATGGGAACATATGTATAACTGATTGACTTTGTTATAAAGCAGAAAGTAACGCACCATTGTAAAGCAATTATACTCCAATAAAGATGTAAAAAAAAAAAAGGAGAGAGAAAAGCCTGTAAATAAATTTTAAACTCCAGCTAAAAAAAAAAAAGGAGTCAGCTGGGGTTGCTATCATCTGAAGGGTCGACTAGGGCTGGAGAATCTGCTTCCAAGATAGTTTGCTCACATGGCTCTTGGCAGAAGGCCTCAGCTCCTTGTTGGCTGTTGGCAGGAGGCCTCCATTCCTTGCTACATGGACCTCTCCACTGGGCTGCTTGAGTGAGTATCCTCAAAACATGGCAGTTGGCTTCGCCCCGAGTGAGTGACCAGGATAGAAAGCAAGGAGGAAGCCACAGTGCCTTTTATAACCTAGTCTCAGGAGTCAAACATTGTCACTCCTGCCACATGCTATCCTATAAGCAAGCCAGCCCACACTCAAGGGGAGGTAATTCGGCTCCACTTCTTGAAGGGAGAAGTATCAAAGAATTTGTGAGTATATGTTTGAACTCTACCAAGATAGCTAAGAGGCAGTCTTGCTGAGAAGCAAATCTGCGCCCCCGTACAACCCTTCCCCTTCTTCTACCAGATCATTTTGCAGTGTTTGGGACTCCCCTCAGTTAGGGCTCCCCCATGACCTTGGACAAATTACTCAACTTTATGGTGTTGCAATTTTTTCATTGGTTACTGGGGATAATAATAGTACCTACCTCATAGGAGTGTTCTATGACAATGAAGTGAAATGCTAGATTCATAGATGTTAAAAAATGTTAGTTATAATAATGGTGCCCCCCACTCAAATCTAGAGCTTTCCATTTCCATTACATAGAACTGTACACTTATGGATTATCAGTCTTCCAGATGGGGTAAGAAGTGATTGTTTTCTGAGAATTTATTTGTAGAGCAGGTGCTATAAGGCAGGGAGATACAAAAGAAGCTAAAAATAGACCCTGTCCTTGAGAGGTCTAAAATGAAGTTGGGGAGAAAAGATATCTATACATGAAGCAGAGGAATGCTTTGGAAATCCATTGACAATCATTTCTGTTGAAAACAGGGGGGATTCCCTGCTTTGAGTGTAATTTTGAAGGTTAATATTCAGGCCAGAGGGACTTCCCTGGTGGTCCAGTGGATAAGACTCTGCAGTCCCAATGCAGGGGGCCTGGGTTCTAGATGCTGCATGCCACAACTAAGAGTCCGCATGTCACAAATAAGAAGCTTGCATGACACAATTGAGACCCAGCACAGCCAAAATCAATCAATAAATTTTTTTTTTTAATGATTAAAAAAAAAAAGATTCATGCCAGGGAATGTGAGTAAAACTTTAAGAAGCAATGGATGCTGAAGTTTGAAGGGGGACCACAGAAAGCTTTTTAGGGACCACAGCAGGCAAAAATAAAGGGGACAAGAGAAAGATTTGTGAAGGCAAGATTTCACAAAGAAAGGAATGGACTTAAAGAAAAGGGAAAACCACAGGGGTTTCTCCGAGGGAAGAAACAGTTTGTGCTGTGGTAATCCCTGAAGGAGAGCTTTACTATATTTATCAATCTGTTTATTGAAACAGAAAGTTATCCTGTTAATCTTTTAAGGGCAAGGAACATGTCTGTAGGTTTCTGTAATCTAGCACAGTGTGGCGGATACTTTCCAAAAATACACACACTGAATAACTACTTCTTTGACTAATTCAGGATTTAGATTAAAATGTTTGCTGGCGAGCATTCCACTGGGCTGGTTCTCTGCAGCCCAGCTTTTCTGTGTGTTTCCTATTGTGGGAGGGGCCAGACTTACAGGAGCTGCCTGATTCTACTGGGCACATGCACATTTTCAGACCTCACAAGCAACCTCCAAGGCTGGAGGAGGGAAGAGAAGAGAGGGGTCTCGAGTCTGGTCTTAAAGGCCCATCTGCAGCATGGAGGGCACGGGAAGCGAGGATGATGGCGTGCAGATTCCTGAGGCCTGCAGTTACCACCTCTCATGGTTATGGTCTGGCTCCTCCATTTTCTTGTGGCTGGGAACTGGTCTAAGATCACTTTCGTCTACAAGTAGCCCAAACATTTTGAAGTGGGTGAGAGTCAGCTGCTCATTCACCACCTGGCTATTAAGTTATAATGAAAGTAAATCTCAGACCAAAATGTTCCCCCTATATAGACATTTTTTTTTTTTTGGCCACACCATGTAGCATGCAGGATCTTACTTCCCCGACTAGGGATCAAACCCACGCACCCTGCAATGGAAGCATGGAGTCTTAACCACTGGACCGCCGGGGAAGTCCACCCTATATAGACATTTTTTAAAAATTAGTTATCTACTTTATACATATTAGTGCATATATGTCAATCCCAATCTCTCAATTCATCCCACCACCACCACCCACCCCCACTTTCCCCCCTTGGTGTCCATATGTTTGTTCTCCACATCTGTGTCTCTATTTCTGCCCTGCAAACCGGTTCAGCTGTAACATTTTTCTAGATTCCACATATATGCGTTAATAGACGATATTTGTTTTTCTCTTTGTGACTTACTTCACTCTGTATGACAGTCTCTAGGTCCATCCACGTATATAGACATTTTTTAAACAAATATTAACGAGCAATTAGGCACAGAACATTTCATGCAACTGGCTCCATAGGTTCCATGAAGTCCCAGCTCTTGTCCTTTTAAGGGATCCAACCACTACCTGGCATGAACAGTCCACTGGAGGCATAACCAACAACATTTCAGAGGCAGGATTTCATTATCCTTGTGGTAGCAACATCAGACAACCAGAACCCTCCTAAAGCTACGTCTGGAGACAGGAGTGGCTCAGGATCAAGTGTCTGGCACCATCCTCACAGGTTCATGCTAAAGGTCTTGCTAGGCTCTGATACTCTGTCCAAACAAACATGAGGAGTGCCTCTACAATATTTTAGCCTATTCACATACCTGACTACCCTTAACTTTGTCAGTGAGAGCCCTTTTCTATCATTCCTCATGCTAATTACCAAGCTACTAATTCCATCACATAAAGTCCATTTAGGATATTCATTGTGCTGATTGGCAGTGTCTGCTGTGGATCAAAATATGTTAATTTATATTACTTTCTTTCTGATACAACGCTAGCTGATGCCCTGGGGTGTAGACTGCTCCTAGAATTGAAGCTTAATCTAACTAGCAAGTATGCAGCATTACACCAGCTATGCTGCAGTATTTTCAAGTAAATTACTAACATCAAGACACTTGCTTTGACCTGGGAGGAAAAAAACAATCATTTTCATAAGTTTCAGTAAAAAGCTAGTCAATACCAGGACCACCAGTCCCAGGTTCTATGACTATTTCATCAGTTGTAATTTCTGTCTGGTTAGAAGATGATGAATACGAGATATGACTGAAGTCTGTGAGATTGTATTGGGGACTCCAAATTCCTAAGCATTATAATACAGGAAGATACTTGTTATTTCAAAGAGGTTATTTTAGTGCAAGTAGAAGGAAATATTATTTCATATGATTCTTATGAAACTGGTTACTCCTAAAGGTAGTTCAGGCTGTAAACAAATAATTTATTCTGGGCTAAATCAAAGGTCTTAGAGTGGCAGCCCACAAAAATGTTTTATTTGTCCCGGGCAATATTGTAAAAGTATTGAATTTGATAGCCAGTACTTAAAACTTAGTTGCCATTCCCATAAAAATCTAGATTTCCAGGGCTTCCCTGGTAGCGCAGTGGTTGGGAGTCTGCCTGCCAATGCAGGGGACATGGGCTCGCGCCCTGGTCTGGGAAGATCCCACATGCCGCGGAGCAACTGGGCCCGTGAGCCACAATTACTGAGCCTGCGAGTCTGGAGCCTGTGCTCCTCAACAAGAGAGGCCGTGATAGTGAGAGGCCCGCGCACTGCGATGAAGAGTGGCCCCTGCTTGCCACAACTAGAAAAAGCCCTCGCACAGAAACGAAGACCCAACACAACCATAAATTAATTAATTAATTAATTTAAAAAATCTAGATTTCCAGGTTTTCTTGGGGAAAAAAAAAATCTGGCAACACTTGCTCTGCATTCCCTGCTGACATCAGGAAACTGGAATTGATGACCCATGTAACAGGCATTTTCTCTCCAGCTTGCTACAGTCCTCACTGTGCCCTAATATTTCACAATACCATTTGCCACTTATACTCTCACCTGCACTGCCATGTTTCTTATCATAGAGTTAAGAGAAACATGAACTATTTCTTATACCCTGAGCAGCATTTTAGCATCATAGTTAAGAATATGGGCCCTAAAGGCAGACAGCCCTAAGGTTCTTTTGAATCTTGGTTCTTTTACTTTCTAGTTATGTGACTTTGGGCAAGCTGCTTAACTTCTCCAAGCCTAAACTTTCCTTATCTGTAAGATGAGCTTAATTCTGGAATCTACTTCATAGATTAAACCGCTTAGGGCAGCCTCAAATAAGTGCCTCTCAGAGGGCTACACATCCTACCCAGCCTACTTTAATCTTTTATGTCATCCACCTGGCCCCCTGCAGGCGTTGAGCTCCTAACCTCTGGTTTGAATCAATATGTGTGTATCATTTCATAATGAATTATGTTAATAATTCAGAGCATGTCCGGAAGATTCTCTTCACCTTTGAAAATCATTTTATGGAGCACCCCTTAATGATCTGCACCAGCTGAGCCTTGCAACTAAGTAATAGACCAGGATCCTAAGGGGATTGTGGAACTTAATTTCTGCTCAAATGCCACCTTGGAGTAAGATGATATCCCTGCCTCAATAGACAGAATGTCTTCATGAAAAGCAAACCACAAAGTGTGAGAAGATATTTACAACATATGTTGCTGCAGAGGATTTAGTATCCAAAATAATAATAAGGAATTTCTATGTACTAATACTAAAAAGCTCTATAGAAAAATGGGCAAAAAGATGAACAGGCAATTCACAGAGGAAGAAATGGGGCCGATCTATAAACATAGAAAAAGATACTCAATTCCATAAGAATCCAGAAAATAAATGTTAAAACCAGATATAAAATATCATTTTATACCCATCATATCAGCAAAAATTTTACAGTCTACCAATACTACCATCACTACCAAGTATATGCATTGCCAGTCGAGTATAGATTGGCCTGGCCTCTATGAAGAGCATTTGGAACTCTCTGGAAAATCCGTTTATCTAAGATCCCAGGGGTTTCACTCCTAGGAATCAACCCTAGAGACATCCTTGCAGAGGCGCACCAAAAGGCAACACAAAAATGTTTACAAAAAAAAAAAAAAAGTGTTTACAGCCCCATTGTTTGCAATAGCCAAAATTGATAACAACTTAAATGTTTATCAGCAGAATAAATTATGACATATTTATACAACAGGGTAATATGCAGTCACTACATCCATCAACAAAAATGATTCTCAAAACATGTTAGATACAAAAAGTAAGTTGCATAAGAATACATACATTATGATGTCATGTATATGAAACAGCATGCAAACCAGTACTACATAGTGGTTGGGGACACAGGTATAAAAAT
The DNA here is from genome assembly GCF_000442215.2 of Lipotes vexillifer. Classification (NCBI taxonomy): domain Eukaryota; kingdom Metazoa; phylum Chordata; class Mammalia; order Artiodactyla; family Lipotidae; genus Lipotes; species Lipotes vexillifer. The sequence continues at coordinate 6,216,287 of NW_006791012.1, forward strand.
GTATGGGAATAGGGACTTCCCTGGTGGCACAGTGGTTAAGAACCTGCCTGCCAATGCAGGGGACATGGGTTCAAGCCCTGGTCCAGGAGGATCCCACATGCCATGGAGCCACTAAGCCTGTGCGCCACAACTACTGAGCCTGTGCTCTAGAGCCTGCGAGCCACAACTACTGAAGCCCTTGCGCCTATAGCCCATGCTCCGCAACGAAGCCACCGCAATAAGAAGCCCGTGCACCGCAACGAAGAGTAGCTCCCACTCGCCACAACTAGAGAAAGCCCGCGTGCAGCAACGAAGACCCAACACAGCCAAAAGTAAATAAATAAATAAATATATTTTTTTAAATGTACGGGAATAATAAATACCAAATTTAGGATACTGATTACCTCTGGAAAGAAGAGAGGGAAATGAGATCCGGGGTGGGTCTGCAAGGAGCTTCAGCCGTATGAGAACTGCTTGATTTCTTGACTCAGGTGAGTATATCTGGCTGTGTGTTGAATTCATCTTTGTACCTTTTTGTGTATATTAAATATTATAAAACAAATTTTTAAATAAATGACATTTCTTAATTTCTATAGTGCAGTTTTCCTTTTTTATTTCAGAATTAATTAAAACTTTTTCCAGGCTGTATTAGTTTCCTGTTGCTGTTTTAACAAATCACTAGAAATTTAGTGGCACACGCATTCATTATTTTAGACTTCTGGCCCCTTCCTCCACCTTCAAGGCCAGCAGCATAGCCCCTTCAGATCTCTTTCTGGCCTCTGTCTCTGTTACCACATGTCTGAATCTGACTCTCTTGTTCCCTTTTTAAGGACCCTTGTATTACACTGGTCCACTAAGATAATCCAGGATAATCCTCCCATTACAAGTGCCTTAACTTGATCACATCTGCAAAACCCCTTTTGCCACGTACAGTGACATATTCACAGGTTTGGGAATTAGAACACAAACACCTCTAGGGACATTTTCTGTCCGCCACACGGGCCTTAAACATTTTATAAGCTCTAGTGCAGGGCCTATTGTGCCCAGTGGAAAGCCCCTGGCCTGCTCAGCATCTAAATATCTGAATCGGTTTCCTTGCCTTGGTAGAGACCCTGATAGCCACAAAGCAATTAAAGGTAAGCCCCCAAGGCAGGGAATCACAGAGGCTGGAAATTCCCAAGCTGGAGAATAAATGGGTCCAGAACTACCTTCCTAGGAGCAGCCTGAGCTATCACTTTAAAACATAAACTTGGTCATGTCCTTCTCCTATGCGAAACCCCATCATGGCTTCCCCTCAGCTTTAGAATAAGGAACTAAGCCCTTAAAGTGGGGTCCCACACAAAGGTTTCTCAACCTCAGCACGACTGACATTTGGGGCTGGGTCATTCTTTGTTGCCGGGCTGGGCGTCCTGGGCACTGTGGTTTCTTTAGCAGCATCCGGGCCTCCACCCACTAGATGCTAGTGGCTCCCCCACCCCGGGCCCCAGGCCCTGCCACACACACTTGTGATAAGCAAGTTGTGACAACCGTGTTAAATGTCCCTGGGGCACAAAGTCACCCTGTCCCCCACTCCTGTCCAAAGAGATCCTATAGGATCTGGGCTCTGCCCCTCTCCCCATCCTGGTCTCTCTTCTTTAGCCACCTAAAGGGCATCTCCCAGCTGAACACAGCAGGGTTCAGATTTCTGCATACACTGTTCCCTCTTCCTGGATCGCCCCTTCCCACATCTTCTCACCTGGCAAGCTCTGTCTATATGTCTCAGTCTAACCGTCTCCTGCTCAGATACCCCTCCATCCCCTTCTCAAATGACTGCTGAGTTCCACAGCAGCCCACCGCCTCTACTGCAAACCCTCTTTACACCTGCCATCATTTGTCTGCCTTCTCCAACAGACTGCCACCTCCAGGAGGGCAGGGCCTGTGACTGTCTGGTCCCACTGACTACAGTGCTTATTGATTAGTGGCCATATGGTCTGTCCCATAATCAGAGGCCCAGGAATCAAACCTTGAAGCCAGATGAATCCTGAAGGAAGATCTGGGATTAATTACCTGCTCTGTGTTGTGTATGGACTCTGCTGACCCCATTAAAGATTAAACAGTAACTCGGGGTGTGATCTGGAAAAGAGCCTTTTCCTAAGGGCAGTGAACTGAGGATTCAGAGGGCTACGCATGAGGAATCCTTTGCCCCAGGGGCTCCTGTTAAATTATGCCCCCACCCCCCACCGGGGAAGGGCCGGCACCGTGAACTGGCACCAGCTGCCAGGACTCTTTGGGAAGAGAGCCAGACAGCGGTCACCTGCAGACGGGGAACAGCCCAGCAGGGAGAAAGCTGTCATTTGTCAGCTCTGGCACAACAGACCTCTGAAAGAACAGCAGTCTCAAATAAGAGATATCTAGACCCCAGCCAGGTTCCCTTTGTGCACCCCAACCTGGGGCATGTAAATGCAGGCAAGGTAAAGATCTAACACACCACAGAAACTTGGCCACATCTCGCCAAAGGATCCATGCTTTACCTGATTCAAAACGTGTAACTGAGACTCTAAAACAGAATCGGCTGAACAATGCTGAAGGGACAAAGCCCAGCCTCTGGGCAGTAGGTGCCTGAATTTCCCACGACAGGAAAGCTGTCCTTGCCCTTTGCCTGGGTTCAGCCTGCTCTTCCCCCTTCCTGGGCTGACACATCACAGGCCTGGCTATGGGGGTACGAGGATCCCAATCCCCTTGGCTCCCTCCACATCACCCTACTTGACACAGCCGAGCAGTAACAGCCACCATTTGTCACGAAGTAAAAATATGCCAGAGAGCTGGACAGGCAAGTACTTTCTGTGCTGGCAGCTCGCCGGTCCTGAAGCATTATATCTCTGAACTGAGATGCCCTTGTGTTCCCTTTGTCAGCAGGGAGCAGCCAGATTTCTCTTTTGCTGTAACTGGGTTAGTCTTGTGGGTTTGCCCTCCTCTCAGCTGTCAAAAGAGATTATACAGAAATGTACTGCTGCATCGACCACAGCTCAGGTGCTGGCTGAGGCTGAAGCAGGAGGAAATTTCCAAACGCATTCATTAATCACCTGAAGTACCCGGTGGCTGCTGGCTGCACTGCTTTCTTCCAGCTGCAATCACTTTTGCTCCAGCCAGAGCTCAGAGGTCTCCCTGTCAGCTGCAGCGCCCTCAGCAGGGGCCTGGGCACAAGCTCAGGAAGGGTGGGGATTGGAGCAGAACCCCAGAAGCCTGTGAGGGTCTGTACTCACCCCGCAAGTATCCCCTGCCTGAGAGGGCGTAACATTAAATAGCAAATTTTAAAGCAACAAGACATGAGGGGGACCACAGAGAAAAGAAAAAGGCTCTCTTCCTGCTTTTTGAACAAGGCGCCTTGCATTTTCATTTTGCACTGGGTGGCCCTGCTCCTAGCCCAGCAGTATCTTAGTCCATTCAGGCTGCTATAACAAAATAGCGCACAGTGGGCTGCTTAAGAACAATAGAAATTTATATCTCACAGTTCTGGAGGCTGGAAGCCCGAGATCAGGGTACCGGCATGGGCAGGTGAGGGTCACAGACTTCTCATTGTAGCTTCTCCAGGTGAAGAGGGCAGGGAGCTCTCCGGAGCCTCTTGTAACCACTAATCTAACTCACGAGGGCTCCACCCTCAAGAGTTAAGCACCTCCCCAAAGCCCCACCTCCTAATACCATCACGTTGGGGGGGTTAGGATTTCAACATACAAATCTGGGGAGACACAAACATTCAGACCATAACAAGCAGTTTCTAAACTCTAACAGGTAGAAGCGGAACATCTGATTCCTCCAAACCCCATCGGTGCCTATACAAGTGGAGCTGCTCTGGTGAGGCCCAGCCCTTAGGCCTCCTGCATCAGTACCTGGGAGGGGGTCTGTGGAGCCAGGTCTGTGAAGACCTCTGGCAGTCCACACCAGTGATCCTCAAACTTCAGTGGGCAAAAAATCACCTAGAGAATGTGTTAGAAAGGCAAATTCTCAGGCCCCAGACCCAGAGATTCTGACTCAGTAGGTCTGGGGCAGGGCCTGAGATTTTGCCTTTCAAACAGGCTCCAGGTGATGCCAAGGCTGCAGCCCCATGGTCCACACTTGGAGGGACACCGGTAACCGCTCCACTTCACAGAGGAAGCAGCAGAGACTGGGTGTCTTGCCCGACAGCACGCTCGTTAAGGGCAGGCACCACGGAACCCAGATATCCACACTCCCGACACCTCTTCGTGGCTCTCGTAGTTTGAGGAAGGAGGGCGTAACTTAGGACCAGTCTGAAAGTTTCCCTCAATGCTTGTTAAGCATGAGTATTTTAGCAATTGTATAAACAGCTCTTCACTTCTCCCACCGATCTATGAGACAAGGCAAGTAGCACTGAGGAGCAGAGAGATCACCCTTCATCTGCTCTAAGCCTCAGTTTCCTTAGTGATAGCCAGTATTCATGAAGCACTTCCCAGGCATTTTACATACGTTGATCCTCTCCAAGAACCTAGGGAGTAGGTGTCATTATTGCCTCCATTTTACAGGTGACGAAACTGGTACTCAGGAATGTGGTAATTTGATTAAAGTCACACAACCAGGGTGCACAGCCAGGATTTTAACAGATGCACTCTGACTCCATAGCCCAAACTTCTCACCACCCTGCCCTAAAGAAGCTACCTTGTTGGGAACCCACAACTCAGTGCTGGCTGCCTTGCTGAAGGCCTTCCCATTTCCCTGCTCTCTAAGCCCTCCCACCTTTAGGGTCCAGCTCAACCCCCAGCTTGCTTTGAAGACTGTGCTCAGATGTGGGGCAGCTCTGCTCATTTACGCTCCACGGGCAGCTCTCTGGGTCTGATCCAATCAACCTGGCCTTCAACCAGCACTTCTCATGAGGGCAGTGCTGGCCTTAAGAGTGCGTGAGAGGAGTCCCTGGCCTTGGCCCTCTGCTTTGGAGGGCCTTGCTCTGCCCCTTCTCTAGCCATGTCCTTTCCAGTGGGGTGGGAGTCGGGAGGGAGGGGGCAAGGACTTGAATCCCCTCTTCTAAAATGTTCTGAGTACCCGGGACCCTGGAATTCCCTGCATGAATGGCCGTGAAATCGTCCCCTAGCCCACCCTTCCAAGGGCAGCATTGTTCTTAGCTGATTACACCAGCTTAAAATGTGCCCCCTCTAGGCCTGAAGGGCATCTAGGAGTAGGGAGTGGGGTAGGCAAAACTGACATGGAAGCTGGGGTGTCTATAAAGATGAGCATGAAGCCCCTCAAGATTCCAGATGAAGAGGGGGTCAGAAGAGAAAGTGAGTAGCTAACTGGGGGCCGTGACTGAAGGACAACTCTTTCAGCAGTGCCATTATATTAGTTTCCTATTGTTGTGTAACAAATTACTGCAAACTTAATGACTTAAAACAACACATATTTATTGTCTCACAGTTTCTGTGAGTTGGGAATCTAGGCAGGGAATAGCTGGGTCCTCTGTTTCATGGCCTCTCACAAGGTGTTGTCCAGGGCTGAGGTCTCACCTGAAGGCTTGTTTGGGGAAGCATCTGCTTCTAAACTCATGTAGCTATTGGCAGAATTTCAGTTCCTCAAGGGTCATTGGACTGCAGGGCTCAGTTCCTTGCTGGCTGTTGGACAGAGACCACCCTCATGTACTTGCCACAGAGGCCTCTCCAACATGGCAACTTGCTTCATCAAAACCAGGCAGGGAAGGAGTTGGCTAGCAAGAGAGAAATCACTATCCTGTATAACCTAGACATGGATGTGACATCCCATCCCATTTAACACATTCTATTGGTTAGAAGCAAGTCACGGAAAACAACTATACTTAAATTTAAAAAGAAAGAAAGAAAGAAGCAAGTTGTGGGTCACGTCCACACTCAAGAGGAGAGGATTCCACAAGAGTATAAGAGGTGGAGATCAGTGGACACCGTCTTAGAAGCTGCCTGACACAGGCTTACCCAAGCAGAGAACTCCAAAGAATCACAGAGGGAATTCTACATTCAAACCTGGCCTTCTCTGGTGCTTTAAAGTTATATTTATTAAGGGAGGAGAATAAATATTTTAGTCAACAGTATGTTAGCTTGAATTACAGCTTTTAAGTATTTGACATATGGGATGTAGGCCTCTTTTGACACTCTCATCCTGGTCCCATAAATATTAGGAGAGTCCTGCTTCTGTGCATTTGTCCTGGCTGCCACTTCAGACAGGCAAGGCCTTGTTGGAAGGGTCCTGTCTCCTGATTGTTTGCCCTACACACAGCCTAGCATGCCATCATGTGAGAAGCAATCAGTAAAGTCTGCCTGGCCATATGCTGGCAGCTGCCCGGCTCCAGTGGTGGCCCTCTTCCAGCCGCTGCCATGAGGCAGCTGTGCTGATTTGAAACCTCAGTAGTTTGGTTTCCTCATGAGCAAGAAAAGAGGATCCCACATGGTACAGAAAGAAAATGAGAGGAGCAAAATCTACCATATCAGCAAGGCAAAGATGACTCCTGGGCTTCCCAGGTGGCGCAGTGGTTGAGAGTCCGCCTGCCGATGCAGGGGACGTGGGTTCGTGCCCTGGTCCGGGAGGATCCCACATGCCGTGGAGCAGCTGGGCCTGTGAGCCATGGCCGCTGGGCATGTGCGTCCGGAGCCCATGCTCTGCAATGGGAGAGGCCACAACAGTGAGAGGCCCATGTACCGCTAAAGAAAAAAAAAAAAAAAAAAAAAAAAAAAGACGACTCCTTCCAGGGGAGCAAAGCTCTGCCTCTAGATAGGGTTTCCCTGGTGACTCAGTAGTTAAGAATCCGCCTACCAAAAAAAAGAATCGGCCTACCAATGCAGGGGACACAGGTTCAAGCCCTGGTCCGGGAAGATCCCACATGCCACAGAGCAACTAAGCCCGTGCACCACAACTACTGAGCCTGCGCCACAACTACTGAAGCCCGTGCACCTAGAGCCTATGCTCCACAATAAGAGAAGACACCACAATGAGAAGCCCGCAACAAAGAGTAGCCCCCACTCGCCGCAACTAGAGAAAGCCCGCATGAAGCAATGAAGACGCAACATAGCCAAAAAAAACTCTGCCTTTAGATGAAAACATAATTATTAGGTTTCTTTCTATTTTTTATTTTATATTTATTATAAAAATAATGAATATGGTTTATTTTTTTCATCTACAGGAAACAAAAGAGCTACAGTTTCATCATTAAACTCCCTTTGTCTGTGTGTGTACACAGCATATACATATATGTACATGTATACTCATATATACTTATATATGTATTTTAATTTTGTAATGTAATATGTTACATTAACATAATTTTGTATGTAGTATATTTTAAATTTCCTGCCCCAGAAAATGTTTTTTACGCATAGCTGCTGCTGATGGTATTGTTGTTAAATTTGTGTGATTTGGGGGCTTTAAAAAAAATAAAAGATCATACTGTCTATTCAGTTATATATCTACTTTTTCAGGACAGTGAATATTTTTTCTAGATTAAAGAGGTAAAATTTAAAAATAACTTAAAAATAGATGATAGATTCACAAAGTCAAAAAAGTACTCAGTGAAAAGTCTCCCTCCCTATCCCCAGTTCACATCCCCGGCAGTAACCAATGTTAACAGATCCTTCTATGTTCTTCCAAAAATAATTTTATATACATAAGCAAATATATAAATAACTTCTCTTCTTTTCCACCTTCTACATAATGGTAGTATCTTATACACACCATTCTGCACTCAATATTTCTTGGAGATAGTTCCATATCTTTATATACCAATGGTTCTCCACCTTAGCTGAATATTAGAATTATCTCAGTAGCTTTAAAAAATTCTGGATGCCCAAGCCACCCCAAACCAATTAAATTAGAATCTGTGGTGGTGGGAGGCACACACATCAGGATTTTTTAACCTCCTTTAGGTACAGCCAAGGTTGTGTACTACTTATATAAAGAGCTTCCTGAGAAAGGAAATGAAAGGAAGAGGAAATATGATACTTCCATTATTGCTTATAAAAGAAAATTAGGGTGACCAACTGTCCTGGTTTTCCAGGCACTGAGGGGTTTCCAAGGAAAGGTAAGCTGCTTACCTTACAAAGAAAATTTGTAAAACTTCAATTTAATGTAGTACTAGATGTGTTTAGCCAGAGCAATTAGTCAAGAAAAAGAAATAAAATGAATTCAAACCAAATTGGAAAAAAGGAAGTAAAGTTATCTCTGATTACAGATGACATGATCTTATATATAGAAAAGGCTGGTGAGGGGTATGGTAAATAAGACTCTTTTGTACCCTGGTGGTGCAGTTGTTGAGAGTCCACCTGCCAATGCAGGGGACACGGGTTTGTGCCCCGGTCTGGAAAGATCCCACATGCCGCGGAGTGGCTGGGCCCATGAGCCATGGCTGCTGAGCCTGCACATCCGGAGCCTGTGCTCCGCAACAGTGGTGAGGAAAAAAAAAAAGACTCTTTTGTTATGTGGTTAAGCGTCTCTCAGGTGATAAGCATTGTTTCCAAAGTAGCTCTCTTCTTGTTATGGAGACATCTTTGCAAATGGAAATTTCCTTCATAAATGTAAATTTCCTTTACAAAAGGGGAAATCCTTTGTTTTTAGGCAAGTAGAGGAGGTAAAGAGCTTTTCCTGAGTCTTCTGGTCCTCAATTGCCTTTAAATTAGCTCAAAATAATCCGTATGTGCCAAAGTGGCATATTTTGGGGTGATATTCTGGTACCCTCCATAATTCTTCAATAAGAATTTATTAAAAACTTCAATAAATTCCAAAAAGACTATAGATACCATTCTCTAATCATAATGTAACAAAACTAGAAATTGATTGTAGAACCAGAAAATAAAAAGACCTTACTGCTTGGATATCTATAACCATCCCTCAACCCAAAAGCCCAAAACTCTCTTTCCTTTGTGTATATATTTGTATATATTCCTAAAATGGAATATGAGCCTCATCATCTGGCCTCCTTCTTGAGTCTCATATCTTTGTGAAACGCCTCCTGCATATCGAACCTAGGAGGGTAAAAGAACAAGTTTTTTTTTCTACTAAAATTACACTACTTTTGAGTTCACTGAAGTTTTTTTGGTGAACTAATTACTGTAAAGTCAATTTAATTTCATGTAACCAGAGATACATGAAAATAAAATAAATATTTAGTTTTCAGATTATGTTTAATATATATCAAGCAGCTCTATTTAAAAAATTATATTATTTAGGTCTTACCTTAGCATGGCCTAAGAGAGAGGTAAATGATCTCCCTTACTGATGTTTCTATTTTTCCTTGTATTTCCTCTAGCTTTTGCTTTATTAATGTGTATTATTTGTTACACAGATGTTAAATGTTATATATCATGTAGATTAAAAAGAGTTATATCATGAATTTCACAACTTTATTATCCTAGAACTCATCCAAGTCTAGTATTAAGATAATGATCTCTGCTAAACTTTTACACTTACTTGGTAAAAACACATTTTCTCATCCTTTCATTTTCAATCTTTCTTAATCATTTTATCATTAGGTTTTACTTTGTGATCTAATATTGAGAGTCTCTTTTAACAGGTCAATTTGGCCTAATTACACTTATTGCTATGACAATTACATGTGGTTCTATAGGTTTTGTTTCATTACTGTGTTTGCGTTTTCAGTGATAATTTGGAAAGTTGGTGTTTCTTATGTAGTAATTACCTTTAGGGGCTTGTTAAAAAATAACTATCCCAGAGAGAGGGGGTAGATGGCGGAAGAGTAAGACGCAGAGATCACCTTCCTCACCACAGATACATCAGAAATACATCTACACGTGGAACAACTACAGAACACCTACCAAACGCTGGCAGAAGACCACAGACCTCCCAAAAGGCAAGAAACTCCCCACGTACCTGGGTAGGGCAAAAGAATAAACAGAGACAATAGAATAGGGACAGGACCCGCACCAGTGGGAGGGAGCCGTGAAGGAGAAAAGGTTTCCACACACTAGAAGCCCCTTCACGGGCGAAGACTGCGGGTAGCAGAGAGGCGGGAGCTTTGGAGCGGCAGAGGAGAGCGCAGCAACAGGGGTGCGGAGGGCAAAGCGGAGAGATTCCAGCACAGAGGATCGGTGCCGACCAGCACTCACCAGCCCGAGAGGCTTGTCTGCTTACCCGCCGGGGCGGAGGGGCTGGGAGCTGAGGCTCGGGTTTCGGTCAGAGCACAGGGAGAGGACTGGCGGTGTGAACACAGCCTAAAGGGGTTTGTGCACCACGGCTAGCCAGGAGGGAGTCCGGGGAAAAGTCTGGACCTGCCAAAGAGGCAAGAGACTTTTTCTTCCCTCTTCGTTTCCTGGCGCACGAGGAGAGGGGATTAAGAGCGCTGCTTAAAGGAGCTCCAGAGACGGGTGCGAGCCGTGGCTATCAGCGCGGACCCCAGAGACGGGCATGAGACGCTAAGGCTGCTGCTGCCGCCATCAATAAGCTTGTGTGCAAGCACAGGTCACTCTCCACACCTCCCTTTCGGGTAGCCTGTGCAGCCCGCCACTGCCAGGGTCCTGGGATCCAGGGACAACTTCCCCGGCAGAATGCACGGTGCACCTCAGGCTGGTGCAAAGTCACGCCAGCCTCTGCCGCCGCAGGCTTGCCCCGCACTCCGTACCCCTCCCTCCCCCTGAACCTGCAGCCTGCAAAAAGGAGACCCCAAACAGACTAAGATAAGCAAAATAAGAAGACAGAAAAACACACAGCAGATGAAGGAGCAAGATAAAATCCCACCAGGCCTAACAAATGAAGAGGAAATAGGCAGTCTACCTGAAAAAGAATTCAGAATAATGATAGTAAAGATGATCCAAACTCTTGGAAATATAATAGAGAAAATGCAAGAAACATTTAACAAGGACCTAGAAGAACTAAAGATGAAACAAGCAACAATGAACAACACAATAAAGGAAATTAAAAATACTCTAGAAAGGGGCTTCCCTGGTGGCGCGGTGGTTGAGAGTCCGCCTGCCGATGCAGGGGACACAGGTTCGTGCCCCGGTCCGGGAGAATACCACATGCCACGGAGCGGCTGAGCCCGTGGGCCATGGCTGCTGAGCCTGCACGTCTGGAGCCTGTGCTCCGCGGCAGGAGAGGCCACAACAGTGAGAGGCCTGCGTATCGCAAAAAAAAAAAAAAAAAAAAAAAAAAGAGTTCAGAATAATGATAGTAAAGATGATCCAAAATCTTGGAAATAGAATGGACAAAATGCAAGAAGCAGTTAACAAGGACCTAGAAGAAATAAAGATGAAACAGACAATGATGAACAACACAATAAATGAAATGAAAAATACTCTAGATGGGATCAATAGCAGAATAAATGAGGCAGAAGAACGGATAAGTGACCTGGAAGATAAAATAGTGGAAATAACTACTGCAGAGCAGAGTAAAGAAAAAAGAATAAAAAGAAATGAGGACAGTCTCAGAAACCTCTGGGACAACATTAAATGCACCAACATTCGAATTATAGGGGTTCCAGAAGAAGAAGAGAAAAAGAAAGGGACTGAGAAAATATTTGAAGAGATTTTAGTTGAAAAATTCCCTAATATGGGAAAGGAAATAGTTAAACAAGTCCAGGAAGCACAGAGAGTGCCATACAGGATAAATTCAAGGAGAAACACGCCAAGACACATATTAATCAAACTGTCAAAAATTAAATACAAAGAAAACATATTTAAAGCAGCAAGGGAAAAACAACAAATAACACACAAGGGACTCCCCATAAGGTTAACAGCTGATCTTTAAGTAGAAACTCTGCAAGCCAGAAGGGGCTGGCAGGACATATTTAAAGTGATGAAGGAGAAAAGCCTACAACCAAGATTACTCTACCCAGCAAGGATCTCATTCAGATTTGATGGAGAAATTAAAACCTTTACAGACAAGCAAAAGCTGAGAGAGTTCAGCACCACCAAACCAGCTTTACAACAAATGCTAAAGGATCTTCTCTAGGCAAGAAACACAAGAGAAGGAAAAGACCTATAATAACAAACCCAAAACAATTAAGAAAATGGGAATAGGAACATACATATCAATAATTACCTTAAATGTAAATGGATTAAATGCTCCCACCAAAAGACACAGACTGGCTGAATGGATACAAAAACAAGACCCATATATATGCTGTCTACAAGAGACCCACTTCAGACCTAGAGACACACACAGACTAAAAGTGAGGGGATGAAAAAAGATATTCCACGCAAATGGAAATCAAAAGTAACCTGGAGTAGCAATTCTCATATCAGACAAAATAGACTTTAAAATAAAGACTATTACAAGAGACAAAGAAGGACACTACATAATGATCAAGGGATCGATCCAAGAAGAAGATATAACAATTGTAAATATTTATGCACCCAACATAGGAGCACCTCAATACATAAGGCAAATACTAATGGCCATAAAAGGAGAAATTGACAGTAACACATTCATAGTAGGGGACTTTAACACCCTACTATCACCAATGGACAGATCATCCAAAATGAAAATAAATAAGGAAACACAAGCTTTAAGTGATACATTAAATAAGATGGACTTAATTGATATTTATAGGACATTCCATCCAAAAACAACAGAATACACATTTTTCGCTACTGCTCATGGAACATTCTCCAGGATATATCATATCTTGGGTCACAAATCAAGCCTTGGTAAATTTAAGAAAATTGAAATTGTATTAAGTATCTTTTCCGACTACAACGCTATGAGACTAGATATCAATTACAGGAAAAGATCTATAAAACATACAAACACATGGAGGCTAAACAATACACTATTTAATAACGAAGTGATCACTGAAGAAATCAAAGAGGAAATCAAAAAATACCTAGAAACAAATGACAAGGGAGACACAACGACCCAAAACCTATGGGATGCAGCAAAAGCAGTTCTAAGAGGGAAGTTTAGAGCAATACAATCCTACCTTAAGAAACAGGAAACATCTCGAATAAACAACCTAAACTTGCACCTAAAGCAATTAGAGAAAGAAGAACAAAAAACTCCAAAGGTAGCAGAAGGAAAGAAATCATAAACATCAGATCAGAAATAAATGAAAAAGAAATGAAGAAAACAACTGCAAAGATCAATAAAACTAAAAGCTGGTTCTTTGAGAAAATAAACAAAATTGATAAACCATTAGCCAGACTAATCAAGAAAAAAAAGGAGAAAACTCAAATCAATAGATTTAGAAATGAAAATGGAGAAGTAACAGCTGACACTGCAGAAATACAAAAGATCATGAGAGATTACTACAAGCAACTCTATGCCAATAAAAATGGACAACCTGGAAGAAATGGACAAATTCTTAGAAATGCACAACTTGCCAAGACTGAATCAGGAAGAAATAGAAAATATGAACAGACCAATCACAAGCACTGAAATTGAAATTGTGATTAAAAATCTTCCAACAAACAAAATCCCAGGACCAGATGGCTTCACAGGCGAATTCTATCAAACATTTAGAGAAGAGCTAACACCTATCCTTCTCAAACTCTTCCAAAATATAGCAGAGGGAGGAACACTGCCAAATTCATTCTATGAGGCCACCATCACCCTGATACCAAAACCAGACAAGGATGTCACAAAGAAAGAAAACTACAGGCCAATATCACTGATGAACATAGATGCAAAAATCCTCAACAAAATACTAGCAAACAGAATCCAACAGCACATTAAAAGGATCATACACCACGATCAAGTGGGGTTTATTCCAGGAATGCAAGGATTCTTCAATATACGCAAATCAATCAATGTGATACACCATATTAACAAATTGAAGGAGAAAAACCATATGATCATCTCAGTAGATGCAGAGAAAGCTTTCGACAAAATTCAACACACATTTATGATAAAACCCTCCAGAAAGTACGCATAGAGGGAACTTTCCTCAACATAATAAAGGCCATATATGACAAACCCACAGCCAACATCGTCCTCAATGGTGAAAAACTGAAACTATTTCCACTAAGATCAGGAACAAGACAAGGTTGCCCACTCTCACCACCCTTATTCAACATAGTTTTGGAAGTTTTAGCCACAGCAATCAGAGAAGAAAAGGAAATAAAAGGAATCCAAATCGGAAAAGAAGAAGTAAAGCTGTCACTGTTTGCAGATGACATGATACTATACATAGAGAATCCTAAAGATGCTACCAGAAAACTACTAGAGCTAATCAATGAATTTGGTAAAGTAGTAGGATACAAAATTAATGCACAGAAATCTCTGGCATTCCTATACACTAATGATGAAAAATCTGAAAGTGAAATCAAGAAAACACTCCCATTTACGATTGCAACAAAAAGAATAAAATATCTAGGAATAAACCTACCTAAGGAGACAAAAGACCTGTATGCAGAAAATTATAAGACACTGATGAAAGAAATTAAAGATGATACAAATAGATGGAGAGATATACCATGTTCTTGGATTGGAAGAATCAACATTGTGAAAATGACTCTACTACCCAAAGCAATCTACAGATTCAATGCAATCCCTATCAAACTCCACCGGGATTTTTCACAGAACTAGAACCAAAAAATTTACAATTTGTATGGAAACACAAAAGACCCCTAATAGCCAAAGCAATCTTGAGAATGAAAAACAGAGCTGGAAGAATCAGGCTCCCTGACTTCAGACTATACTACAAAGCTACAGTAATCAAGACAGTACGGTACTGGCACAAAAACAGAAATACAGATCAATGCAACAGGATACAAAGCCCAGAGATAAACCCATGCACATATGGTCACCTTATCTTTGATAAAGGAGGCAGGAATATACAGTGGAGAAAGGACAGCCTCTTTAATAAGTGATGCTGGGAAAACTGGACAGGTACATGTAAAAGTAGGAGATTAGATCACTCGCTAACACCATACACAAAAATAAGCTCAAAATGGATTAAAGACCTAAATGTAAGACCAGAAACTATCAAATTCTTAGAGGAAAACATAGGCAGAACACTCTATGACATAAATCACAGCAAAATCCTTTTTGACCCACCTCCTAGAGAAATGGAAATAAAAACAAAAATAAACAAATGGAACCTAATGAAACTTCAAAGCTTTTGCACAGCAAAGGAAACCATAAACAAGACCAAAAGACAACCCTCAGAATGGGAGAAAATATTTGCAAATGAAGCAACTGACAAAGGATTAATCTCCAAAATTTACAAGAGCTCATGTAGCTCAATAATAAAAAAAACAAACAACCCAATCCAAAAATGGGCAGAAGAACTAAATAGACATGCCTCCAAAGAAGATATACAGACTGCCAACAAACACATCAAAGAATGCTCAACATCATTAATCATTAGAGAAATACAAATCAAAACTACAATGAGATATCATCTCACACCGGTCAGAATGGCCATCATCACAAAATTTAGAAACAATAAATGCTGGAGAGGGTGTGGAGAAAAGGGAACCCTCTCGCACTGCTGGTGGGAATATGAATTGGTACAGCCACTATGGAGAACAGTATGGAGGTTCCTTATAAAACTACAAATAGGACTACCATATGACCCAGCAATCCCACTACTGGGCATATACCCTGAGAAAACCATAATTCAAAAAGAGTCATGTACCAAAATGCTCATTGCAGCTCTATTTACAATAGCCAGGAGATGGAAACAACCTAAGTGTCCATCATCGGATGAATGGATAAAGAAGATGTGGCACATATATACAATGGAATATTACTCAGTCATAGAAAGAAACGAAATTGAGCTATTTGTAGGGAGGTGGATGGACCTAGAGTCTGTCATACAGAGTGAAGTAAGTCAGAAAGAGAAAAACAAATACCGTATGCTAACACATATATATGGGATTTAAGAAAAAAAAATATCATGAAGAACCTAGGGGTAAGACAGGATTAAAGACACAGACCTACTAGAGAATGGACTTGAGGATATGTGGAGGGAGAAGGGTAAGCTATGACAAAGTGAGAGAGTGGCATGGACATATATACACTACCAAACGTAAAATAGATAGCTAGTGGGAAGCAGCCGCATAGCACAGGGAGATCAGCTCGGTGCTTTGTGACCACCTAGAGGGGTGGGATAGGGAGGGTTGGAGGGAGGGAGACACAAGAGGGAAGAGATATGGGAACATATGTATATGTATAACTGATTGACTTTGTTATAAAGCAGAAAGTAACACACCATTGTAAAGCAATTATACTCCATTAAAGATGTAAAAAACAAAAAACAAAAACCTATCCCTTAATTAATACTTGGTTCAAAAAGGAAAAAGAAAGAGGAACTGTAGACTATCTAGACAAAAATGTTAATTAAAACTATATATCGGGGCTTCCTGGTGGCGCAGTGGTTGAGAGTCCGCCTGCCGATGCAGGGGATACAGGTTCGTGCCCCGATCCGGGAAGAT
>NW_006791012.1:6232613-6244797 GCF_000442215.2 Lipotes vexillifer
GGGAGAGGCCACAACAGTGAGAGGCCCGCGTACGGCAAAAAAAAAAAAAAAAACAGTGAGAGGCCCGCGGGCCCCAAAAACAAAAAAAAAAAAAAAAAAAAAAAAAACTATATATCAAAACCCATAAGATATTGCTAAAACAGTTCTCAGAGGAAAATATATATACTAAAAAATACTTTAGTTATATAAATAAATTAATTAAGCATAAAACTCAAGAAAGTCGTGGGGAAAAAGAAAATTATCCCTAAGGAAAGTAAAAGGAAGAAATTAATAAAGGAGAAGTAAATTTGAAAATATAAAAATTATAGCACTAATAGATAAATTTATTAGCTGGTTCTTTGAAAAATCCAAGAAAGAAAACAAAAGAAAGAAAGACAACATCCCCAAAGAAAAGCAAACAAAGGACATAAACAATTCATAGAAAAGAACATACAAAGGGTTCTTAAACATATATAAAGATACCTAACCTTACACATAAAAAAGTGATATGTAATTTAAAACTATACTAAGATAAATAGGCACATGAAAAGATGCTCAACATCATTAGTCATCAGAGAAATGCCAATCAAAACCACAATGAGATCCAACTTCATGTCCACTAGGATAGCTGTAAAAAAAATAAAACAAGTGTTGGCAAGGCTGTGGAGAAACTGGAACCCTCCTACATTGTTGGTAGGGATGTCAAAATGGTGCAACCACTGTGGAAAACAGTTTGGCAGTTCTGCAAAAGATTAAACATAGAGTTACCAGCAGACCCAGCAATTCCACTCTTAGGTATAGAGCCAAAAGAATTGAAAACATATGCTCACACAAATACTTGTACCCAAATGTTCATAGCAGCATTATTCATAATAGCCAAAAAATGGAAACAACCTAAATAATTAATGGGTAAATAAAATGTGTTATACAATTGAATATTATTAGGCAATAAAAAGAAATGAAGTACTAATGCATGCTACAACATGAACCTGAAAACATTATGCTAGATGAAAGAAGCCAGTCACAAATGACCACATATTGTATGATTCCATTTATATGAAATTTCCAGAATAGGCAAATCTATAGAGGCAGGAAGTAAATTAATGGTTGCCTAGGACTGGGCAGTAGGAAATGGGGTGTGACTGCTAATGGGTACAGGGTTTCTTTTTGGAGTGATGAAAATGTTCTAAAATTGATTGTGATGATGGCTGCACAGCTTTGCTAATATACCAAAAAACAGTGAACTGTACACTGGAAGTGACGGTACAGTTCCAAGATAAGAGCTGCCTCTGCTCTTCCTCAATGACTCCTTTGTTTCAGAAAACTGAAAGTTTTCTTCCCCTTCGTTGAGACCTTTCATTCATGAAGGTTTTCCCTATTGTCCTAGCCTGAAAAAAATGATCTCCTTGGGGCTTCCCTGGTGGCGCAGTGGTTGAGAGTCCGCCTGCCGATGCAAGGGACATGGGTTCGTGCCCCAGTCCGGGAAGATCCCACATGCCGCGGAGCAGCTGGGCCCATGAGCCATGGCCGCTAAGCCTGCGCGTCCGGAGCCTGTGCTCCGCAACGGGAGAGACCACAACAGTGAGAGGCCCGCGTACCGCAAAAAAAAAAAAAAAAAAAACGACCTCCCTAATTGCCAGGTGCATTTTGCCCTAGATGGTATTTAGTCATAGGGTGCTCTTTGCAAGGATCGGTTACATTTTGTAAACTAGAGAATTAATGGAAGTGCCAGTGGTTTTATCTTGGAATTCTAGGTCTGAACAAACTGGTGTTGCAGATTTGAGTTTCGATAGTATGTGAAGCATATCATGGCTTGGTCTGGCACAGTATATCTGTTCTGTGAGTCAGGATATGTTTGACAAGTTGGGGTTTCTGTTTCAATTCTCAGTCCTTTACATTTACTTGGTCCCTGGTAGGTGCTCAATAAATATTTGTTGAATGACTAAAAAAATCAATATGTTTT
The DNA here is from genome assembly GCF_000442215.2 of Lipotes vexillifer. Lineage (NCBI taxonomy): Eukaryota > Metazoa > Chordata > Mammalia > Artiodactyla > Lipotidae > Lipotes > Lipotes vexillifer. The sequence continues at coordinate 6,234,556 of NW_006791012.1, forward strand.
TGGCAGTGGGACAAAAATAGTACAACTTCTTTGTTGGTTACAGTTTGGCAAAATCTATAAAAAATACAAATACACACCCCCTTGACCTCCTAGTAGTTCCACTTCTAGGAATTAATCCTGCAGATAACTTCAACATGTGCAAAGGGCCACCTGATAAGGTTATTCATTGCAATCACAAGAGACCAAAAGTCTCTGAAATTTCCATAATAGGAGACTGCTTAATTAAACTATGATACACACACACAATGGAATAAAATGCAGATATAAGAAATAATGAGAAAGTTCTCATGATACAGAATATCTGAGATGTATTCACTCAGTTCCAACTACAATGGCTGTCTTATTGATCCTCATAGCAAGTCTTTTCCTCCCTCAGGGCCTCAGCATGGTAAGTTCCCTCTGCTTTGACTGTTCAACTCTGGATACATGCATGGCTCACTCCCTCATTTTCTTCAGGCCTTGGCTCAAATACCACTTAACCTGCAAGGCTTCTGATGACCACGCCATGTAAAATAGCAACAATTCCTCTACAAACACACACACACACACATGCGCGCACACACACACACACACACACACACACACTACCTATCTCCTTATCCTGCTTTTTTCCACAGCATTTACCACTTATCACTATATATTTACTTGCTTATTTATGTCCCACAAAAATGCAAGCTTCATGAAGGGAAGAAATGTTTTGGTCCCTACCAAATTCCAAATGACTAAAAGAGTGCTTGGCACATAGTAGGTACTCAGTAAATATTTATTGAATAAATGAATATATTATGTGAAAAAAAAAGATGCTGGGTAGTGTTTTTCAATATGCTTCTATTTGTGTTTTTTAAAAGACTATCCATGTAAATGCTTCTACGGCGTGAAATATCTTTTAAAGTGTTACAGAAGAAGTAGGACATGCTGGCTGCCTGCAGGAAAGAGAACTTGATGGCTGGGAGACAGAATGGGAAGCCGGCTTTTCACGATATTCTATTTGCAGATTATTAATTAGCCAAAGACTTTAAAAGTAAAAAGGAAAGCTCTCGTGTCATTTCTTTCTTTTTATGGCTCCATAGTAGGCTGCTGTGTGTTTGTAGGATAAGCCATTTCATCAGTCCTCTTTTGATGGACAATTATTTCCAAACTTCTGCTATCAAAAATCAGGGAGTCTAGATATTTACTTTTCACATGTCATAACAAAAAGGATGCTCAGGTCTTTTTATGACTCCCTAACTTTGGTTCTAAATCCATGCAGTTGAAAGTATAACCCACACCCCAGACTAAACAAAAGTCTCCTACAGGATTTGATGGCTGGAAGCAGGGCTGCCTCAGCAAGCAGAGGGTCCTAGAAAAGGGAGAATGTCGTTATCTTTATTTAAGATTTTTATATTCTCATTCATAAATTCACCCAATCCCTGAGCCTGTGGACATTTACTAATTACCAGGATAGTAGGGCTGTCTTACAAAAGGGGGAAAAACAAAAACAAGCTTCTACCAAGATGTGAAGACAGCTCAGTAGTCCTAATTCTCACAACAAAAGAGTCTGAACTGGACATTGAGAGTCTTGGTTCTGCTACTGAGGAGCTCTGTGATCTTGAAGAAATCACTTCCCCTCTCTGGGCCTCCACTGCCTCAATCCAGGGATGAGGAACCTTTTCTACTTCCTCCCATTCTACACTGAGTGACTTGTGGCAGCTACTAGATGTACAGATCTGATGGGGCTGTCACTTTGCAGTGGTTCCTGTAGGTAAATAGGGCTCTGGGCTGTGTTGGGAGGGAAGTGCAAATAGAAAAGCAGCTGCTTTCATTTCCAGAAGTGACACCTGTACCTACTCAGGGGGATGGGCGAGCAAAGGCCCAGGTGACTCCAGGGGTGCAGAGTAGGGGGCAAGAGCCTCAGCCACAGGGGCATCAGGGCCCAGGCCCCATGGAGTCGCTCTGGCAGGAGTCTGTGTGGCTCTTTCTCCAGCCCCATCAGGGGCCCAGAGTGTCCCAGGGGTCTCACCCCCCTGAAGAGTCTGACAAGCACAGACTACTGGAAATGACTCTGCACTGTTCTGCTGCCTAATCTGAAAACAGACGCTGGAGAGAGGCTGACAGGCACATTTTCACCACCCCTAAGTCTCTCAAGTGCAAATGAAGGCCACATACATTCTTATTCTTTGGATCTGTAATTAAATCTTCATTTAGTAAAAAAAATATAAAGTTGCAGGGATTTCATTTAACCTGTTCAGGTCATGAATTTGATGAGAATACTTTTCTTGCTCATTTTCAGTTTTTAATCAGCAATTAAATGTTCATTAGATAATTTCTGAAGTTCTCTGCTCACATATTTTATGAGAAACCTACTCAACAGAAGATTGCACTTTCAGTGTTTCTGGTTTTTAAAAATTTAAGCAGATCATCTTTTTGAATACCTTTCCTTTTCTGGCATTTTTCTTTTCTGGGCTACACAGTCATATTTCCTAAACCAATCCCAACGCAACTTGTACTCATTCCCAATGATCTAAGAGTTTACAAAATAAAGTCGTTCTTCTAAAACATTCAAACTTATTGATATTACAAAGCAAAACACAAGAACTTTAATTAATAAATATAAAATTTTAAAATCAAAAGTATTCAAATAAAGCTGAATTTTTTATTTATATGTTTTACTTTTCAATATTGCTTCTGTTTTATGTTTTGGTTTTTTGACCCAGAGGCACGGGGGATCTTAGCTCCCTGACCAGGGATCAAACCCACACCCCCTGTATTGGAAGGCAAACCCTTAACCACTGGACTGCCAGGGAAGTACCTTACTTTTCAATTAAATTTTATTAAATATTATTATAAAAATAAAACTTCGGGGCTTCCCTGGTGGCGCAGTGGTTGAGAGTCCGCCTGCCGATGCAGGGGACACAGGTTCGTGCCCCGGTCTGGGAAGATCCCACATGCCGCGGAGTGGCTGGGCCCGTGAGCCAAGGCCGCTGAGCCTGCACGTCCGGAGCCTGTGCTCCGCGGCAGGAGAGGCCGCAACAGTGAGAGACCCGTGTACCGCAAAATAAATAAATAAAACTTCGGAATTCTGATTGAGCAGGACAAGATGGGCCTGATGGGGCTCATCGGGAAACTCGATCATCAGCTGGCCGAGATCAGGGAGCGCACTCTCAAGAATATTCTCTGCAAGATTGAGCACAACTTAATCTGCTGTGCTGATCTGTTTCAGGAGAGGCTACTTTTTCTCCATTTGCTGGAATGGTTCAATTTTCTGTCTGTTCCAATGAAAGAAGAGGCTCTGAGTCTGTCGAACAGATTGGTTAAGTATCCCCAGCAGTCCAGCATTTGGTTGGTCTCGGTGCAGTCGAATTCTTATCTAAACTTCATTCTAATGTGGAGTCAAATCTACAGGTCGAAATTGATGGCATTTTGGATGGACTTTTTATTCGTCCTTCAGAAGTTCCTGAACTATATTCTGCATCTTACCAAACCAGTCAGACTGGTAACTCTTTGAAATCAATCAATCAATCTGTTAAAATATAAATATATGGGTTCTACTGGTTAATTCTAAGGAAAGGGACCTTAGATTTAAAAAAAAACAAAAACCTCCCCCCTGCCCCCCACAACTTGTGTTAATTTACATGAATTTGACCTTAATTCCCCTCCTCTAATGTTATACAGAGGAGGATACTTGTGTATTTTTGATTTTTTGGTCAAGGAGCATAAAAGATGCAAGTGACTTTCTTTTCTGTGAGATTAGTCTGACAGATTTTTTTTTTTAACAATAACAGCAAATTTTTATTGAGCACTCATTACTGTGTGCGGGATGTTGTTTTAAATGTTTTATACTTGCATTTTGGAGCTGTGTTCTTCATATAGTGACAATGCTGGCCCTGCTCATGCTTTTGTTATGGGGTCCAATCAAAATGCGCTACACAAGGTATACTGGCTAAAATCAGAGTCAAAGAGACATGGATTTAAGTCCCAGTTCTGCCACTAGTTGTGTGACCTTGGCTAAGGCACTTAATCCCTCCAGGCTTTAGTTTTCTCATCCAAAAACTGGTACAATAAACATGACCATCTTATAGGATTTTTGTGAGGATTAAGTGAGACAGCGTCTGGACAGTGCTCAGCATAGGGCCCAGTGTATATTAAGCACAGAAACCTTGTCTGCTATGGTTACTTGTTGCTCTTGTTATTTGATGTCCAGTATAGTGCCTTGCTCATAGAAAGCATTTAAATTGATTTGAAGAAGAGAAAATGCTCTTGAAATGTATGTGATTGAGTAGTAAAAGTATTAAAAAATATATGTTTTTGCTCATTTAATCTGTTAGACCCTGTTTTTTTTCCATGCCAGTGCTGTACTGCTACTGCTGTGACCCTCGGTCCTGCTATTAACAAGAACAATAGCAGCTGCCACTTAATGAATTCTGTGATTGTGATTTTTGACAATGTATTTTACAATTTCTGTCTAAGCCATAATAAATAAAGTAGAATCTCAAATCATGAAAAAACCACTTCACAATTCTGGGGTTTTAATGTGCACTTAATAAACAAAGCAAGGAATCTGTATTACACTTCAAATACCTTACCACTACAACTACATGTATACAAATGTAAGAAAAATATAATTCTCTAATATGGCAAAATGTTCCTCAGACACCATGGTATATTTTTACGTAATGGTACCCAACATATCACACCTCACTGCGTCCAGGTCCTTTGCAATAAGATCAGGAGATAGAGTCTATTACCGCCGCTACCTCCTACCTTGGATCTGGGTCTTCCTTAAGTCTTCATTTGGTCAACAGAATGAGACAGAAGTAACACTGTACAACTTCTGTTCTTAAGGCCAGGCCTTAAGAAACTTTTGCTTTTGCTCTCTTGGAACATTTCTACCATTATGTGAAAAAGCCCATTCTAGCCCAGAGGATGAAAGGCCATTTGGAGAACTGAGGTATCCCAGTCAACAGCCAGCATAACTGCCAAACATGTGAACAAAGCCATCCTGGACCATCCAGTCCCAGTTGAGCTGAGCAGCTGCCTAAGTGACCTTAATGGAGATCCGAAGAAAAATTGTCCAGCTGCTCCCAGCCCAGAACTGTGAGCAAATAAATTGCTGTTGCTTTAATCCACCAAGTTTCAGTGTGGTTTGTTACACAGCAATAGATACTGCTGAACTCATGCTCTCTTAGAGGAGGGATGCAACAAAGGAGTATTTTATCTACAAATATCAGCCCAATAGATTCTTTCTCCCTCCAAAGCAGTGACTGTCTCCTAGGTCAGCAGGGGGTCAACCTACAAGCCTTCACAGCATTTGGACTCAGCTGTTTTCTGTTTCAAGAAAATAGGAGGAAAGTTGGAGATGGTGTTAATCACGAGCTTTCACGTTCAGGGTTGCAGGTCACACTGTGCCAGCCCAGTGCTGAATGCAAGATCCCAAGCGAGAAAATGTCCCGTGTGGCCTTTAATAAATTTAATTTTTTGACACGCAAAGCCCTCTAAAGTGTAAGGGCCCAGGACAGAGGCCTCCTTGCCTGACCTAAGGGTAATCTTACCCTGCCCTCAGTTTGGGGAAATGATTGAGACCTTGTTTCAGGATTTGCCTGTTAACTGTGACTAGGAAAATTTGGTAATGGCCATTAAATGTAAAATATGCCTATCTCTTGATACATCAACCCAGCTTTAGGGAAAACATCCTATAGAAATAAAAGAACCAACATATTAAAGTAGCTATGCAAAAATGTTTATCACAAATATTGTTTAAAGTAAGAAAAAGTAGAAACAACATCATTAATAGGGGCTGGTTAAGTCAATCATGGTCCATCCATAGTAGCAAATGTTATGCAACCTGTTAAAAGGTTGTTACATCTATTGACTTGGAGAGATTTATTCATATTTTCATTCACTAAACATTTACCAAGCATTAGTTATGAACCTGGCAGTCTTCTAAGTACTAGGGATACAGCAGGGAAGAGGACAAGGTTTGTTGCTTATGAAATTCACATCTTAATGGGGAAAGACAGACCATAAATAAACAAATAAATAGGTAGTATGTCAGATGGTGTTAAGTGCTATGAAGAATAATGAAGGTGGGTGGGGAGATAGAGTCTGGAAGGAAGTGAGGGAAGGAGCTCTGTGGCTACCAGGAGGAAGGGCAGTTGAGGCTAAGGAGACAGCAAGCACAAAGGCCCTGATTTGGGAGTGTGCTTGGTAGGATTAGAAACCTCAAGGAGGCCAGGGTGGTGGAGGGCAGGGCTCAGAGGTGAGATGAGAGAGGAGAGCGGTAGACTGGGGTGGGGGGGGCGTATGTGTGTGCATGCGCACGTCCACACGCAGATCGTGTAGGGGCTTGTAGACCCTGGGGAAGACGTTGGGTGGTGAGAAGCCACTGGGCGGGTTTTGAGCTGAGGAACAACACGACCTGACTTAGGTTTTTAAAGGATCCCAGCGGCTGCTGTGAGGAGAGTAGACCAAAGGGGGCAAGAGTGGAAGCAGAGGGCTTCCCTGGTGGTGCAGTGGTTAAGAATCCGCCTGCCAATGCAGGGGACACAGGTTCGAGCTCTGGTCCAGGAAGATCCCACGTGCTGCGGAGCAACTAAGGCGGTGCGCCACAACTACTGAGCCTGCGCTCTAGAGCCCGCGAGCCACAACTACTGAAGCCTGTGAGCCACAACTACTGAAGCCTGTGTGCCTAGAGCCTGTGCTCTGCAACAAGAGAAGCCACCACAATGAGAAGCCTGCACACTGCAATGAAGACCCAACGCAGCCAAAAATAAAAATAAAAAATAAATAAATTTATGTAAAAAAAAAAAGAGTGGAAGCAGAGAAGAATGAAGAGGTTGCTGCCATGAAGAGAGAGAGAGGATGGCGCCTACACAAAGGTGGAAGCAGCAAGGTGGGGAGAAGTGATGGGATTCTGGATAGGTTTTGAAGGGTTTGGGGGCTGTGGGATGCCCTAATGGAATTGGAGGTGGGTGTGAGCAAGGAGCCAGATGGCCCTTATTTATTTATTTTTGGCCACGCCACGTGACATGAGGGAGCCACTAGCTACATGGGCTACTCTTCGTTGCAGTGTGAGGGCTTCTCATTGCAGTGGCTTCTCTTGTTTCAGAGCATGGGCTCTAGGCGCAAGGGCTTCAGTAGTTGTGGCTTGCGGGTTCAGTAGTTGTGGCTCACAGGCTTAGTTGCTCCGCGGCATGTGGGATCTTCCCAGACCAGGGCTCAAACCCGTGTCCCCTGCATTGGCAGGTGGATTCTTAACCACTGCGCCACCAGGGAAGTCCCCAAGATTCCTTTTTTACAAAACTTCTGTACCTTTTTAAAATGCTTTAATTTTATATTGGAGTATAGTTGATTTACAATGCTGTGTTAGTTTCAGGTGTACAGCAAAGTGATTCAGTTTTACATATATATAGTTTACATATATATATATGTATGTATATATATATATTCTTTTTCAGATTCTTTTCCCATATAGGTTATCACAGAATATTGAGTAGAGTTCCCTGTGCTATACAGTAGGTCCTTGTTGATTACCTATTTTATATATAGTAGTGTGTATGTTATTCCCAACCTCCTAATTTATCCCCCGCCCCACCGCCACCTTTCCCCTTTTGTAACCATAAGTTTGTTTTCTAAGTCTGTGAGTCTGTTCCTGTTTTGTAAATAAGTTCATTTGTATCATTTTTTTAGATTCCACATATGTGATATCATATGGTATTTGTGTTTCTCTATCTGACTTACTTCACTTAGTATGATAATCTCTAGGTCCATCCATGTTGATGCAAATGGCATTATTTCATTCTTTTTTATGGCTGAGTAATATTCCATTGTATATATGTACCACATCTTCTTTATCCATTCCTCTGTCAATGGACATTTAGGTTGCTTCCCTGTTGTGGCTATTACATAGTACTCCAATGAACATTGCGGTGCATGTTTCTTTTTGAAGTATGGTTTTCTCTGGATATCTGCCCAGGAATGGAATTGCTGAATCATATGGTAGCTTTATTTTTAGCTTTTTTTTTTTTTTTCTTTTTTTTTGCGGTACGCGGGCCCCTCACTGCTGTGGCCTCTCCCGTTGTAGAGCACTGGCTCCGGATGCGCAGGCTTAGCAGCCATGGCTCACGGACCCAGCCGCTCCCCAGCATGTGGGATCTTCCCGGACCGGGGCACGAACCCATGTCCCCTGCATCGGCAGGTGGACTCTCAACCACCGCGCCACCACAGAAGCCCTATTTTTAGCTTTTTAAGGAAACTCCATACTGTTCTCCATAGGGGCTGTACCAATTTACATTCCCACCAACGGTGTAGGAGGTTTCCCTTTTCCCCACACTCTCTGGTGTGAGGTGATACCTCTTTGTAGTTTTGATTTGCATTTCTCTAATAATTAGAGATGTTGAGCATCTTTTCATGTGCTTTTTAGCCATCTGTATGTCTTCTTTGGAGAAATGTCTATTTAGATCTTCTGCCCATTTTTTTGATTGGGTTGTTTTTGCTTTGTTTTTTTTATATTGGCTGCATGAGCTGTTTGTATATTTTGGAGATTAGTCCCTTGTTGGTCTCATCATTTGCAAATATTTTCTCCCATTCTGTGAGTTGTCTTTTCGTTTTGTTTATGGTTTCCTTTGCTGTGCAAAAGCTTTTAAGTTTAATTAGGTCCCATTTGTTTATTTTTGTTTTTATTTTCATTACTCTAGGAGGTGGATTCAAAAAGATATTGTTGCAATTTATGTCAAAGAGTGTTCTGCCTATGTTTTCCTCTAAGAATTTTATAGTATCCGGTCTTAAATTTAGGTCTTTAACCCATTTTCAGTTTATTTTTTTGTGTATCATGTTAGAGAATGTTCTAATTTCATTCTTTTACATGTGGCTGTCCAGTTTCCCCAGAACCACTTACTGAAGAGACTGTCTTTTCTCCATTGTATATTCTTGCGTCCTTTGTCATAGATTAACTGACCACAGATGTGTGGCTTTATTTCTGGGCTTCCTATCCTGTTCCACTGATCCATAAGGCTGTCTTTGTGCCAGTACCATACTGTTTTGATTACTGTTGTAGCTTTATAGTATAATCTGAAGTCAAGGAGCCTGATTCCTCTAGCTCTGTTTTTCTTTCTGAAGATTGCTTTGACTATTCAGGGTCTTTTGTGTTTCCATACACATTTAAAAATTTTTTTGTTCTAGATCTTCAAAAAATGCCGTTGGTGATTTGATAGGGATTGCATTGCATCTGTAGATTGCCTTGGGTAATATAGTCATTTTGACAATATTGATTCTTCCTAAAACTTCTGTAACTTTTAATGCCTATTTTAGTTTGTCAGTTGTTCTCTTTCCCATTCAGAAATAATCAGCTTTACTTTAGGACAAAATTACTTCCTTTTCCTTCAACAAAAATGTATCTCCATCCCTCATACCTTTTTTTTTTAACCAAATACACATATCCTACTTTCCTTCCACATAGACTTGTTTCCCTTATTATTTTTAGAAGCTTTAATTACATATACAGGCCTACCTCATTTTATTGTACTTCACAGATATTGCATTTTTTATAAATTGAAGGTTTGTGGCAATTCCACATCAAGCCAGTCTATCAGTGCCATTTTTCCAACAGAAATTGCTCACTTCATGACTTCATGTCTCTGTGTCACATTTTGGTGCTTCTCACATTTCAAACTTTTGTATTTAATAAATATTTCTTATGATGATCTGTGATCAGCAATCTTTGATGTTACTATTGTAATTGTTTTGGGGCACCACAAACCATGCCCATATAAGACATGACCTTAGTTGATAAATATGGTGTGTGTTCTGACTGCTCCACTAACCAGCTGTTCCCCTATCTCTCTCCCTCTCCTCAGGCCTCCCTATTCTCCAAGACACAACAATATTGAAATTAGGCCAATTAATAATCCTACAATGGCCTCTAAGTGTTCAAGTGAAAAGAAGAATCACAAGTCTCTCACTTTAAATCAAAAGCTAGAAATGATTAAACTTAGTGAGGAAGGCATATTGAAAGCCAAGATAAGCTGAAAGTGAGACCTCTTGTGCCAGTTAGCCAAGTTGTGAATGCAAAAGAAAAGTTTTTGAAGGAAATTAACAGTACTACTCCAGTGAACACATGAATGATAAGAAAGATAATCAGCCTCATTGCTGCTATGGAGAAAGTTTTAGTGGTCTGGATAAAAGATCATACCGGGCTTCCCTGGTGGCGCAGTGCTTGAGAGTCCGCCTGCCGATACAGGAGACGCGGGTTCGTGCCCCGTTTCGGGA
>NW_006791012.1:6244904-6250471 GCF_000442215.2 Lipotes vexillifer
AAAAAAAAAAAAAAAAAAAAAAAAAAAAAAAAAAGATCATACCAGCCACAATGTTCCCTTAAGCCAGAGCCTAATACAGAGTAAAACCCCAATTCTCTTCAATTCTGTGAAGACTGAAAGGAGTGAGAAAGATGCAGAAGAAAAGTTTGAAGTTAGCAGAGGTTGTTCATGAGGTTTAATGAAAGAAGCCATTTCCATAACATAAAAGTGCAGGGTGAAAGAGCAAGTGATGATGTGGAAGCTGCAGCAAGTTATCCAGAAGATCTAGCTAAGGTAATTAATGAAGGTGGCTATGCTAAACCACAGATTTTCAATGTAGATGAAAAACCTCTCTATTGTAAGAAGATGCCATCTAGGACTTTCATAGCTAGAGAGAAGCCAGCACCTGCTTCAAAGCTTCAAAGGATAGGCTGACCCTCTTGTTAGGAGCTAATGCAGCTGGTGACTTTAAATTTGAAGTCAATGCTCATTTACCATTCAAAAAATCCTAGGGCCCTTAAAGATTCTGCTAAATCTACTTTGCCTATGGTCTATAAATGGAACAACAAAGCCTGGATAACAGCACATCTGTTTACCACATAGTTCACTGAATATTTTAAGACTACTGTTGAGACCTACTGCTCAGAAAAAGAAATTCCTTTTTAAATGCTACCCTGGCAATGTACCTGGTCACCCAAGAGCTCTGAAGGAGATGTACAATGAGGTTAATGTTGTTTTCATGCCTGCTAACACAACATCCATTCTGCAGCCCATGGATCAAGGAGTCATTTCAACTTTCACGTCTTATTACTTAAGTAATACACTTCAAAAAATGATAGCTGCCATAGATAGTAATTCCTCTGATGGATCTGGGCAAAGTAAACTGAAAAACTTCTGAAAAGGATTCACCACTCTTGATGTCATTAAAAACACTCATGATTCATGGGAAGAGTCATAGTATCAACATTAACAGGAGTTTGGAAGAAGTTTGTTCCAAATCTTGAGGGGGTTCAAGACTTCAGCAGAGGAAGGAAGGACAGACGTGATAGAAACAGCAGGAGAACTAGAATTAGAAGTGGAGCCTAAAGACATGACTGAATTGCTGTAAGCTCATGACAGAACTTTAAAAGTTGAAGGGTTGCTTCTTATGGATAGCAAAGAAAGTGGTCTCTTGAGATGGAATCTACTCCTGGTGAAGATGCTGTGAAAATTGTTGAAATCATTTGAAGGCAAATGTTGCAAACATTTGAAGGCAACAAAGGATTGAGAAAATTACATACACAGTGGCAGGGTTTGAGAGGTTCGACTCCAATTTTGAAAGAAGTTCTACTGTTACGGTCCGGGACCCACACGCCTGGAGTCAAGTTCCCCGGTAAATGTGACCCGTGTCCCAACCAAGGACACCCGAGAATCACCAACACCAAGCAGAAAGATTAGCAAAGGATTTATACAAGTACAAGTATAGAAGCTTACACAAACTGTCCGGACAGGGTCCCACTCGGAGAGAAGTGAGTGAGACCCCGACTAACAGCCGGGCGAGGCTTTTATACCCTTCACAGGCCGGAAAGTCCCCAAGGCGGGAGGGAGCTGTTTAATTTTGAATCAGCCAATCAGGAACCCGGTTCTTCCCGCCCCAAGCAAGCAAGCAAGTTTCTTACAGAAGCCAAAATGTGCTGTTAGACCTGAAGCTGTTCTTCCGTTTCTTTCGTCACACTACTCTGGGTAAAATGCTATCAAACAGCATTGTGTGCTACAAAGAGATGGTTTGTGAAAAGAAGAGTCCATCAATGTGGCAAGCTTTATTGCTGTCTTATTTTAAGAAACTGCCACAGGCACCCCAGCCTTCAGGAGCCACCTCCCTGATCAGTCAGCAGCATCAACACTGAGGCAAGACCCTCCACCAGTAAAAAGATTATAATTTGCTAAAGGCTCAGATGATAGTTAGCATTTTTTAGCAATAAAGTATTTTTAATTAAGGTATATACATTTTTTCTTTAGACATAATGCTATTGCATACCTAATAGACTACAGTATAGTGTAACTATAACTTTTACATGCCCTGAGAAACCAAAAAATTCCTGTGACTCACTTTATTGCAATATTTGCTCTATTGCAGTGGTCTGGAACCAAACTCCGAGGTACGCCTGTACTAATTAGAATTCTCAATCTTTAAAAACCTTAATTTCTAGTGAAAAATAAGAAGTAAGCAATTGTGAATTGTCTGTTATACCAACATACTTTAGTTAGGCACATTTATGAATACATTTCATAGTTTCTTAAAATATGCATTTCCTCATAGCTCAGTTTTTCAATGTGGCACAAAACATGTTTACTAAGAGACCCAAGTATCTTTAGCCTCCAAAATAAAAGGTCAAAAGTAGGTAAACTTTGGGCTTTCCTGGTGGCACAGTGGTTAAGAACCCAGCTGCCAATGCAGCGGACATGGGTTTGAGCCCTGCTCTGGGAAGATCCCACATGCTGCAGAGCAACTAAGCCCGTGCGTCACAACTACTGAGCCTGTGCTCTAGAGCCTGTGAGCCACAACTACTGAGCCCATGTGCCACAACTACTGAAGCCCACGCGCCTAGAGCCTGTGCTTCACAACAAGAGAAGCCACAGCAATGAGAAGCCTGCGCACCACAAGGAAGAGTAGCCCCCGCTCACTGAAATTAGAGAAAAGCCCACACACAGCAACGAAGACCCAACGCAGCCAAAAATAAAAAATAAAGTAGGTAAACTTAGATTGGTTTTGCAATTAATGTTTCAGTATTTTATCTTATTTGGAAATGATATAGACATTCAGTGAATTCCCATCATTTAACTTAACTTAGCAAAATTCTAAGGGTAGAAGTTACCAAAGAGACTTGGGAAACTAAGTAGACATCATAAAACAGCCATGGCGAAAAAGTTTACCTGAAACATCTCATTTACATTTATTTAATTCATTTGTTCTTAACAATCATACTCATGAAAATCTCATGATACATTAAAACAGGTAATCATTACGTTGTTATTTTTCTTGCTGAAAAATTTTGTAACAGAGATAACATGGTCTTATTTGACCTAGGTAAATTAAAAGTATTATACTTAATGCTGATTACTCTAAAAACATGCCTGTATTAATTAAACCAACAAACTTAAACTACCTTTTATTTACTGAAAATTATCCTAGATCATGTAGATTTGAAAAATATTTGGGTTTCTATTATATTTCTGAGACTTAGAAATAATTACTAAGCACATATTTTAAGCCAATTAAATAGAGCTCTTTTACAAATTAAGTTTGGCAATGCCATCCAAAAGTAGAAAAATACTATACCTATAATGCACATACATAGACATACATAAAAACAAACGGAGAGGGCTTCCCTGGTGGTGCAGTGGTTGAGAGTCCGCCTGCCGAAGCAGCGGACACGGGTAACTTTTACATGCCCTGAGAAACCAAAAAATTCCTGTGACTCACTTTATTGCAATATTTGCTCTATTGCAGTGGTCTGGAACCAAACTCCGAGGTACGCCTGTACTAATTAGAATTCTCAATCTTTAAAAACCTTAATTTCTAGTGAAAAATAAGAAGTAAGCAATTGTGAATTGTCTGTTATACCAACATACTTTAGTTAGGCACATTTATGAATACATTTCATAGTTTCTTAAAATATGCATTTCCTCATAGCTCAGTTTTTCAATGTGGCACAAAACATGTTTACTAAGAGACCCAAGTATCTTTAGCCTCCAAAATAAAAGGTCAAAAGTAGGTAAACTTTGGGCTTTCCTGGTGGCACAGTGGTTAAGAACCCAGCTGCCAATGCAGCGGACATGGGTTTGAGCCCTGCTCTGGGAAGATCCCACATGCTGCAGAGCAACTAAGCCCGTGCGTCACAACTACTGAGCCTGTGCTCTAGAGCCTGTGAGCCACAACTACTGAGCCCATGTGCCACAACTACTGAAGCCCACGCGCCTAGAGCCTGTGCTTCACAACAAGAGAAGCCACAGCAATGAGAAGCCTGCGCACCACAAGGAAGAGTAGCCCCCGCTCACTGAAATTAGAGAAAAGCCCACACACAGCAACGAAGACCCAACGCAGCCAAAAATAAAAAATAAAGTAGGTAAACTTAGATTGGTTTTGCAATTAATGTTTCAGTATTTTATCTTATTTGGAAATGATATAGACATTCAGTGAATTCCCATCATTTAACTTAACTTAGCAAAATTCTAAGGGTAGAAGTTACCAAAGAGACTTGGGAAACTAAGTAGACATCATAAAACAGCCATGGCGAAAAAGTTTACCTGAAACATCTCATTTACATTTATTTAATTCATTTGTTCTTAACAATCATACTCATGAAAATCTCATGATACATTAAAACAGGTAATCATTACGTTGTTATTTTTCTTGCTGAAAAATTTTGTAACAGAGATAACATGGTCTTATTTGACCTAGGTAAATTAAAAGTATTATACTTAATGCTGATTACTCTAAAAACATGCCTGTATTAATTAAACCAACAAACTTAAACTACCTTTTATTTACTGAAAATTATCCTAGATCATGTAGATTTGAAAAATATTTGGGTTTCTATTATATTTCTGAGACTTAGAAATAATTACTAAGCACATATTTTAAGCCAATTAAATAGAGCTCTTTTACAAATTAAGTTTGGCAATGCCATCCAAAAGTAGAAAAATACTATACCTATAATGCACATACATAGACATACATAAAAACAAACGGAGAGGGCTTCCCTGGTGGTGCAGTGGTTGAGAGTCCGCCTGCCGAAGCAGCGGACACGGGTTCGTGCCCCAGTCTGGGAAGATCCCACATGCCGCAGAGTGGTTAGGCCCATGAGCCATGGCCGCTGAGCCTGAGCGTGCGGAGCCTGTGCTCTGCAACGGGAGAGGCCACAACAGTGAGAGGCCTGCGTACCGCAAAAAAAACCAAACAAACAAAGATCTTCCTTTTAAAATTTTAGTCATGAATCAAGTATATTGATTCAGATAACAACAGTATATTCTAGTGAGTTTATAAATAAT
The DNA here is from genome assembly GCF_000442215.2 of Lipotes vexillifer. NCBI lineage: Eukaryota > Metazoa > Chordata > Mammalia > Artiodactyla > Lipotidae > Lipotes > Lipotes vexillifer. Next base: position 6,249,915 of record NW_006791012.1, read on the forward strand.
AGTTGAAAAAGTTGAGTTTATCTGTCAGATGGCTAAAGCTTTTTACTATTTGTAGAGATAACTTTTAATATTTGTATTTGTCTTTGACAAGTAATCTTAAAGAGGCTGTGGTCTAGAGTTTGGGAAAGAGAGCTCTTTTATCAGTTTGTATTTTTAAAAGACCTCTTTCCTCCTTTTATTTTTTCCTTCAGTCTCGGGCAATTGAGGGCTGTATTTACTTTTCAAAGACATGATAAGATTTACAACTTTAAGAGCCAGAGAAAGAATGTAAATTTTCTCCTAGGAATTTTGGGTTTATTTTTCTATTACCAGAAGTTTAGAATATTTACTATTTAAAAATTTCCTTCCTTTTCTTAAGTGCAAAACAATTGTACTTCCAATGTCATGGAATATCTGCCATATATATATATAGCAGATATATATATAGTAGATGTATATTTTTAATATATATAAAATAAAAATATATATTTTACAATATCTGCAAACATTTGAAGGCAATTAGGACGAGGTATGAGTGGATTTTTAGTTGCTTTTTTTTTTTTTTTTTTTTTTTTTTT
>NW_006791012.1:6250640-6289602 GCF_000442215.2 Lipotes vexillifer
GGCTCAGCGGCCATGGCTCACGGGCCCAGCCACTCCGCGGCATGTGGGATCTTCCCGAAACGGGGCACGAACCCGCGTCTCCTGCATCGGCAGGCGGACTCTCAAGCACTGCGCCACCAGGGAAGCCCTTGAGTTATGCTTTTGTTTTTGTAAAGAGTCAAGTTGTAAATTAAGAATTGTTGATTTTAACTCTTTTTTTCATCTGTGTTCCTGCAAGGTACCTTCAAAGAATTGGGTAGACTTTTCCATTATAATGTTTAGAGGTTGGTTTGCCCACTCAATCACACTATTTTGAATTTGCCTTTTTTATACCATGGAGAAATTTTCCAACTAAATGGAAATCAAAAGATCTCTATGTTTTGTGGCCCAGGAGAAATAAATTTGCTGGGTGGAGATCTAGGATATATCTGCAAAGGACGTTGCATAGGAAGGCCTGAAGCTGGCAAAGCCTGATTATAGAGCCCAGCAAAATGAGACTTACTTTCCATTCCAGACGCTTCTGCTAAATTTATTTCCTGGCTTTTAGCATTTATATGAGTTACTTGTAAACCCTGGGCCTAGAGATTAGGCTGGAGTGCTCTCTGTAAATCTTGTAAGGAAAGGGAAGTTAAAACAAGCAGCTGAGCGTTAAAGGGATTTTCTGAGGAAGGTGGAGGAGTTTTGGGATTTAAGGGAATTTGCTGAGGAGATGGGGTCAGATTTTTAAGAAGGGGAATTTATGTTGAATGGGACAATTGTTTTCTACGTTTAATTTCTATTCTTTCATCTTGTTATGGAAGTCTCTAAACTAGGTGTTATATTTCTTTGTATCCACTTTTTAATTTGGTCTTCTTTTAAATAGGTACAAAGAAGACAATTGTTTAAGATAAGAGTTCTCCCCACCACCAAATTTTTTTCAAATATAGAAGCTTTTCCACTTTAAAAAGGTTCATCATCCTGGTCATTGATGAGTAGGACCTATTAATCTCAATAGCCACTCAGTCTGACAAGCCTTTTTATAGCTTAACCAAGAATGCAAGAGACCTCCACAAAAGACTGCAAGAGATGCAACCCTCACAAGATCCAGAACGTTCACTCCCAGATAGCCTAAGAAAGCAAAGGCCTTTTTTGCACAGGGTAAGGATGGTGTAGTGAAAATGGTGTCTCTGGTCTCTCACAGGAATGTGAGACACCTCCAGTGACAGACCCACTAGTCTGTGACACCAGGCAGGCACTACTGGAATGGGACTTTTCCAGCACTAACACAGCAAGGAAGGTTGAGACGACAAAGGCCCCTTATGGATCGGGACCCTTTATACAAAGTTCCCTGAATGCTAGCATGGCTGCTTGTGAGTTCGTGTTTTGGAACCCCAGTCTATTCAAATGGCCACCAAGGGGCACCCCAGACCAAATGGCAAAGACCAGACAGAATATTCTCACTGGTTACAAAGCTAAGCTCTCAGAACATAGAACAAAACAAAAGGAAAAACCTCATCTGGTTTTTACATGAGGGACCCGCAGCATGGTTGGTCTAAACAGACACCAGCCTGGTGAGAACCATGAACTTAGCAGTCTTTGAGGTCCGCTCAAACAGCAGGCTTATAAGGCCTCTGCCTGTGTTCTGCCCTAAGGCTTTTTTTTCTCCTTATAACACACAACACAGCAGAGACAAAGAAAAACAGTGACCATCTCCGGGAGGAAAAGGATCAGTTAAACCAAGAGTACCCATTTACCAAATCTTTACCAGGGTCACTGTACACAAGGAACTAATTCCACAAATATTTTCTCCTGCTAATTTAAGTTTAGAAAAGGAGAAAAAGGACTCTTACTACTTTCACTTCCATCAGACCCCCAGAGTCAGAGATCCAGGAGGCTGACATGGTAAGAATTCTTACCTTCTGCCAGGCTGTTTTCAGAGGTTCCAGGATCTCTTTATCTGCAACAGTCCCAGGAGCAAGCAGTACCCAAGCAGTATCCAGCCAACTACACCAAAACTGTCGGGGAGGGGAAAATTTCCCCCTAGCCCTCCTGGTTCTTTTGGCTGATCTAAAAATTAAATTGACACAAAACAGATTAACAGGAGGAAAACAAATTCAATTTTGAACATGCAGAGGTCTCATAGCTATAGGACCCAAGAAGTAGCCAAAGCAGGCTGTTTATATACCTTTTAGATAAAGAAACAATAAATCTGTAAAGAAGTGACAAGACAAACTTAGGTTTATGTACTAATTAGTGAAGAAACTAAGCAAAGTTTGTTTATAAGCCTTCTTGGCCCTGAATTCCCTGTCTCTTGTAATAAGGATGTCTCTCTACCTCCTGGTGCAAGGAGGATAGCTTTCACATGCGAGATTTATTTTCTGCTTTCAAGGGGATAGAGGAAGGTCAGAGTGTGCTCCTTGCACAGGCTGTTTCTCAAGTAACTTTAATTCTAAATAACCAATATGCCAAAGTGGAATATTTTGAGGTGGCCTGCCCTGAGCCCTATTACCTACAAACACAGAGCCCACGTGTTTGAAATGCTGGTAAACCCCTCCCAACTGCTGCCCTAAGAAAACCCAAGGAAGCAGAATTGTCAAAGAGAGAAAGAGAGAGAGGCAGTATTTAAACTTGGCAACCAGTATCCATGTCTTCTACCCACAGATTTTCTTTTCATTTACGCAGGCCTGCTCAGCATTTCCTGGATATGTGATGTCTGGTTTCTTTTATTTGTCTGTTGAGTCGACATTTCCCGAGGTGCCCCTCCACCCAAAGCACTTTGTCCTCAGGGTCAGCTCATCCCTCCTCTGGGGTTGTCTTTCCTGGTATCATTTCCCAACTTCCTGGGCTAAGCCACTTCCACCCCAGCCTAGGGCAAGGACTATGCCCTCCTGCTCTGCTCGGAGGCCACGCCATGTGAAGGCCTGAGGCAGGTGCTGGGGCCTCGTGCCCTGGGGGCAGGTGCACCTGCACCCTGCAAAGGCCTTGCTAGCTCTGCCCAGCCACCTGGGAAGGTATGGACAGCTATGCCAACTCCAGGCTGACAAAGGGGGAGAAGTGTGAGATTTTTGTGAGCGCTAAGAATCCAGCATATGCAAAAAGGCTTACATTGTCTAGCTTAACCTAAACCATACCATAAGAGTTGAGAGTGTTGTATACAGTGGGAGTAATGTTAGGGAACCATTGACCGAAACTGCCCTCCCTGGTCAGGCACGATAAGAACCACTCGCATGAGTTGTCTCACTACAGGAGGTCCCTCCAGTAAGGAACACGGTGCTGCCACCAAAAAGTAACCAGGAGAATTCAGGAGGGACCAAAGGAGGGAGGCGACACCGGCACGTAGTATGTCCTACCAACCTCCCAGAAACCCTCACACTAGAATCCATCTTGGCTGAGAGTGTGCCTGCCACCAGGAAGGACCCTGAGTCAGACCAAATATGGGCACAAGCAAGATGACTGGCCAGAGACGACCCGGAAACTAACTCCATTACCATAAAACCTGAGACAGAGAGCCACGTGGCAGAGCAGTTCTCCTGGGTTCCCTTACCCTACTGCTCTCCCCTTGGGAGACTCTTCCCAACAAAGCCTCTTGCTTTGTCACTACGTGTGTCTCCTTGGACAATTCATTTCTGAGGGTTAGACAGCAGCCCACTCACAAGCCCTGGAAGGGGTCCCCCTTCTGGTAACACTAGGAGTCTGGTGTGGGTGAAAAGAACATTAGGTTTAGATTCAGGGCTTTGCATCCAAAATCTTCCCTTTCTGGTCGCGTGACTTTGGGCAAAGCTGCTTCAACAATTTAGACCTTGGTTCTCCCATTTGTGAAAAGGGAGTTATTATTTCCATTTTGGGGTCGTGTGAGGATTAAATGGGATAACCTATGCTTTAAAACCTGCTTTGTAGGCATTAATGCATTACACAAATACTTATGCCTGGGAGGGAAGAGAAGGGGCTATTCTGTTTAGTACAGTGTTTTTCAAAGATCAGGTTGTGAGTCATCATCAGGTCACAGAAAAAAATTCGGTGGGTCCTGATCACCATTCGAAAATGTTAGTAGAGTAGAAAATATCAACGTGTATCCCAAGTAAGAAGAGTAGGTATTGTTTCTTTTATTTAAGTTGTGTGAGGGTGTGTATTAATTAGTATGTGTTGTGATGTAAAGTCTATGTCTTTTACAAAACAACATACATACTAGCACTTTACTTCTGTGGTAAATAATGGAACTAGAAATAAAGGGAGCTGTTTGTGCTTTGTTGTATTTTTTTAACTGCAGCGTTTCCACATTCCAAGAGTGGGAGAAGAATTCCTCTTGGCAAAGAATCTTATCTTTTGTTTGGGAAACACTTTAATGGGCCCTTCGGTTATGCAAAGGTAGGGCCCTGAGGCCAGGTTGAAGTGAACCGTGGCTAAACTGCTCTCCACAATAAAAGTCAATATTCCACGGCTTCTTTTTTCTTTGGTGGTCCTAGAAGCAGCAGTTTGGAGCCTGGGGTCTCAGAGAAAAGGGGGGTTTAGCTGGGCCCAAGAGAAGCCCTGAATAAAGGCCTCAACACAGTATGACCAGAGGATGTGGGGACTCTCCGCACGGAGTACTAGATGGAGTTCTCCTGGCCTGTGTCATTAAGCCCTAACAAGAGTGATTAAGCATCCTAACCTGGTTCTCTCCAGACAGCCCTGCCTCCGGAATGATGGGGAGAGGGCAGTGTGTAGAGCCTGTGACGGGGGAGTTAGGATTCCGGAGCAGCATGGAGTGAGAAAAGACAGGCCATGAGTGTGGATGCACATCCGAGGATACTTAGCAATATTTGGGAGGGGACTGGAATTCCTCTGGCCTCAGAGCATGAGTTATTTTCTTTGAATATTTAAGTGAAAGGTAATTCTGAAAGACTGGAAAATGTGGGAACACCAACCACATTAAGGGCTGAGGCTCAAACACAGCTGAAAATTAGAACGGTACTGACCTTTAGCTTCAAGCAAGAGGCAGCCGGACTATGATCTTCACCGCCGCTATTAGTATGATTATTACCACCCTCTCCTACCGCAGGGCATAGACTCATGACCCTGGTAGGCAGAATAATGGCCCTCCCAAAGATGTCTGCATCCTATCCCCAGAACCTGTGAATATGTTAGCATACTCAACAAGGGGGAATTAAGGTTGCAGGTGAAATTAAGGTTGGTGATCAGCTGACCTCAAAATGGGGGAGAGAATCCTGGATTATCCAGGTGGGCCCAATGCAATCACTAGAGTCCTTAAAGGTGGATGAGAGAGGCAGAAGTGATGTGACTTGAAAAAACTCAACCAGCCATTGCCGGTTTTGAAGATGGCCTTGACTCAAGGAATTCGGGCAGCGTCTAGAAGCTGCAAAAGTCAGGAAAACATATTCTGTCCTGGAGCCCCCAGAAAGGAATGCAGCCCTGCTGACATCTTGATTTTAGTCCTCATTGAGGTTCTGATCTCCAGAACTGTTAGATTAAAATTAAAAAAAAAAAAAGTATTGACTTCATTTTTTAAAGAACAGTTTTAGGTTCACAGCAAAATTGTCAGGAAGGTACAAGGAGTTCCCATATACCCCCTGCCCTCAGACAGGAATATCCTCCCCCATTTCCACATCTTCCCGCAGAGCAGCGAGTTTGTTACAGTTGATGAACCTACACTGACACATCATCATCACCCCAAGTCCGTAGTTTACGTTAGGCTTCACTCTTGGTGTTGTACATTCTTTGGGTTTTGACAAATGTATAATGACATGATCCATCGTTTTAGTCTCACACAGGGTATTTTCACTACCCTAAAAATCCTCTGTGCTCTGCCTATTCATGTCCCTGCCCAACCCCTTGGGAACCAATTTATCTTTTCACTGTCTCCATAATTTTTCCTTTTCCTTTTCCAGAACGTCATATCATTGGAATTTCACAGTATGTGGCTGTATCTGATTGGCTTCTTTCACTTAGTAATACGCATTTAAGGTCCCTCCCTTGCTTTTCATGGCTTGATAGCTCATTTCTTTTTAGTGCTTAAAAATATTCCATTGTCTAGCTGTATCACATTTTATTCATCCATTCATATACTGAGGACATCTTGGTTGCTTCCAAGTTTGGGCAAATATGAATAAAGCTGCTATAAACATCTGTGTGCAGGTTTTTGTGTAGACATAAGTTTTCAAGTCCTTTGGGTGAATACCAAGGAGTATGATTGCTGGATTGTATGGTAAGGGTACGTTTAGTTTTATAAGAAACTGTCAAACTATCTTCCAAAGTGGCTGGACCATTTTGCATTTCTGCCAGCAATGATTTTGCTCCATGTCCTAACCAGCATTTGGTGTTATCAATGCTTGTATTACCTTTTAATTCTTTTAAAATTTTGAACCGTGTGGAGGCATTAACCAGTCAAAAAATTAAGTTAGAATTCCTGCCAGCAATGAACGAGTTCCTGTTGCTCCATATCCTCACCTGCATTTGGTGCTGTCAGTGTTTTCAGATTTTGGTAGTGGTATCTCATTATCTCATGGCTGTTTTGATTAATTTGTGTTGTTTTGAGCTACTAAATTTGTGGTAATTTGTTACAACAGCAATAGAAAACTAATACATTGACACTATGCAAGGAGGTGACAAGGGACCAGGAAATAGGCGGCCCGACTCAGTGCTGCCACGAGCTCATTGTGTTTCCTTGTGTAGGTCACCTTACTCTTCTGGACTTCAGGTACCTCTAGACTAAACTAGGAGCAGCAATTCCTGCCCTAGCTACAGCAGGAAGTGGTGAGTCAATCTGGGGTATGATGCCTGTAGTAGCAGTAACATGGGAAGCTGCCAGTGAAGAAAGCTGGAAAGGCCAAGGGGATGGTTTTGTGGCTCCATCAGTAATTGGTGCTTTTGGTGCGTTCAGCCTCCAGGGGAGGCCATCAGCCCATGTCATGACTTAGCCCATGATGACTCAGTGCCTGCCAAGAGGAGCGAGCAGGGGCAGGAGCTGGCCCTGCTGGGGAGCCCAGGCCAGGCATGAGTCAGGCATGGTATGTATATGGATGAGGTTGGGCAAGTCTTCCACCCCGGCTTCCTTTCTATAGTAGGAACTGCCTTAGGGCAAGGCCTTGCCGACATCTGGATTTGGTACAACTTGAATTCCTGGCAGACCATGCTTACTCACTGAAAATATGCAGTGCTCAGCAGAACTTGAGCCAGACGTAGACTCATAGGAAGCATCATTTGATAATAATGGCCAGGTGTTCTCCACTCACGGTCCCTAATCCTCCCAAGAAGCCTGCATAGGTTTTCACCCTTGACGGATGTGTGAACAGGTTCTAGAACTGGCACAAGGGCATGCAATCATTAAGAGGTAGAGCCAGATGTAAATTCAGATCTGCTTGGCCACAAAGTATCCTGCATCTTGTGTACCTAGCTGAAAGAGAGCATGATATCAGTGAGTCCTGGCTCTCATTTTACAAATGAAGAAGAGAAATGACCTGTCCAAGTTTCCTCAGCTAGTTAGAGCCAGCCAGGGTTAGGACTCAGTTCTTGACTCCTGCACCATTGTTCTTCCCATTAACCTTCGGGGGTCACGGACTTCTTTGAGAAGCTAGTACAAACTGGACACATCCTCTCCCAAAATGAACATCTACACAGATTATTTAGGCTACAATTTTGGGATGAGTTTGAGACTCCTCTCCCTCTATCTATGGACCCCAAGTTAAGAGCCCCTGCATTGTCCCCTCTGCCTCTCTTGAGTACAGGGCTATGAATGGGGTGGGAACTCTAGGGTGCCTGTATATTAACCAACCTTGTAAAAGAGAGGCTTTATCTTCCCTGTAAGTTGTATACCACCACCTCCCTTCTTTCACCAACCTTTAATTTTTTATAACAGCTTCGTGAGATGTTATTCACATACTATATTGTAACCAAGCAGGACCCTACGGGGCCTTCCCTGGACAGGCCTTCCCCCCATCCTCTGCTTTAGCTTCTCTCTGAAGTACCTAGATAACTGTTTTGATGCACATTTCCTGAGTTGTTTTACAGATGTGAAAACCCCCCACCAAATGGAAGATGTTAACTACTTGATGACCATGAGCACATAGCCCCAGGCCTCCTGGAGCCTAAGGACTGATAATGTTAACCCCTGTGACACCACCCTGTTACCTCACCATCAGCCAATCAGAGAATTGTGCATGAGCTGATCATATACCTTGTGACTCCCTCCCTCACCCAACCTTTGAAAATGCTTCGCCAAAACTCGAAACTTAGGGTTTTTTTGGGCCTGAGCCACCAGTCTTCTTGCATGGCCCTGCAATAAACCTTTCTCTGCTCCAAACTCTGACTTTTCGGTTTGTTTGGCCTCACTGTGCATCGGGCACACGGACTTGTGCTAACAATATAACAAGCTCTTCTGCCATTGCTGCCTCCTCAATGCATCTGGAAAATGAGGATAATTCCACAACTCCTTGCATCATTGAATAGCTAAGAAAACCTTTAAGGTCATATTTATCTGTAGTAATCATTAGTGCTTTTTCCAAATAGTCATTTCAGTTTTTTTCCCTTTTGGGCACATTTTAGGATTATACTTCTTGGTGCCCTTGTGGCCAGTTCCAGCCAATGATTTCCTTTGGCTAATGAATTTTGAGCAGAAGGGATACATGTCATGTGGAGGCCAAAGGTTTAACTTCTGAGTGAGACCTCCTGTGACATTACCGTGACCACTAGCAATGTTCTGGATAGTGGCTGCCTCATTGCCCTGGGTCTTAGAGTGAGAAGGCAAAAGGCGAGGGAACAAAGTACCTAATGTGTCTGTAGTAAACATGTGCTGTGAGTGAGAAATGAACCTTTGTTGTTTTAATGTACGGGGATTTTTTTTTCTTTTTTTGAAGTATAACCCAGTCTATCCTGACTGATAAAATACATAACTGTGCTTTAAAAGCTACAGGACACTTACAAATATAAGGGATGCTTATTACCTCTAATTGTAATATTGTAATTGTAATATTGTAATTGTAATATTGTAATTGTAATATTACCTCTAATTGTAACTGCAGCTTTTCCTGACATTGCTAAAGTCCTCACATTGGGACAATGTACATTCTGTCTAAATGGATGACTGCTCAGCAGCGTCCTAAGGATCAAGGGGCTGTTTGCCATAGTCCCCAGAGTACAGCTAAAAGGGAGACATTTTAGACTCCTTTGGGGAGGGCAGCAGTACTGAACAGTCACTAAACAAACATCCTCTGATTTAAAGAACACTTGGGTGATTTCATCCTACAAAGACAGCCCAAAAAGGAGTTTGGGGTAGGTGTGCTACTCATTTTACCTGGTTTCTTCCCTGTAAACTCAGCCAAGACACTGTTGATGCTGTCAGCAGCCTGGCAAAAATTAAAACAGGTCATCCTAGGGATAGTATTTGAGATGCTATACTAAAGAACCAAAATAACCAATCATGAGAAATAGAATGAGAAGGTGGGGAGGGGAATTAAAAAGAAAAAGAAATAGAATGATACAGAAAAATAAGTTTTGGGGTCAGATGGACCCCTTCCATTCAGATCTCAATTCTGTCACTTACTGGCAGTATAATCTTGGACACATTACATAACCCATCAAAGCCTTGATTTCCTAGTCTGCACAGACGTCCCCCACCTCACAGTGAACCTTGCCTCCTCACAATATCACATTCTTCTGTGGTTCTCATCTTGGAGAGGCAGCAGTGAGTGGTGGTGTGAAGCGAGACCTTAGTTCCCTGCCCAGGAATTGAACCTGGGGAGCCTGGATGAAAACCAGGAATCCTGGCCACCATACCCCCTGGCTCTTGCCCCCAGTGAAAAATGCATTTCTCATGGAGGCAAAAACTGTAAAAAGAGGTACAAAGCTTATTATTAGAGACCTAGCACAACAACAACTGGGAGAGCACCCAGAGCGACAGCTTGTATAGTTAAGACAGAAGCAAGGCAGAGATGCACACCTGGAGAGACAGGGTGTGGGTATCCCCCCAGTGACGAGGAGCGCAGTAAAGAGGCGGTGGGCTTCCCTGGTGGCGCAGTGGTTGAGAGTCCGCCTGCCGATGCAGGGGACATGGGTTCGTGCCCCGGTCTGGGAAGACCCCACATGCCGCGGAGCGGCTGGGCCCGTGAGCCGTGGCCTCTGAGCCTGCGCGTCCAGAGCCTGTGCTCCACAACGGGAGAGGCCACGACAGTGAGAGGCCCGCGTACCGCAATTAGGAAGACTCTAAGGAACTAATTCAATGAGAAATAAGTTTCCATTGTTTATAAGTTTATTTAAAAAAAAATAAGGAACCAATTCATTCCAAAAGGATAATCACTTAATATGTTTTGGTTCTCAGGAAATATGCATTTTTTAAGGTGACGGTCATTAACCTTAAGACTTATGGCACACCTTCGGGCATTGGGGAAATATTTTGCAGCAGGGTCTGTATCACCACATGGGGCTCCCTGGTGTGGTAAATCTCCCCTCCACCTCTGTCCAAAATGGCCAGCCCTAGGTCACCCAATTTCCTCTGAAATCAGAATCCCCTCATCCAGCTGCCGGGAAGAGAGAACAAAGCTGCCAAATGATTATTATTCAAGAACAAAGCAGACCATTTATTTTAGTAGGTTCAGAGCCATTATCTCCCCAGGACACATGCTCCAGTCAGTGTGTGCTAGCTTTATCCAGCCACGTTTCCTTCTGTCCCCAAATCCTTAAAGACGGAGTTGTTCCTCTTGCTAGAGCAAGACAAAAGGGAACTGGAGAAAGAAATTTGTGGTAGCAGAGACCTACAAACGCTGTTCTGTCCTTCCTTTACTGCCTGGACATCTACAAGGCAATAAGATTTCCTGTCTCTTCTAGAAACCCCAGGTGAATGAGAGAAGTTACGAGAGAAGAGGACCGGGGCAGCCATCTTCCATCTGATACAGGAGCAGCACGATGCCCTCAACATCACTACCATTATCAAGGATCCAGACTTCTTTGCTGCTAAGGGTCCCAAGAAAGGATGCCAGATAAAACACAGGAAGCCTAGTTAGATTTGAATTTCAAATAAACAGAGAATAATTTTTTTAGTATGTAAGTATATCCCATGCAATACGGGGGACATACTTATACTAAAAAAAAAAAAAAAAAATCATTCATCTAGGGCAGGTCTTCTGGGTCTTTGTTTACCTCTGGCCAATTATCTGGCTTCTTTTTCCACACGTGCCCTGCCCTAGGACCTGCCCCAACATGTGTGGGCAACTTTTTTCCAAGATGGATTTCAGCCCAGAGGCCTATGGGATGGCCTTAGCATCACATATTATGGGGTAGTGCCCCCTCCTTTTTGACCCCCAAGGAGCCTTTCTGCGCATGTGCAATGTCTCCCTTGCCCCAAGAATGGGAAATATGTGACCTGTTGATCCTTTACTCAAACAAGGGTTAGCCCCTCTCTGTTCCTGCCATGACTGTTACCTTAAGGTGCCCACAGGAGACAAAGCCTGGCTATCTGCCCTGTTTCTGTTGTTACTTCCATTTCGGAGAGCAAACAGGAGGCTGATTTTTAAATGTCTAACCTGGAGCTCATCCATCTCCTGTCTCAGGAAATGTAAACAGGAGGCCAGTTTTAAGTGTCCAGCCTGAAGCCCACTTTTTCCTGCTCCATGAAATGTAAACGGGAGGCCAGCTGTAAATGCCTAACTTGAGGCCCATCTACCTCCTGCCTCAGTTCCCTCCCACATTGAACTGGGCTGCATATAATGAGCAATGGGATGCAGCAGAAGTGATGCTGGGTCATAAGAAGCCTGTATCTCTTGGAACACTAGCTCTGGGGAGCCAGTGGTCATGTAAGTCCGACTACCTGGACACTAAGATGCTGGGAGAAAGCCCAACAAGGAGAGACTGTGTAGAGACAGAGATGCTCAGCAAGCCTCCCGCTCTGCTCCCGTCACCCCAGCTGAGGCATCAGACAGGTGAGTGAAGAAGCCACATTAGATGTCCAGCCTCATTGACTCCAGGTCGGAACACACAGTCTTGAGGGCATTAGGTCCTCTGTGACCCCCTTCGCCTGGCAAAGCAGTAAAGCTGTTCTTTTCTCCTTCACCCAAATCTCTGTCTCCAAGATTCAATTTAGTACCTATGTGCAGAGGCTGAATTTCGGGTACAGTCGCAACCACGTGTGAGAGTCCAAGAGAGAACCACCCAGCTGAACCCAGCCGACCGACACAAGTGTAAGCACATGATTATAAATAGTTTTAATCCATCAGATTTTGGGATGATTGTTATAGATAACCAGAATGTCATCTGAGAAATGGGAATAATAATCCCAAACTTATTGGGTGAGAATAGAGAAAATGTGTCTAAAAGGCCTAATATAATGCTTTTGCACTTTATAGTAGCTATTTGTAATAAAAATGGTACGTCTGCGTAAACACAACCAAATGGAGCAATTTTTATAACTGAAAACCACTGACACCCACAGTGAGGCCATTCTTGTAATACATACACATGTGGCAGGGGAAGAAGCTAGAAACGGGTAAGCTGGGTAAAGACTGAGGCTGTTTGCTGTCACGGCAGAGCAGAGGAGCCATGGGACAAGATATATTTGGAGATGGAGAGTCAGGCACCTGAGGGAACTCTGAGTCCCAGGCTTATATTCCCTGCATATCAATAATAACAAGAGGAAACTAACATAAGAAAAAAAATGCAATATTTATTTCACTATATTCTGTGTAGAACATGGCCATTTAAACTTAAAGTTGGGGCTCCCCTGTTGGCGCAGTGTTTAAGAATCCACCTGCCAATGCAGGGGACACAGGTTTGATCCCTGGTCCGGGAAGATCCCACATGCCATGGAGCAACTAAGCCCGTGAGCCACAACTACTGAGCCTGCGCTCTAGAGCCCATGAGCCACAACTACTGAGCCCACGTGCCACAACTACTGAAGCCTGCACACTTGGAGCATGTGCTCCACAACAAGAGAAGCCACCACAATGAGAAGCAGGCACCACAATGAAGAGTAGCCCCTGCTCACCACAGCTAAAGAAAGCCCGTGCACAGCAATGAACACCCGACGCAACCAAAAATAAATAAATAAATTTTTAAAAATAAAATAAACTTACAGTAGGCTCTCTGGATTAATTTAAAAAGCGTTTATATTCTAAGTGAACCTTCTGCTGCTGTGTAATTGAAGAATAGAAATGAGAAATAACCCTACAATGGGTTCTAAATGGCTCGAGTTCAACAAGGTCTCTCAGCCTCCAAGAGCTGCTCCAGATAAGGTTCACGCTTTCAAATGTCAAGGACACTGCTCACCCAGGAGCTCCCCAGTTAAAATTCAGATTGTTTTTCAGGGCTAAAAGTCGCATTTCACTGCGCTCTGAGCTTGAGAAATGTCATCAGAGGCAGCTGCTTGTCTCAGGAGTTAGGCTGAAAGAAAAAGGAATGCTTTGTCCCATCACCCATGGTACCACAACTTAAATGTAGGTGTGGAGACAGAATGGGAGAGGATGGGCGGAAAGGAGGGGAAGAGATGCTGGGGGTGAGGCCGACAAGCGGGCTTGAGGAGTAGCAGAACTACCCCCCTGAATACCTCCCAAGTCCTTCCTCCTCCTCTCTTACTCCCTCCCGCACCCTTCCTTTGAATTCATGCTCTGTCCTGTGCTTTCCCTATTAAAGCTCTTCTCAGGAGTACAAGCAAACTTGTACTCAGGGGAAATGATCGCCATAGTTTAAAATAAAGATTTATTCAAGACCTAGGAGACCTTTGAGCAGAGAACAAAGCCTCAAAGCAAAGCCCTCATTTCAAATCTTGATTTAAAGGTCAGTGAGCAGACAGAAGAAGAATGTTTTCAGAGGGGCCTTCGGTGTCCCTGAAAGGGTGGCTTCCATTCTACCCACTAAGAGCTGGTCTTATTCTCACTCGCTCTCTCTATTCATAGGTTGCCTAGTTACATTGCTGTAATTGAGTTTGTTAATAAAATCATCCATTCCTCTAGGATTTTACTTTTTTTGTTTTTTTTGGCCTGCTAGATCTTAGTATTAAGGGGTGTTTTTAAATCTCCCACCAAAATTGTAAATCCAAACTTAGAGGATAAATTCCTGGTCACTCTATCATTATTCATTATTCATTTAGATTTAGGTATACAAAGGCATAGTAGGCTTATTTCTCACCATTACTATTTCCTCTCTTCTTCATCTTCCCTTATCCTGAGAGTTTTGCTTGATTCATTTGTTGCTTGGAAAGGGGTTCTTCGTTTGAATAAATTCCTCAAATGGCGTGTGTGGATGATATACTCTCTGCAGCCCATCATATCCACCCTGACATGTGAGATCCTCAGGTGAGGTTATAAAATTCTTAGGTCAAGGTCCTCTTCTTTCATTAGATGTTATTCATAGCCTTCTGACATCCAGTGTTGCAGATGAAAAGCCTGATGACAGTCTGATTCTCCTTTATAAGTTATTTGTTCTTTCTGTCTAGAAGCTTATAGAAATTTCTTTTTATCCTGGGAGTTGAGGAATTTCACAGGATATTACTAGATGTGTGCCTTTTTCCTCAATCCCAGCCTGGAATCCACTGAGCTCTTTTAAATTGCAAGTCTTTCTTAAACTCAGAGGTGTTTTCTTGCATCACTTATTTAATTCCTACAGCTCCTCCAACAATTACTTTCCTCCTTGAATTTCTGTTCCTCACATTAGGTGTCCTGGCTCTGTCTCCCTACTTGTTTATCATGGCAGAATAGCATGGACATTAAGAAGCAGAAAATGTGATTAAGAACAGGACTGAATACGTGGGACTGAATACCAGCCCTGCCACAGCTGAGTGACCTTGGGATAGCTCCTTAACCTTTCTGGGCCTCTGTGTCTTCAGCTGTACAATGGGTTGAAGAACAACAGTAGCCAATGCACTCTTTTTCCACTTTGCCCATGCACTTTTGAATTAATCCACTGAGTTTTTAATTAGAGAATCACGGTTTTAGTTCCAGAAAAAAATATTAATGCCTCTTAAGTCTTAAATGCTCTGAGGTAGATCTTATCACTGTTCCCAATTATTCTGCTTCCTCTGCGAGATGCTTGTTATTTTCTACCCCGTTGACAGCGCGTTTGGAAGACAACTTGCTTTAACTTCTGAAAAGAAGTTTTAAGAGACTCCATATGGTTCTGTCATCTCTCTTTCTCTCCTCCACAAGCTGGAACATTCTAGATAGGGGCTGTTCCTTTACCTTGAGTCCAAAATGAAAAAGGCATGGGGTCTAGCCAAAGCCAACTCACGGAGGAGAGGTATTATGACTGAGAAGTAAACCTTTGTTTTTGTATGCCGTGGAGCTTCTGGAGTTGGTTGTTATCACAGCATCACCCAGCAAAAGCCTACAAATAGAGTGAAGGTTAATTTTTTTCTTCAAATCGTTCCATGTTTCCTACAGCAGTTATGCTTTGCTAAGAGCCACTTATTCTGAGTCATCGCCTAGTTTTCATTTGCCTGATTGCTGGGTCTCCCTGCATGCATTACTTTCATTTGCTTACATGGCTCTAGTCACTTTTAGGGCTCAGGTCCAGTTGGCTAGGATTCCTTAGGTGTAACAGACCCGCAGTCTCCACCCATAAACTAATAATATAACCACCAGCAAGTGGTAGTCCCCTGTCCAGGTAACAGGTTCAGACATTAGGAGGTAGATTTTCTCTCCCTTTTCTTTTTATATATTTATTTTATTTATTTTTGGCTGCGTTGGGTCTTCGTTGCTGTGCATGGGCTTTCTCTAGTTGCGGAGAGCGGGGGCCACTCTTCATTGTGGTGCTCAGGCTTCCCATTGTGGTGGCTTCTCCTGTTGTGAAGCATGGGCTCTAGGCTGGTGAGCTTCAGTAGCTGTGGCACATGGGCTTAGTTGCTCCGCGGCATGTGGGATCTTCCCGGACCAGGGCTCGAATCCATCTCCTCTGCATTGGCAGGTGGATTCTTAACCACTGTGCCACCAGAGATGCCCCCCTTTTTCTTTTCTACTACAAAGCCCAGCCTCACAGGTAAGGAGGATTCAGCCTCCTATTTAGCTTCACTCATACAGTCTGGTACCACAATCTCTTTTCCTCTGGATTTCAGTCATTTGCATATTAGACCATTTGATATTGTCCTACAACTCTTTATTCACTCTTTATTCTGTGTTTCATTTTGGATAATTTCTACTGACCTATATTCAAGTTCACTGTTTTCTATCCTCAGCTATGTCCAGTTTACTTTTCAGAGGGGTTTGTCACTCTTTGGAATTTAGTTCATTTTGGTTGCCTTGTGACCTTTGTTCTCTGATGGATTCAGGAAAAGTTATGACTTACAGACTTTTTTCTCATTGTTTGGGTGGGAGCTATGTTCTTAATTCTCTCACAGCTTTCTACATCCTAAGTAGAAACATAACTTTTTCTGTTAGAATTTATTTGGGGCCTCGAAGGAAGGTAAGAATGCTGTTTGGCTACAGATTCCCTGCCAGTGGGTAAGCTGGTGGTGGACAAGTGATTATCTCTGGATGGTGTGACTCTTTTGTCCTCCTTTTAATTTGACTATAATTTCCCAAATTATTTTTACAATGAGCCTATTTGATAAAAACAACAGAACACCAAATTTTGCACCATTTCTTTTAAACAATTGTTTCAAATGACAGTGAAACAATTCCTGAGAGCTCCTTCTCTGGACTCACCAGAGAAAACAGCATATTTAGAGGCACCAAGGGATGCTGTGCAGAAGGTACAGGCACCAAATGAACAGAGGTCTGCTGCTCTAGGACGAGGCTCCCTCAGCCCCCGCCTTGGCTCAGGTGGCAGGAAGGCCACTGTCTGCATATTTCCTTTCACAGTCACCACTTCCCCGCAGCTGGGGAGGGCCAGGATGCCGCCCCTGTTCCTTTGCTCCCATTCTGCCCTGGTGGGAAAGGGCCGGATGCCAGCCCAGGGGGTAGGTGGTCGTTCCATGCTTTCCTAGCACCCCTCTGGGAACCACCAAGATCTCAGTGAAAAATAAACAGCAGGATGTAAGAACACTGGTCAGGGAGTCAGAAGTCTTACTGCCAGCTCTGCTACTGAGTATGACCTTAGACCCGACACAGCCAATATGAGCAGTTTCCTCACTTGTAAAATAAAGGTCATAATCACAACTACCTCAAAGGACATTTTTAGGACAAAATGATGATGGTATACAGAACATTTTATAAACATTAAAGAAACATCATCATTCATCTTGTTAAGTAAATTAGGCCTGGGAGCGGAATAGGATGGGGGAAAATAGGCCCCAGAGTCACTTGCAAATCTCATAGTTTGGGGCAAAGTTTGGAGATGAAAACAATATCTCTCTGTTCTCTTGTCTCTTAACCACCCTGCTCCCCACTCTCCTGTGGAACCTCGGTGTGTGTGTGTGGTTGCAGGTGCAGGTGCCCCTGTAATCACAATACTCAGGGGGCCTCCTTCCTTCCTGTCACCTTCTACCCTGCCTTAGTGGGCATGTGTGTTGCAGGGCATGTATGTAAGATCAAGAGGAAATGATTAAGTTCCTGGCAAGTGCTTCTCTGCTGGCCCATCACTAATCCTTTCATTGAAAAGGAGGGTCCCCTTAGTAACAATGGCTGTGACATCTCCTCTGTCCCTGCCATTGTGTTCAATGAAGATGCAGTGAAGATGCTGCCTAGATGATCTCTCTGGAAGGGAGGGAGCTCTTCCCTCGAACAGGAGGTATGCTCCAGTCTCTGGGCCACAGAAACACACCTCCCTCAGCCCCTGGACTCCCAGATGCCATATGGACTCCCAGATGGCACTACCCAATACTGGGAGGAAGCATAGCCAGGTTTCCCATGATGGGAGCTGTCTAGGGGAGAACTGGGCCAGAGATGGATTTGGCACTACCAGCTGGTGGGTGATAGAGCACATTTTAAAAGGTGCTTCCCTTTGATTAATTGTTTTTGGTGTCATAGAGCCTGACCACCTGACCATTGATAGCTATTTCCTTTTTTATTTTTTAGCATGAGAAAAGGCTTTCTTTTATATTAATTTATTAATTCATTTCAAAACTACATGTATTTGAACATCTCTGAACATGTCTCAACCCAAGATCTAAAATATTAACAGGGACTTCCCTGGTGGTGCAGTGGTTAAGAATCCGCCTGCCAATGCAGGGGACGTGGGTTCGAGCCCTGGTCTGGGAAGATCCCACATGCTGCAGAGCAACTAAGCCCGTGTGCCAAACTACTGAGCCTGTGCTCTAGAGCCCGTGAGCCACAACTAGTGAGCCCACGTGCTGCAACTACTGAAGCCTGCACGCCTAGAGCCTGTGTTCTGCGACAAGAGAAGCCATCATAGTGAGAAGCCTGTGCACCACAACGAAGACCCAATGCAGCCAAAAATATATATATATTAATAAGTTATTTTACCTATGTTTCTCTCCACTCCTTTGCCTTCATTTTGTATTTAGAATTTCCTTCCTTTTCAAAATAGTTTAATGCTATGCTTAATTAATTTTTCATTAATGTTAAATTATATTTAATTAGTGATTTAATGTTTAGCTTTCACTGTTTTTAAACTTTATAGAAAAGTTATGTTATATGTAGTCTTCTGGGTTTGCTTTTGCCACTCAGCATATATAATAAATTATACTGTAAGAACTATGTTGCATGCAGTTGTATGTAGTTCATTGTTTTCATTGTTGTATAATATCCCACTGTGTGACTATATCAGTTTATTTATCCATTTACCTGTCAGTGGTCATTTTAGATATTTCTGGGGTTTTTATTTTTATTATTATGTAAGGAGCTGCTAAGAATATTCTCATACATGTATCCTGATGTAAATGTTGAATCATGGAGAATGTGAATATTCAATTTTACAATATATTTAACATGATCAAATTTATCAATCTTCTCTTTTTGGCTGGTGCTTCTTTGCACTTTATTAAGGAAATTCCTCCCTTCTCTAGTGCAAGAAAGATAGTCATTTATCTTTTCTACTAAGATTAACTGATAAAGACATGCTTTGATGCTGTCCATAATCCATTTAGGGTTGATTTCATGTGTGGTGTTAGATGGGTATCCTGCTTCATTTTTATCCATGTGGATGTTTTTCTAGCTTCACTTATTGAATAGTTAACTCCTTTTCCCACTGATATGACATAACTATTAATATTGTATTTCACTCTGATTCTTCATAGGAGAAACATTTTTTACTCATAGCCTTAGGAAAACATTATATTGACATATAACCTTTAAAACATTATGTCAACATATTACCATTTTAAAAAACTGTTGAAAAGTTATCACTTCCGGAAAATGTATTCGCGCTGGCTATGTTTCCAGTCCTTCCCTCACAGCATCAGGCAAGTACCTGCTTGGTCCATTGCTCTTCAGTGAGGCTCTGAAGGCATGAAGCCAGAGGGAGTTTCTGCTATCTGTTGGCAGGGGACTCACAGGTTCTTCTGTACTAAAGTCAGAGACAACTTTACAGGCCTGAGGGAACCACGTCTGGGGATAGGAATGGGCTAGCTCAGAATAAGGCACTGTTATGGGCTGGACACATCCCAGAAAGATATGTCCTAGCCTCTGAACCTGAGAATATGAACCTATTTAGAAATAGGGTCTTTGCAGATGTAGTCAAATTAAGACGGGGTCATACTGGATCAGGGTGGACCCTAATCCAGTGACTGGTGTCCTTATAAGAAAGAAGTCTGAGCACAGACACACATAGGAGAAGGCCATGTGAAGACAGAGTTTGACATTGGAGTGCTGCATCTACAAGCCAAGAAACGCCAAAGGTTGCCAGCCACCATAAGAAGTTGGGAAGAGGCAAGGAAAGGTACTCCCCTACAGCCTTCAGACAGAACATGGCCCTGCCAACACCTTGATTTCTGACTTCTAGCCTCCAGAACCGTGAGAGAATACGTTTCTGCTGTTTTAAGCCACCCAGTTTGTGGTATTTTGTTAGAGCAGCCCTAGGAAACGAACACAGGCACCTTGTCGCTTACCAAACAATGGCCAGGATTGGTGTGAGGGGATAAAAATGGCTGGCGAGTTCCCAGCCTTTCCCATCCCCAGAGTGTCCTGGCTCCACACTCCTCCATCTCTCCTGGACCCCAGCCTCCAAGGGAAGGGGACCTGCTTTGCCAGCCATTCTTAAGATAAAAAATCAGGGGAAGGAAGGAAATAGCCAGGGGAGGAAGGATCTGAGAGCCAGGAAGAGGGCAGGGGCGCCTGCAGTGAGATCAACGGGGGAGAGGCCAGGAGGGAAATGGGAGAAGAGAGGAGGGTCTCCCAATCGCGGGGAGAATCAGAAGTGCTGCTAAAGGCCGTGTGTTCACTTGGCGGTACGGGAGAAATGCAAGCAAGTGAAAGACAAGTTATTTTTAAATGACTTTTGGTTTCATGGTCTCTTGGCCACGCTGGGGCTCCTAGCACAGAGCTAAGCCCTGTGGCAGAGGCCCGAGAGCTTTGCTGCTGAGAGCTTGACAGATGCGTCTCCTCTCCTGCTCCAGCAGCCCTCTGAGGAGAGCACTGAACTCAGTGATAAAACTGAGGCTGGGGCTTCCCTGGTGGCGCAGTGGTTGAGAGTCCGCCTGCCGATGCAGGGGACGCGGGTCCGTGCCCCGGTCCGGGAAGATCCCACATGCCGCGGAGCGGCTGGGCCCGTGAGCCATGGCCGCTGAGCCTGCGCGTCCGGAGCCTGTGCTCCGCAACGGGAGAGGCCACAGCAGTGAGAGGCCCGCGTACCGCAAAACAACAACAACAACAACAACAACAAAAACTGAGTCTGGTGAGCATCTGTTCAACGGCCAAGTTCAAACAGCTCAGATTGCCTTGTGCCTAGCTCAGACCTAGAAGTGGCCTGGAGTCTCAGGGCAGCTCCTGGAAGCTGGCGGCCAGTCCTACAACTGGTTTGCACCCTCAGGACCGCCTTGTCTCCTAGGATGATGGCAGCTTTGTTTCCCTCGAGGAGACTGAACGAGGGTGTGTTTCTGGCACTGAGGCCTGACCAGGCAAGGCAGGCAGAGGTGGAGGCCACAGGCTCTGGAGCCAAATTGCCAGGGTTCCCCCCAGCTCTGCCTCTTTCTAGCTGTTTGAGCATGGTATCCAACTGCCTGGGCTTCTGTTTCCTTATCTATAAAATGGACGTGATAATAGTTCTCACTTCAGGAAATACTTGTGATGACTGAGTTAATACAGCAAATGATGCACTGGAACTAGCACTGGCACAGAGTAAACATTCAATAAAAATTAGCTCTCATAATTGTTAAAAACATGATGCTCTCATCAGATCTGACCACACCTTAGCTACAAATAATATATATCATCAAGGAGACTCTGATAGGTAGATTACATTCAGTGTAAGAAAAAATTTCACTCTAATCATATATTGTACCTTAAAATATTAGTTAATTATAACGTTACATGTATATTTTAACATACAAGTATTGACAAATCTCGCCATGCAGGAGAATTCCAAATAATTTATGTAGATACATCACCCTGGAGGGGATCATAACTCCTTAGTCTTTAAAGTACGGGCTGCGCATAGCGACTTCCTTCCAAAGAATACAGTATGGAAGGGGGTGGGGGTAATTTCACAGTGGAAAAACCTGCCTAGCACTACCTTAACCAGAGGTCAACCCAAGGTCAACATCAACAGCAATAAGTCACATTGACGGAATGTACCCTTGATGTATGCGATGAGGTAACACTTTACCTCCGTGTTTTTCCTCCCCAGAACACAAAACGTCAGTTTACAATAAGAAAAACCTCAGGCAAGTCCCAGTTGAGGAAAGGGATCGTTCTACAAAATACCCGACCAGTATTCCTCAAAACTGCCAAGATCATCAAAAACAAAGTCTGAGAAACTGGCACAGCCAAGAGAAGCCTAAGGAGGCACGACAACTAAATGTAATATGGTGTCCAGATGGGATCCCAGAACACAGAAAGGACATTTGGTAAAATACAAGGAACTATGAATAAAGTATGGACTGTAGTTAATAGTAATGTATCAATATTGGCTCGTTAATTGGGACAAATGTATCATACTAATGTAAGATGCTAGTAAAAAGGGAAACTGGGTATGGGCTATATGGGAACTGTGCTGTGTTCACAATAATTCTGTAAATCTAAAACTGCTCTAAAAACCAAAGTTTATTTAATAAAAATATTGAGAACACATGCTTTTGATGATTGATAGGGTGTTCAAAAGTCTACACCGCTCATTTGTAACCCATACTGCCGCATGGTCTTTCTTATGGTTTTGTCATGTGACCATTTAATATGGGAAAGCAGGCACGGAGCTGGCTATTTGGCGCTGACAGTGCCACTCTCTAGCTGTGTGACCTTGGGCATGTTTCTAATCCCGAACCTCCCCTTCCACCTGTGTGAAGTAAAGGAGGTATGCAAGACAACAATGGTAATATTAACAATAGCTAATAACATTTACTCAGCACTTCTTATGTGCCAGGCACTGTTGAAAATGCTTCACCTTAATTAACTCATGGAAGCCTCACAATGACCCTATGACGAAGGTACTAGCATGATTCCTATTTTTCAGAGGAGGAAATAGTTCATATCTAAGTCCTTCCAGCTCCTAAGTGTATGAACCACAAGGCTTCTGTCCCTTTCTCTGAAGGCATCTCTCAAGGTGAATCACATGAGTTCTGGAGTCCAGCCAGCACCAGCTGTGAGACAATCAGCACAGTCTCGACCCCTCCAATCTCAGTTCCTGCTTCCATTGAATGGGGATTGCATTCCACCTACAATCTACAGAGATTTTGTGAGCATGAGACTACAACATAGGACTCACAGCAGGTGATGAATAAGTTTACCTCCTTGGTTTAAAATGGCCAAGATCATATACCCTCAAAATAGGTTCAGGGGTGAGGAGACTACTAGTAATTATGGTAGGAACAGGTGGCCTGGGTCAGGGGCCAGTCAGGAGAGGGTTACGGCCCTCCAGCAGCATGACGGTCTGGGATGGTCATGGGGACCTTGTGGCTGATTCCTAACCAGCTTTCTAACCAGTCAAAGAGCTGGAGCAACCCCAGCTCTACTGCAGCAGCAGAATGGTACAGTGGGGTCAGACAGACAGATGCACTCACATCCTGGGCTCGTTCCTTTCTGGGGAACTAAATGATTCCGGTCACCAATTCCTATGTGTGTGTGTTGGCGTGGGGGGTTTTCTCCACACTAACAAGCAATTTTCTGACACCAGCTGGGTGTCCTACAATTCAACTCCGTTCTGGTACTACCTACCTGAAGATGGCATCAGATCCCACAGGTTAAGGGCTCAGTCTCACAAGACTACCTGCACCACAACCCCCCAAATTCAGAGGCCAAATGCAAGTCCAGGTTGTCACCTGTGCTTCTGACCAACAGGCAATAGATTAGAGGTTCAATGACAGCCCCCCTTGGGTTTGATTAATTTGCTAGAGTGATTCACAGAACTCGGGAAATCCATTTACTCACTAGATTACAGGTTTATTTTAAGAGGACATAACTCAGGAACAGCCAGATGGAAGAGATGCATAGGACAAGGTACGGGGAAGGGGCCCTCTCCGAGGGCCCACTCTCCTCAAATCTCCACACGTTCACCAAAAGCTCTCAGGTCATTTTTGTTGTATGAGTTTCACAGCTAATAAATACAGGAAACATGAGATGGTAAAAATAGCAAACCTGGGGAAGTTACAAAGTCCTCCCAGGCTAGACCTTGACTCTCTGGGAATAGGAACTGTCACTTCTGCAGACCATGGGAACTCTCAGGAACTTTGCATTGAACACGGGACCCAGACTCAGAGGAGCAGGTCACCGACAGAAACTTCATCCAGTGCCAATTGCCTGCAAGGAAAGGCAGAGGGGAGGCAAGTGGCCGCCACTCTTCACGAAGGACACAGAATGAATTCCACTAGTATAGAAATGCCCAAACCCTCTCAGGTCCTGGCTGAAGACAGCCCAGGCAACTGGTGATCTCAGGCACCCCAGCCTGTTCCCTGGGGATGTTGGTCTGGACAAAGAAGGAAGACTCGTCAGTCTGGTGCAGAGAAAATGGGGGAGCAGAAAACTAAGCCAAGAAGTATCTTCCCCAAAAGTTTTTACTTGAAATATTCACAAAAATGAGTCACAAAAAGAAAACAGAGAAACCAGTGAGATGTGTGACCAGGTTCTCTTTTCTGTTCCACAGAGCAGGGCAAAGTGATGGCAAGCAGTACCAGCGAAGGGAGCATGCTCTGCAGAGAGCCCCTGCTTGAGAAGTCCACGCGCCTCTGCACTTCCGGCCTTGGACTGAGATTAAGGGAGGAAACCGAAACTGCACAAGCAGAAAAGCCCCTGCAGGAAGCCAGCCACTGGTCCAGGTTACCACAGCCACCAGCTGGCGGATGCTCCCCTCCCTTGAGAGAGGATGGGCCTGTGGAGGCTACGATGTGTCCTGCCCCCAAATAAATGGCCTTTACCCTTAGACAGCATCAAATAACAGCACTTCCTGTGCATTCCCATCTCATTTAATCCACCTCTTGAGGGAGTTAGGTCCAGGGTGTTTATACCTATTTGACAGGTGAGGAAACTGAGGCCTTGAGACATTAAGTCTTGCCTAAAGTTACATGACCAAGAACTAGCTCAGATCCAACCTGAGTCTTTAAACACCAAGTCCAGGGTGTATTCCCCTAGGCAGCCTGCCTGTCAAATCAATAGCCAGTGGTTTTTTCAAGTGCTCTTACATCCATGAGCGCACGCATTCTCGGTGAGAAATACCAGGCATGGATCACTTCCATCTCCCACATCACAGCTGAGAAACAGCCGTGCAGGGAGGCGGGGCTGCCAGCAGCTGCAGTCTGTGTGGTTAGCCAGCCTCTGACCAAGACTCGAATCCAGGTTTTTTCCATGATACCAGCGGGCTGCCTCCCTCCAGCCCCCAACACCACATCTGGAAAAAATGACTCAGGTGACAGTGGGCTGCTCATGTCCTCCCCGTGTACAAAAGATGCCATGTCATTTATGAAGCATTTCAAAGTGGGAACACTTGCCCTGGCTTTCCCCCAGGCCTGTATTAGGCAAAGGTCATGATGTTTGTTAAAATGTGAGTACACGGGTGCCTGGCTCACAGGAAAGGGTTTCAGAGGCTGTGCCCGAGATAAGGCTGACTTCTGGAAGCCTCTCCGCTGACAGGCAGGACCCGCCTGGGCTCCCACCCCTCGCTGGATAGTAAGCCTCAGAAGCTCCAGCTTGGCCCTTCCTGCCCAGCTTTGGCGAGCCCTGTGTCTGACGGGACTGCCCCTTTTCTCACCTGCCTGAGGTCTGTGCTGCAGAACATTCCAACCACTCAAGAAAGGCAGGACCAATGGGTGATTCAAGGCCAACTGAAGTTTCAGCCCAGCTCCCCCACCGCCTTACCTGTTACCACCTCTACAATTTTCACCTGACCAGACTGGGGTGGAGGGAGGGAGTTGCTAGAAGGATTATTTCCTGCTACTGCCTTGGAGAGGCTGCTGCGGCTGTCCTGACCTCTGTGCTGGGCAGAGAAGGAGGCCAAATACACGAGCCCCATCTTAGTGCAATGACCACGTGAGGGCTTCAGGCCTCCTTGGGGTCCTGAATCTGGAATCAAGAGCCGCAGAGAATGAGGAACAGGGGCCCTCTGTGGAGAAAGACTGAAAACTTTTCTTCACAGCCAGAAAAACTGCTATTCCAGAGACTGGAGATTGTCTTTGGGCCTGAACTCCTCTTCGGTCCTGCCTTTCTTGAGTGGTTGGAATGTTCTGCAGCACAGACCTCAAGCAGGTGAGAAAAGGGGCAGTCCCGTCAGACACAGGGCTCGCCAAAGCCGGGCAGGAAGGGCCAAGCTGGAGCTTCTGAGGCTTACTATCCAGCGAGGGGTGGGAGCCCAGGCGAGTCCTGCCTGTCTGCGGAGAGGCTTCCAGAAGTCAGCCTTATCTCGGGCACAGCCTCTGAAACCCTTTCCTGTGAGCCAGACACCAGCATGCTCAAAAATAAATGTTTTAAATTAAGACAATTTTTAAGAGTATTTTTAGGTTCAGAGCAAAATTGAGGGGCAGATATAGAGATGTGCCATATACCTCCTGCCTCCCATGCATGACCTCCCCGATTATCAACATCTGCCACCAGAGGGGTACGTTTGTTACAAGTAATGAACCTACTCTGATCTATCATAATAACCCAAAGTCCATAGTTTACTTTAGGGTTCATTCTTGGTGTTGTCAAGTTTTAATCATGTCAGATGGCACTTGCTATCAATCAGATGTGAGGCAAGCAGCCAGCATTGTTCTGGAGGAAGCCCAGATAGGGTGCTTCTGATCTAAGAAGTGATACGTCCTCTCTGGGAACACAAATTGAGTATAGGAGCAGAACTGGCCCCCCCAAAATTAGACACATGTTTTAGGTGTTCTCTTTCCTTACATCTGGGTGTAGGATGCTCTATGGCTAAAAATAATTGTTGGTTCCTGGAAGATGTAGGTATTGAATTGTTCAAGATTCGTTCGTGGGAGATGAGGTGACCAGATGATGTCAGACTGACCCTTTCTTCATTCCCGGTTAGAGGAAAGGCTGTAACAATGCACTGGGCACAGAATATTGCTACTTGGACTGGCCCCCTGGCTGAGACCGAAACCTTCAGACTGGAGACGATGATGGTTCTCTTCTCTGAGCCAAGGGGATGAGGCCACACCTTTGGGTATGTGGTGGGAGGGGTGTTGGGGGGCATGGGGAGACTCTCCTTAACACAAAGGGTGTTCTTACTGTCAGTCATCCTGTGGCAGGCAAGGGAGAATGCCTTGGGCTGGGGGAGGAAAGAATTTCTCCTCTCCGTGCAGTAAATGGGCCTGGAGACTGCTATTGGTAGGGGTTGAAGTGGCCCTTGCTGGATGGAGGCCTGTGGGTACCAGACACATCTCTTCTAAGGCAGGTGGAAATTACTCTCAGGAGCCTGTTGTCATAGGGGCGATGGGGCTAGGAGCAGGGCAGTGTCCTCTCCCCCCAGGCCTGGCAGAGTCACCGTGGGACCAGTCTCATGAGCTACAGAGCCACAATCATGGCAGCAAGGTGAGAAGGCTGGATGGAAGAGGCTTTCTGGAGCTCACATCAGGCTGTGCCTCAGGAAACGCTCAGAAATCAACGAGAAGGAAACTCTACACTTTGGGTGTAGGAAGGAAGTATAATTTCATTTTAGACACAGTGAAGTTTCAACATAAGTTACTTGCATATACAACACACTCATTTCACAGATGAGGAAACCAGGGGTCAGAGGGCCTGAGAAAGAGACTGAGAGGGTCTGCTGTCTGAGGAGCATGAACCAGCCCCTGGAGGTAGCGATAACCCAGGAGTCCCTGGGATCCTATGAGGCGTTCTTGACGGCTACATCTGCTTAGACTTTGGGTAAAGGTGGTACGGTGATGCCAGATCACACAACCGTCTTCTATTGGGTTGGCCAAAAAGTTCGTTCGGTTTTTTTCCGTAAGATGGCTCTAGTAGCACTTAGTTGTCTTTAACTTCATTCAAAACAACTTTGTTATATTGTATGTGACAGCTGTCATAGCAGCATGCATTTTTAAAAAAAGACATCAAATTTGGTGACTTTTTGTGTAGCCATTTTAATATTGAAGATGGAAGAAAAAAGCAACATTTTTGGCATATTATGCTTTATTATTTCAAGAAAGGTAAAAACGCAACTGAAATGCAAAAAAACAGTTCTGCAGTGTATGGAGAAGGTACTGTGACTGACGAACATGTCAAAAGTGGTTTGCAAAGTTTCGTGCTGGAGATTTCTCACTGGACGATGCTCCACGGTTGGGTAGACCAGTTGAAGTTGATAGCGATCAAATCAAGACATTAATTGAGGGCTTCCCTGGTGGTGCAGTGGTTAATAATCCGCCTGCCAACGCAAGGGACATGGGTTCAATCCCTGGTCCATGAAGATCCCACATGCCGCAGAGCAACTAAGCCCATGAGCCACAACTACTTAGCCTGTGCTCTAGGGCCCATGTGCCACAACTACTGAGCCCATGTGTTGCAAATACTGAAGCCCGCATGCCTAGAACCCGTTCTCCGCAGCAACAGAAGCCACCACAATGAGAAGGACGCGCACCACAACGAAGAGTAGCTCCCACGCGCAGCAACAAAGACCCAACGCAGTCTAAATTAATTAATTAAAAAAATTTTTTAAAGACATTAATTGAGAACAATCAATGTTATACCACGTGGGAGATAGCCAACATACTCAAAATATCCAAATCAAGAGTTGAAAATCATTAGCACCAGCTTCGTTATGTTAATCACTTTGATGTTTGGGTTCCACATAATTTAAGGGAACAAAATCTTCTTGACTGTAGTTCCGCATACGATTCTCTACTTATACGTTTTTAAAACGTTCCGTTTTTAAAACAGATTGTGACGGGCAATGAAAAGTGGATTCTGTACAGTAATGTGGAGCAGAAGAGATCATGGAGCAAGTGAAATGAATCACCACCAACCACACCAAAGGCCGGTCTTCATCCAAAGAAGGTGATGTTGTGCATATGGTGGGATTGGAAGGGAGTCCTCTATTATGAGCTCCTTCTGGAAAACCAAACGATTAATTCCAACAAGTACGGCTCCCAATTAGACCAACTGAAAGCAGCACTCAACAAAAAGCATCCAGAATTAGTCAACAGAAAATGCATAATATTCCATCTGGATGACGCAAGACCGCATGTTTCTTTGATGACCAGGCATAAACTGTTACAGCTTGGCTGGGAAGTTCTGATTCATCTGCTGTATTCACCAGACATTGCACCTTTGGATTTCCATTTATTTCGGTCTTTACAAAATTCTCTTAATGGAAAACATTTCAATTCCTGAAAGACTGTAAAAGGCACCTGGAACAGTTCTTTGCTCAAAAAGATTAAAAGTTTTGGGAAGGTGGAATTATGAAGTTCCCTGAAAAAATGGCAGAAGGTAGTGGAACAAAAGGGTGAATATATTGTTCAATGAAGTTCTTGATGAAAATGAAAAATGTGTATTTTATTTTTACTTAAAAACCAAAGGCACTTTTTGGCCAACCCAATATTTTACTCATCTTTAAGTGATTGAAAAGTAACTTTTTTAGAAAAAAGCCAAACGTTAACCAGAGTCAACCAAATATGGAAAATAGATCAACCTCATAAGACTGAAAATGTGTCAAGAGAAAAGAAACAGAGAATTCCAGAATGGAATGTTAGTTGTCTCTCCCCCTCCACACACCTGGAGCTGAATGAGAAGAGAAAGTTAGAGAATAAGACCCCAAGGAGTATAATCAGTTACTCACAATTTGGCAGAGAGAGAGGGCTGAGGGCTTGAACAGGCAGCCTGGGGAAAGTCGAGGAGAAATCCCAGGGAGAAACCCATCAGGGAGGCCAAGAGGGGCTGGAGCAGCAGCTGCACCTGTTTTTTCAGGGCTCTAAGGTGCCTTCCAGGAACAAGCCAAAGCTCCAGGAGGAGGTCACATCCCTGTTAGGTAAAGAGGATCCTGGTGTGGGGCACTGAATGGATTTCAGGAGAGACAGCAGAGCCCAGATCTGTCCTTCATCTGTCCCTGTAACCCTCAGACCTCAGTGAAGCAGCAAGTACTCCCATCCCCCAAACTCTAGTGTCAAGGGAATGACAGGTAGGTGGAAAGTGTGTCAAGGGGAACTCGCTCTCACACTTTCAGAGCATTGGATCATCTGGCCAGACTTACCCATACAAAATTAAAAGAAAGGTTAGGGAAGCTAAGCCAACATGCTAGATTTTTAAAAAGAACAAGGAGAAAGCAGAGGAGGGGAAGAGAAGGAAAATAAGCAAGAAACAGAATATGAAAAAGATAAACAAAGCCAGTCTAGAAGTAATCACTGTCCCAGTTACAGAAGAAAACTCCTGAGTGCTTCACACTATAGAATGAATATGAATATTTAATTAATTATATTAATATAATAGTTAATTATATTAACATTTAGTAAATTATATCCGTTTAGTGTATAATTAATTTAAACATATTTAGTATGTTTATGAAACTTAATAAAAAAGAGCCCAAGGATGAGTTGATAAATCAACTAAATAAAATAAAAAGGAAATCTAGAGTGAAGGCAAAAAATTAAGAACAAAAACAAGAGATTTATAGATCTATTAGATAAGTTAGAAACATCAAGGAAGCTAACAAATTTTCTGGCTCAGAGGAAAAGTTTGAGATAATTATAGTGAACATGGAGGAAAATGACAAAACAATTAAAGCAATTAAGAACAGGTTGCTCTAGGGAAGACAAGCACAAAACACCTAACATAGGGATAACTGGTGTTGAATTTCAGGTCGAGATGATGAGCGCTAGGTGAACCTCCCCTACTGCCCTAACTTCCTATTGCAAATACACAGAAAAGCTTGATAAAATATGAAAACACATTTTAAAATGTCATCTCCAAGCTCCAAACAAAAAAGGCAAATCTCTAGCGACAGAGTAGGAATATTACCAGATGGAACTTGGGTCTGCTTGCCTGACACACAGCAAAGCCAATCTACTGACACCGGGTTGTGGTGAAAGAAAGTATAGCATTTATTATAGGGCACCAAACAAAGAGAACTGGCAGC
The DNA here is from genome assembly GCF_000442215.2 of Lipotes vexillifer. NCBI lineage: Eukaryota > Metazoa > Chordata > Mammalia > Artiodactyla > Lipotidae > Lipotes > Lipotes vexillifer. The sequence goes on from NW_006791012.1 coordinate 6,281,106, forward strand.
TCATGCTCAAAAGACCCAAACTCCTCGATGGCTTCCAGGGACGGGTTTTTAAAGACAGTATGAGGGAGTGGGTTGTGGGGTGTATGATCAGCCCGTGCACAATTCTCTGACTGGTTGATGGTGAAGTAAACAGGTGAATGTTCGGGGAGTCTCAATTATCAGTTTTCTGGTTCCAACCAGTCTGGGGGTCCTTGTGCTGGTGGTCAGCATACAGTTAACTTCTTCCACCTGGTGGGGGTTTTAGTACCTACAGAAACACTCAAAGATATGGCTCAGGATATTATCTATAGCCCTTGAGGAGGAACTGAAGGTCCTTGACTTTGTTTTATGGCTAAACTATTATTTCGTCTTGCTTGACTGTTTTTATTTCTTTCTGCATTTTCTCACTTCTCTAGTTAAATTCGCTTTTTGGAACTCAGCGAAGGCCTAGGAGGCTAACACTTTTCTACAAACAACAGGCAGGGGACACAGGGGAAGGGGGTGTCCTGTCCCTGGGAAGGCCCCACAGGGTCCTGCTCAGTTTCAGGAACAAAGATTTAAATGAGAACTGAAGCTGCGAGACCCACAGGGGACTCAGACTGGGTGACTGGGGTTGGGGTTTCAGTGAGCCATGAGCCCCCCATGCAGCAGAGAGTCATGAGGTCAGGAGACAGGACCATGCTGCCCCTCACTGGAGAGGACCAGGCAAAGATTATACTGAACACAGCCATCTGCCCAGCTACGGATGAAAACAGAGTCAACAGTCCTGGTCCACTAGCCTAGGGTTTGGTCTGGCAGTGCTATATCCTAAAGGACAAAACTGAAACCTCCCTTGTGGGACTCCTCCCTCCATAACCCAGAGAACACAGGGGAGACATCCTTGGAAAGATGGCTTCTGTGGAAGATGAGCTCTTAGACAAGAATTACAAAATCTATAAGGAAGACCAACAACACTAAAGTCTCTAAACCCCCAAAACAAGAAAATTTACACTTAAGGACCTGGAGATGATATGCAATCTTGAAGAGATTTTAAATCAAAATGTATATTAAACTTCAGAGAACTAAATGAATAAATAGCCACCACCATAAATAAGAACAGGTGGTTATGAAATAAAAGAGGCAAATATTTTACAAAGTTGAAGTATTAGAAACAAATAATGTAGTTATTGAGATAACTGGACATAGACTTCTTTGCGTTCTATAGGCATGTGAGTGCTTTTTGTACACAAGCATTCATGTATCCTTTCATAGAAGATTTGGAAGAATATACATCAAGTTGTGAATAGTGGTTAAGTCTGAGAATGGAACTGGGGTGTTTTTTATTTTCTTCTTTTGCCCACCTGTACCTTTTAACTTTTTTTTACAGTGAATGTGTAATGTTTTATCAAAAGAAAAATCAATAAGGGACATATTTTAATCTTAAAAGGATGGGGTGGGAGGGTTGGCAGGGCTTCTGGCTCAGCCCATGTAGAATAATCATGAATTAAAATGTGAGAAGTTAATGAAATTGTATTATCACATGAAAATAGTTGAATAATTTTTGAGCAAATGTTTAGAGTATATTCAGTATTGCCTAACTTTATATAGACTAAGTGTCATGCCCAAAATAATTCACTTCAAAGAGAGATAGGCAGGCATCCTCCAGAGTGGCTACAACTGAGGTCCAGTGAGAGGCTGGTGTGACTGCAGAGAAGGGAGACGTGCCCTGTATAATCAGGCCCTGTGGACAAAGAAAGCAAGTAGTAGTTCTGAGTATGAGCCACACATCTAAAGTCACAAGGGCAGGTGCTCGAAATTCCAAGCACTGATTGGGGCTCAACCTGCTTCTCACATGGGAAACTGTGGTATCTTCTGGGTGAGGAAAAACAAAGGTTATTTATTTAATGATAGCTGATGATTCTCCCTGCAACACCAGGTAAGGCCACTTATCATAAATTTTAATGATTTAAAGAACATGGCCTTTAAAACAGTTTTTCCAACCCCGGTGTAATAAGTTTTCCCCCAGACAGAGTGTCCTAAGGAATGGGTCACAACTGCAGTGTGACAGAAATATCTTCAACTCCAGTCCACTGCCCTGTCCTTTCCCAGGTAGGACTTCGGTATCTTATCAACACCACCTCAGCTGATAAAGACTTCCTGTACTTCTCTTTGGTGCCATTCTCCTCTTTGCTTCAATGGGATTGCTGTGGGTTTTGACATGAAATGCAACCTAGCCGTCACCAAGGTCAATGTTGTTGACTACATACGTCACTGCTGGTGTTGGCCATTAACAACACAGCTCCCAGGTTTTTGTTGTCAGTGTCGCTGCCCAGTGGGGACATCGCCCTGTTCTCTGACCTTGGCCACCACTACTCCATATTGTGCCCCTGTGCCACTTAGACCAAAGGGTGCCCTTCCTCAAGACACTGGACTCCCTCTAACAGAAGCCATCATGATAGCCTGATTTTGTTGGGATGCAACACTTGGCTGCCATTTGCTGGAAAGATCTGTCTCTAGTGTCTGTTGTGTGAGTGCGCTTCCTTCGATGCGGCAGAACACAGTCTGCACGGCCTTCTGACCACATTTGGGAGAGGTGTCTCTCCTCACCAGTATTCACAACTTCTTTATAAGGCTCCAAAAGGAATACGTCAGCTATTTCCATTTTCTTTTTAAAATTAATTAATTAATTAATTTTTGGCTGTGTTGGGGCCTCGTTGCTGCATGCGGGCTTTCTCCAGCTGCGGCGAGCGGGGGACACTCCTTACTGCGGCACGCAGGCTTCTCATTGCAGTGGCCTCTCCGGTTGCAGAGCACAGGCTCTAGGCACACAGGCTCTGGAGCGCAGGCTCAGCAGTTGTGGCACACGGGCCCAGTTGCTCTGCAGTATGTGGGATCCTCCTGGACCAGGGCTCAAACCTGTGTCTGCTGCATTGGCAGGTGGATTCCCAACCACTGAGCCACCAGGGAAGTCCTATTTCCATTTTCTTGTGGCCTCCTGGCTTCTTCCACCCACGGCTGGGTCAGAACCCATCTACCATCAACTACCATCAACCAGCCAGGGGTACATTCAAGAGACTCCTCCCCATCAATTTCAAGCCACAGCCTTCTACATTGGAGTGAACTCTTTGCCCACCCAGGCTTACTCTTCAGAGGTCAAGGTCACCTTTTATTTTTTTTCCCCTAGAGATGTCAACCTGCTTTCCTAGGATCCAGCAGTTAATTCCTTTTGTTTTTTTTGTTGTTGTTGTTTGTTTGTTTGTTTTGTGGTACGCGGGCCTCTCACTGTTGCGGCCTCTCCCGCTGCGGAGCACATGTTCTGGATGCGCAGGCTCAGCGGCCATGGCTCACGGACCCAGCTGCTCCGCGGCATGTGGGATCTTCCCGGTCCGGGGCATGAACCCGTGTCCCCCGCATCGGCAGGCAGACTCTCAACCACTGCGCCACCAGGGAAGTCCCCAGCAGTTAATTCTCAAAGTTCTTTTCATTTCTTCCAGCAGTCCTAGCAGGTTCTCATGCAAAGCAGAGACTTGAAATCCCACCTGGGTATGCCAACACATAATCCTTCCCTTACAAACAACTGTGGTCCCAGGAGATTCTGCCACATCGATTGTGATGTGTCAGACAAACACTATGCTTGGCAGCCCAACCCTAGGCTGCTCTGAAAGGGTCCACTTCCCAACATGGGTCACGTGCTGTCTCTTAGTGTTTATTCTCAACTCGTTAACAACCAAAGCCAACCCAACCTACATTAAGGTGTTTGAACTAAACTGAGAAGCCTCTCCGCCTAAATTTGCTGTGGGCTAGATTCCTTGGGAAAAGAGCATCGTAAGGAGGCAAACATCAGCCAGTGTTCACTGAGCACCTCTGTGAACAAAGCTCCAGGATGGATACATAGGGGCCTCTAAAATGGATAGACAAGGCCTCTTCGTGGAGGAAGCTCCCAGTTAGTTGCCACAGTCCCAGTTTACACATATTGTCCCAGTGTAATCAGTATTTGCACCCCTTTTCACTCTTAAAACTGTCACAGTTTGGGGCTTCCCTGGTGGTGCAGTGGTTGAGAATCTGCCTGCCAATGCAGGGGACATGGGTTCAAGCCCTGGTCTGTGAGGATCCCACATGCCGCGGGCCTGTGAGCTACAACTACTGAGCCTGCGCGTCTGGAGCCTGTGCTCCGCAACAAGAGAGGACACGACAGTGAGAGGCCCGCGCACCGCGATGAAGAGTGGCCCCCACTTGCCACAACTAGAGAAAGCCCTCGCACAGAAACGAAGACCCAACACAGCAAAAATTAATTAATTAATTAATAAACTTCTACCCCCAACATCTTCTTAAAAAAAAAAAGTCACAGTTTACTTTGTGACGACCTAGAGGGGTGGGAAAGGGAGGGTGGGAGGGAGGCTCAAGAGGGAGGGGATATGGGGATATATGTATACATATAGCTGATTCACTTTGTTGTACAGCAGAAACTAACACACCATTGTAAAGCAATTATACTCCAATAAAGATATAAATAAAAGAAAAAATAAATAAAAAGCTTCCAAAACAAATGTCACAGTTTAGAGGCTAAAGTTATAGTCACCTTAGAGATAAGGCATATATATTCATATGAAGAGGACTTAAGAAATCCAGGGTGGAATGCACTATCAAGTGTTAGGTAAAGTGTTGTCATAGTTTCTCAGAGGGGAAACTGAGGCTCCAGGTGTTTAAATGGCTTCACAGGATGATGAAGCCTTTGGGCATTGCTGGAACCAGTATCTAAGGCTCCTTTCTTTACCAGCCCCATCACACACCTCTCCCAGAAGGGGAAAATGAGGCTTTCAGAGAGGGAAAGATATGCCTGGGGGTAGACACAGCACACCCCAAGAAAGTCTGCTTTCATTGCTCATAAAGGCAAAGAAAATGTTCAAAAAAATTTTAAGGGGGCACTAGAGAGAGTTATGAATTTTAGACCTGTGAAAACTACTTGGCACTTAACACACACCACAGATTCTGAATGCTGAGTGGAAGAGTTTAGGGTCTGTGCGTGTGCATTGCGTGAGGGGAGGGGGCAGGAATGTGTCTAGCTGACTGCATTTTAGAGGCCCAAGTAAATCATTTAGGGGTTTTGTCTGGGCCCCTGGCCCTGCGCTGGTCCTAAGTCTCCTGCCGCTCACTCCCCAGGTTTGCTGAGCTCCTCCTACAGGCCACGTTCCTGATTCTCCTTGTTGCGGAGGAAAAGGTGAAGGCTCTCATCACCAACGTCTTCTGCCTTTGTCTGATGTAAGGAGCTAATCAGGGGACATCTGGCTTGGGTGTCCACGTTCAGTTTAATTATTTACCCTTCGTGTGGTTAACCCCACCACTCGCACCCCAAGATGTCCCGAAGCACCCTGCTGATTGAGGGGTTTTCTTCTGTTGAGTTCATTGCATCCTGGGAGCCTTGCAAGGGAGGGCAAGCAGTGGGGCAAGCAGGACAGAGGCACACTCTGAAACCCCAAGGCTTTCCCCAGGCTTGACAGAGGGGGCAGATAGGGAGTTCCCTCAGGCTGGGGGGACTGGTAAAGACAGGCCAGCAACACCCCAGTCACGGACATCTTTCTGCATTCTGTCAAAGAATGATTTTCAAAACGTGGAAAACATGGTGCAACATGGATGACCCCTGAGGACATTATGCTAAGTGAAATAAGCCAGTCATAAAAGGACAAACACTGTATGATTCCATTTAGGTGATGTATCTTAACCCGTCAAATTCACAGATCTAGAAAATAGAATGCTGGTTGCCAGAGAAGGAACACAGAGGAGTCACAGTTCAATGGGTACAAAGTTTCAGTTCTGCAAGATGATAAGTTTCCGGAAATCTGTCTTACAACAATGTAGGTTTATTTTTCTATCTTTTTTTACTTTTTGGTCATACCACGTGGCACATGGGAGCTTAGTTCCCCAAGCAGGTATCGAACCTGTGCCCCCTGCAGTGAAAGTGCAGAGTCTTAACCACTGGACCACCAGGGAAGTCCCACAGTGTAGATATTCTTAATGCTATTGAACTATATACTTAAAAATGCTTAAATTTTATGATGTGTGGGTTTTTGGTTTTTTTTTTTTTTTACTATACACACAAAAACACACAACATCAAAAACATGATTCTGCAGGGATGGCACAGGGAGTGTTTTGGGGGGGATGAAACTGTTCTGTATCCTGATTGTGGCAGTGGTTGCACTCTTTAAATGGGTTTAAATTCATAGGACTATGTATGAAAAAAGTCCATTTTGCTATATGATGATTTTTTAATTAAAATTTTTAAAACATGGCTTTTGTACAAATGTAGAATGAACATGTAACAAAAATGTATTTCATTAATTAATGAGAGAACCAACAGGATGGTTCAAAAAAGTACAGGAGATACTGAAATATTTATAATAACTGAAAGGAAGAATGTTGAAAGGATTGCTAAATTACATTATATAAAATAAAACCTTAGCCGTTTGACTAAAATATTATTTGCATCACTATATAACAGTCCTGTATTGCTATCAGTTTTCTACGACTTCCTTATAAAGTTGTAAAATACCCTAATCAATAGTAAACAGCAAGTTAGACAAAGGTCTACTCACCTAGAAAACCAGATAATCTGCCCAGGGCGGGCCTGTCAGGGGTCCCCAGCTCCCGGGGCCTCGGACCGCATATCGGTCTGTGGCCTGTTAGGAACCAGGCCGCACAGCAGGAGGTGAGCGGCGGGCCAGTGAGTGAAGCTTCATCTGCCGCTCCCCATCGCTCCCCATCACCCCCATTACCGCCTGAACCATTCCCCCACCCCACCCCCAGTCCATGGAAAAATTGTTTTCCACGAAACCGGCCCTTGGTGCCAAAAAGTTTGGGGACTACTGTGCTGGATGACTCCCAAGCCCGGAATGACTCCAGGGCTTTTTGGAACTCCTTTGGTCCCATCTGCTAGTCTTGGACAATTTTTCCTAACTGTCGAGATGAAGGGAAGCAGGGGGATATCAGGCCCAAAGCTGGGCCAGGGAGGAAAGAGTAAGTGGTGCTATCAAAGAAGTGAGGGCCCAGAGATGCCCTGCCACCCCAGCTGGTCCTCATCTTAGTAGAATATCAGTTTTCAGGAATATGGGCATTTAGAGAAAAGACGGTAGGAAAGAAAACCAGGAAGGGGTTGCTGGTTCCAAGAACCGCCAGATCATCCTTGGGCCCGCCAGGCTCATTCTGGCCCAGGACTCTAGATCCGTGACAGAGCGGCACCGGCACGGGCCTGGCCTCTCTCCTTCCAGGCTTCACAGGCACCATCTTATCTCCTTGACTTCAGGTAGATCCCTCTGCCTTTCTTCCCCAGGCACTGGAAGTGGGGCTCTTTTGGGGGTTCCTTAACCCTAGCTGCTCAGAGGGGAACCCCAAAGCCCAGAACAGATCTGGGAGGAGGTCCGGCTTCCTCTGTACCCCTCCAGCTGAATGGGGGTTGGGGGGCTCTTGCCAGCCAGCCCCAGGCTGACATCTGAGTGCAGGTGGACCCCTGGGCTCTGGAGACCATGGCTCCTGGGCGGCTGCAGGGCCTTCCTTTGCAGGGAAGGGAAGAAGCCAAGCTGCTTTGGGGGAAGGGGAATGTGGAAAATGTGTGTGGCAGAGGTGAGCAGGAACCTGTAAACAAAAGGCTCTGAGAAACCTGGGGCGTGGGGACAGGAACAGCCTAGGCCAGGGTTCCTCCAAGACCAGCCAGATGTACTTTTACAGCTCTGGTCACACTGGGGCAGCCAGCACTGGAAGTAGCTGAATTCTTCACCTCCTGGGCAGCTGTGAAGAGAGGGTGATCAGTTCCCCCTTGACGCTGGTGCCAGCCGGCCTCTCTCCCAGGGCTTAATAATTCAGGCCTCTCAACCTAGTGGGCCCCAGGCCCACACACAGGCTGCGAGCTGAGGACGTGGTGTCTGTTTCCCTGGCTGCCTCTTGCACAAGATCCCGAAGGCTGCTTCCCCCAACTCTGAGCTTATGGGGGGCGGGTAGGTCTCAGGCCAACACTGTCACTGATAAGACCCGCCTGATAAGACCCACCCACCAGCCCGAGTTGTCCTGACTGACCTTCAGCCTTTGTCTCAGCTGCTGCCCTGCTGGCCCCTGGGGGCTGTCCCAGAGCTCTGGTTACTGGTCTCAGGCAGCCACTCAACCCCTCCCCTGGGAGGCTGGAGTCACACCCCACTGGACACAGTTCAGAGAAGGGATGTTCTCATTACCCTTCCTCCTCCCTGCCCATCTCCTCAGCTTCCCCACCCCACTTACTCCCCTGCGCCAGCCTCAATCCCAGCCCCTCCATTCCCAGACCCGAACTCACTGCTGTGCGGGGGGACCTGCATGGCAGACGGCAGGACTCTGGCCCTCCCCTCACTTGAGACCCCAGACTCTGTTCTGCAACTGTCAAGAAAGACTGCAGACCACTGATGTGAGGGTGAGGGGTGATGGTTCTGTGGCCTGAGCCTGTGGGCCAGTAGGGAGGGACCCTGTGGACATCAATCCCTCCGCAGAGGGGAGAGGCAGGGGTGGGTTCCTGGCATTCCT
>NW_006791012.1:6289662-6306784 GCF_000442215.2 Lipotes vexillifer
GGAGCTTCCACCCCAGACACAGGCTGGGACAGAGGGTCCATTACTGACCCGGGTTCTGGGCCTCCCACCATGCACTAAGGACAAGCAGGGGTCTGAACAGAGCAGAGGGGGAGGATTCCTGGGGGTGGAACTTTTCACAGGGAGCTGAAATGGGGCTGTTGCTATAGCAGCAACAAAAACAACCAGCTCACGTGGACTGGGTAAGAAGCCTTCTGCCTCGGGCCGTGTAGTCTGCCAGCAGAGGTCCTGGCAGGGGCAGTTCAGGGCTTGCAGAGAAATCAGGAAAGGCCTAGAAGACGGCCAGGAGGAATGTGGGAATGCAGAGGAGACGGGGGTCCAGAGTGGACCCCAGAGAGCCTCGTCTCTCTCTCAGACAGCAGGAGCCGTCTCAGTGGGGCTGAAAGTAGAAACTCTTTGGTAAGGAACAGCAGAGCACTGCTTTGCTGACTTCGGCATCCAAACAGAACCTGCTGGCTGAGAGGCAGGGAAAACACCTCTTGCACAACCTTAGTTCGTGGTTGAAGTTTTGGAACGCCACAGCAGGCCACTGATTCTTAATAAGATCACTTTGATCTGAGGCTGCTCCACAGTTGATCTTATCACTAAGCCTCCTTTGCACTGAGCAGCGGGGTGCCAGGCCTGGGCTGGTCCTTCACATCCTCACCATAGCCTTATGACCTGGGAATTAGCACCCTGAGACAACGGAGACTCCAAGGTCAAGTTACAATTCCCAAAATATCTGTGCCCATCTTGAGTTTCTGCCAAGCATGTTTTGGACCCAAATGTAGGTTGTCACATTTCCATTCCATTCATATGAAAGGTCCAGAAAAGGCAAATCTATAGAGACAGAAAGTAGATTGGTGTTTGCGTAGGGCTGGGGGAGGACTGAAAGGATGGGGACCTAAAAGGTCCAGGATTTCTTTTTTGGATGAAAATGGTCTAAAATTGATTGTGAAGATGGTTGCACAACTCTGTGAATATAATAAAAGACATGAATTGTATAGTTTAGACTGGGTGAGTTGTATGGTATGTGAATGATACCTCCATAAGCTGTCAGAAAAATATAATTTTGGCATATTTTGACTCACAAGATGATCTGTCATTTGGCAAATGGGGTCTGCATCCAGCCTCAGGTCAGCTGTCCCTCTGACCAGCACCCCTCCTCAAATGCATTTCAAAAGCTCCTGGTACAAAGGGCTGTTGTCACTCACCCTCTCCTTTCCTCCCTGTATTCATGGCTGTCACATGAGCCTCAGCTGCAGCAGGGCCCCACTGAGCTCCATCTGACGCTGCCGCTGTGTTTACTCAGGTGGAGGTTACAAAGGCCCGACTGGCATCCGACCTGCCTGCGCTGCCTGTGAGCCTGGAAGGGGAGTGAGCTGTTTGGGTCATCAAGAACATGACAGGAAGAGAGGAGCAGAGGCTCCAGATGGAGGGAGGACAAAACTGAGGAAGACTCCCTTGCACCCCACCCCAGACTCAACACCCAGAGCTGTGGGCTTGCACTAGGCTGGTGGTAAAATAAGGCCTTCGTTTCCAAAGAAAAGTCAACAGAGGATCTCTCAACGCTGCACATGCTCCCATCTCAGGGTTGGTGCCAAGGCCTTTGCATTGTCTCCCTAGAGGATAGTGTGCCTTAAGATATTGATTCCCTTCACTGGTGGGGGCCTGGGATGGCCGCAGCTCCTGGGCAGGTGACCTCAGGTTGTCAACAACCTGGGTCAGGGCTCCAAATTTCCTCCAGTTCACCAGAGCGAGCCGGGTTGTACCAAGAGGTAAAGATGGTTGGGTGAAATGGTTGCCTAGATGGGGGATTCTCAAAGGCTGGTCCCAGGACCAGGCAGCATCAGCATCACCTGGGAACTTGTTAGGAATGCAAATTCTCAGGCCATCCCAGACCTATCGAATTGGAAGCTCCAGGAATGGGGCCTGGCAATCTGTGTTTTAACAAGCCGTCCAGGGGAGTCTGATGTGCATTAAAGTTTGAGAACCATGGTATAGATTCCAAGGTCCATGAGGCAGAGGCTGTGCCTTATTCTGGTGTGTATCTTCAGCTCCTAGCCAAGTCTGCTGGTACATAGTAAACAATCATGGGCAGTTTATTGAATGAATGGTTTAGCTCCACTTGTCACTAACTGCTTCTCTCCAACCAGGTGCCAACCAGGACATTTGCATGCTGATAAAAAGAGAAGGGTGTGGGTATATCTGATAATTTGCTCCAGCTTCTTGTTGGCTCAGTTTGGTCTCTGAATTATTAAGCAGGATTCTCAGCCCATTTCACGTTTTCTTTTTACAGATAAGGCCTTGGCTCTTTGACAATTTTTTTTTCTAATCTCAAGAAACAAAAACACTTTCCATTTGATTTCAGAACCAAGCTCTCCCACTACATTATCCTGACTCTGAAAGAAAAGGAGGATGCAGCTGGAAGGATGTTTTTACCTTTTCAAGTTAAAATGTACCCATATTATTATACATCTGGTCCCAGGAGAACCAAGAAATAGAGGCCAAGCATTTCTTAGAAATCCTGGAGTGGGCAGGTTACATACAAGGAACAGATCTGCTTCCCTTTAGTGCTCAGTTGGTGGCCAGAGGCTGGGTGGGGTTCCATGCCTTCCCTCATCTGATTCTGAATTACCAGCCGACTTTCCGATTCTCTGGTCCTGCTACCTCCCTCTAATGCTCCAAAGCCCAGATTTCTCTGGGTGCAGACCTCCTGAAACCACCCATTTTGTCACCCAACCCAGTTCCCTTTCTCCTAAACCACATGTATTTCAACTGGAAAGATGCTGGCCTCAGACAGGTCGGGCACAGTGCCAGGACGCTGAGATGCTGTCTATTTCCAGAGCTGTGGCTACCTGCCATTGGCCCTACCCTTACAAGGTTGCCACACTCAACTGACATACACTGACCACTGTCTGGGGCCATCTAACCTCCACCGGACATCCAGCACCTTCTCTTCTTTGTAGACAGGACCCCTGCAGCAGTGTGTAACAGAGCAACCAGGTGGAGAAACTAACTTGCCCTTGTTTTCTGTTGGCCAAAGGCTCATAATGAAAAACTAAAGCATCCCCCTTCCTCCTAACGGATAACCAGGGCTGAAGTCCTGGGCCTTGAGTTCCCCTTGCCCAGAGAGGTGAGCCTTTGTTCTTATCAAGTAGTTAAAGAGCTGGTGGGAGGACTTGGCAGGTAGCTGGAGAGGGGAACAGCCCAGAGTGCAGGAAAGGAAGAGGGGCCTGAGTCATCCACCCTCAAAGGTCTCCCGACTCATAGAGATCAGCACCCCAGGAGTGGTGGTGCCTTGAGGATGAGAGAGAGTGGCACTGGGGGTGGTGGCCTGAGACTAAGAGGAGGAGCTATAAGCCTAGAAGAGATGGTGACAGCTGTGGTAAGAGGGCACTAGGAGAAGCCACAAATGCTGGACTGAAGACAGGGACTCTTCCCAAGCCTGTGCAAGCCTACAGTTCCTCTGCATGCCCACAGGCTGTGGGGACTTGAGGGCAGTGGGATGGAGTAGGAGAAGACAGAGGGAACCCCAACAAAGAAGAGAGTCTGTCTTTCCTACCAAGCCTAGTGGGCAGGGGCCGGGTGAGATATATTTGTCTTTCCTCACACTTTGGGGACCCTGAAGAGTATTTCACCTCTCCAACAGATAGTAAGCTCCTCGAGACAGGGGGCTGGTCTTGTACTTTTATATTCCCACCCCAGCACTTAACAGTGACAGGCACACATATGATCCAGCAATCTCACTCCTGGGCATATACCCAGACAAAACTATAATTCAAATAGTTACATGCCCCTACATACATACATACATACATACCCCTATGTTCACAACAGCACTATTTACAATTGCCAAGACATGGAAACAACCTAAATGGATAAAGATGTGGTGTGTGTGTGTGTGTGTATACACACACACACACACAATGGAATATTACTCAGCCACCAAAAAGAATGAAATAATGCCATTTGCAGCAACATGGATGGACCTAGAGATTATCATACTAAGTGAAATAAGACAGAAAGAGAAAGACAAATACCATATGATATCATTTATATGTGGAATGTAAAATACTACATGAAAAGAATCTAAAAATAAAAAAGAGTGGATATATGTATATGAATAACTGATACTTTGCTGTACACCTGAAGCTAACACAACATTGGAAATCAGCTATACTCCAATAAAAATTAAAAGAAAACTATGACACAAATGAACAAATCTACAAAACAGAAACAGACTCACAGACGTAGAGAACAGACTTGTGGTTGCCAAGGGGGAGGGGTATAGGGGAGGGGAGGATTGGGAGTCTGGGATTAGCAGAGGCAAAGTATTATATATAGAATGGATAAGCAACAAGGTCCTACTGTATAGCACAGGGAACTATATTCAATATCCTGTGACAACCATAATGGAAAAGAATATATATGTATAACTGAGTCACTTTGCTGTACAGAAGAAATTAACACAACATTGTAAATCAACTGTACTTCCGTAAAATTAAACAAACAAAACAAAACAGTGACAGGCACAAGGTAGGTGATGAGTGAGCTGGGAGTATGATCATTTCTATGTGCTAATTTTCTTCCTCCACCTCCTCCCTCTCCTCTCCATCGTCCTCATCCCCCTTCCCTCTTCCTTTTTTCCTTTTCCGTCTTCTTTTTCCTATTCCTCTTCTTCCTCCTCTTCTTCTACTTCTCTTTAAAGCAACTTGCTCAGGTGTAATTTACACACATTGGAATGCACCCTTTTTAGTGTACCGTTCTATTCCTTTTTATAGACCCATCACGATCAAGTTATAGAACATTTCCATCATCCCTAAACGTTCCCTTGTGCCCCTTCACAGTCAGTGCCTTCCCAAACATGCAGTATCGCTGTTTCTGTGACTGTTTGCTGGAAAACATTCGTGTATTTGGTATACTTTGGTTTCAGGCCTGTTTCTAGCGGAGCCAACAGCCTGGTAGGAGGTTGGTGTGAACTTTGAAGGAACCACAAGAACCTGAGGATTGCTGAATGGTCAAATCAGCTTCTCTGGGTTCCCACTGGAAGGAAAAGAAAGGAACCATTCCAGGCAAACTCTACAGAATTATTGTGCGGATGTCTTCAAAATGAGAATTCTAACTGAAGGAAGGATGCCTTCTCTGTGGAGAGTGTGACCCACATCAGGCCCCCAGGTTAGGCAGGAGCTCCGCATAGTTGGGAGGGGGACCCTGAGCCTCAGAACAACTTCTTGTCCGTGGCCGTGCCCAGCCCGGCTGCTGAGACGCTCTCAGGCCTGACTCTACTCCACCTGCCACCAAGAGCCCTGTCTCAGATTCAAATTTTCTCTCTATGTTCAGGACCCACCTCTGATTATTGTCTTTTCCTCCTGATAATGTGCCCCTTAGCCAGGGCCAGAGGGGTCTCTGCCACTCCAGGAGAATCATACCTGGCCAAGTGGGTGAATCCTGCCGGGAAGCCAGTGCCCAAGATAGTGGCTCTGCCTTCAAGGGGCTCTGAAGTGGCTGCTGTGCAGCCACATCCAGCCTTTATCTTGATTCTTTCATTCATTATTACACGAGCAACCCTTGTCATTGCAGACAAATCAGAAATGTGGAAAAACAAAAAGAAACCAACCAAAATCCCACCAACTGGCAAAGGATGTGAACAGACATTTCTCCAAAGAAGATGCATAAATGACCAATAAGTATGTGAAAAGATGTTCAACATCATTAGTCATTCAGGAAATGTAATACAAAGCCACAGTGAGATACCACTTCACACCCATTAGGATGGTTATTAACAAAAAAAAGCCCCAGAAATTAATGTGCTAGTGAGGATGTGGAGAAACTGGGAAATCTCATATATCGCTGGTAGAAATGTAAAATGGTACAACCGCTATGGAAAATAGCTTTGGCAGTTACTCAAAAAATTAAATATAGGGGCTTCCCTGGTGGCGCAGTGGTTGAGAGTCCACCTGCCGATGCAGGGAACACGGGTTCGTGCCCCGGTCTGGGAGGATCCCACGGGCCGCGGAGCGGCTGGGCCCGTGAGCCATGGCCGCTGAGCCTGCGCGTCCGGAGCCTGTGCTCCGCAAAGGGAGTGGCCACAACGGTGAGAGGCCCGCGTACCACAAAAAAAAAAAAAGGCAAAAAAAATTTAAAAATTTTTAAAAAGTATAATGGTGAAGTTTCAAAGTGAATGCTGAAGTTGATGGTATGTGAATTATATCTCAAACGAAAGCAATCATAAGCTTTCGTTTGAGATATAATAAGCAATCATAAGCACTGAATATTTAGATAGATATTTTTCCAGGTCTATACCACATATATATGTACTTTTTGCAGAGAGACTATATAATATTTACATTATTTATTAACCTGCTTTTGTCACATAACATTTTTGGAATATCTGTATGTCAATAAATTGTCTACTTTTATGACAACATATATGTTGTCATATGGTTACAACAATCTCTTATTGTTAGATATTTAGGCTGTTTCCAGTTTTTACTATTTATTGACAGCATCCTTGAATACACATCGTGATTTATATTTTTAGTTATTCTCTTAAGATATATAGAGGGAGGACCACTGGATATTTAAGATGTTGAGAAAATAACCTGCCACCCAGAATTATATGCAAAAGCCCCCAAATCTTCAACACTAGGCACTTTTATTCATTTTCATCTTTGCTTATCTGTAGGTGGGAAAGTGGTACCACATTCCTATTGGATTTCTAACCACTTTTGCTGCCTGCTCTTTCCTTTTGCACCAAGACAATTTGTTGCTAAGTTGTCACATTTCATTTTCTAGAGCCCTAACCCTCCTAAGCCATCTTCTCTGTGGTGGGATATCTGTATTTATCAAATATCTATTTATTGATTGAATACCTTTTTATTGGATATGTATTTGCTTTATTTTCTTATTTATTGAATATTTTGATATTCACTTTAATATTGATTAAATGTGTCTTTTTTTTTTTTTTTTTTTTTGGTATGCAGGCCTCTCACTGTTGTGGCCTCTCCCACTGTGGAGCACAGGTTCCGGACGCGCAGGCTCAGCGGCCATGGCTCACGGGCCCAGCCGCTCCGCAGCATGTGGGATCCTCCCGGACCGGGGCACAAACCCATGTCCCCCGCCTCGGCGGGCGGACTCTCAACCACTGCACCACCAGGGAAGCCCTAAATGTGTCTTTTGTTGTGTCCTAGTTTACTCTTCACAACACCCTGGGTGGTAAGTGTACACCTCATTCACAGATGACTGAATCTCAGAGATCACTGACCCTACAAGTGGCAGAGCCAAGATTCAAACCCACAACTGTCTCATTCATCCACAACTGTCCACGACTCAGGACATGGGATCATGCCCATCCTTCCCTGAACTTTTTTGAAATCTCTCTTCCTCAGGTCTAGGGTGCACTGACTATGTACATGTCACATGCTCTTCCCGAGATTTCATGCATAAGCTTGCTGCTCCTTTTTGGCCAGAATTCAATTCCCAGCAATAATTCGCTTCATGTCCCTACATCTGAGAGAGCAGGAGACTCACCCTCAGATGCCTAGGCCCTGAAGCGAGGCCTTATACCCCAAGTCCCTCTGGATGATCATCATTGGAAATCAGCTTCAGCAAAGTATGAAGCTCAGAGCTAAAGGCCCCACAGAAACCGAGCCCCAGGATACCCAGAAAAACAAGAAAGTTTTTGTAAGAGTGAGGTTTCATCTAAATTGTGCCAAAAATGTTGACTCTTCTGGTGCAGTGGGCAGTTTTCCAGAGCAACTCAATTCAAGACCAATGTGTATCTAATAAGAACTTGGCTCCTAAAACAGAGTTCCTGTAAGTGAAACGAGAGCCGCTGTAGTCTGCAAAGCTCTGCAGAACAGAGGACTGAGCAGGTAGATGAGGAATTCAGCTCAGCGTGAGGAGCGAACCATGTGCCTGATTCATTTGATCGTCTGACAACATGCTAAGCCAACCACAGTAAGTCATTTTAGTCCCACTTTACAGATTAAGAAATCGAGGCTCCCAAGTTAAAAGTGACTTGGGATGTCAGGTAGAGCCTGGACAATGCACATCTTCAGCCCCTAGGCCTCATGCCTTTCTGGGACACCAGGAACTGAAGGACACTATTTAACTACAGATTGCTAATCCCTTGCCCTGTTCCTGGGCCTTGGCTACAGTCCCTGGACTGTTCTCTTCATTGACTAGCTTCTGGGCACTGGGGCCTTTGGGTTTGGAACCCTACTCTAGCCTCCTCTTAGTATATTTCACTTTCTTCTGATTATCTATTGCTGCATAACAAACCACCCCAATTTAGCAACATAAAACAACCTTTTTATTATGCTTCTGGATTCTGTGGGTTAGGATTGTGGATTTGGTTAGAGCACTGTTAGGGTGTCTTTTCTCCATAATACCTGGGGCCTTAGCTAGGAAGACTCGAACAGTTAGGGGTGACTCCAAGGGCTGAAATCATCTGGGACTGCAGAATCCAATAGTAGTCCCATGTGACTACTTAAATGTACATTTAAATTAATTAAAGTCCAATAAAATTTAAAATTCAGTTACTCAGTGGCACGAGCCACATTTTAAGGCTCAAAAGCTACATGTGGCTAGTGGCTACCATATTGGACAGCATAGGTATAGAACATTTCCATCATCATAGAAAAGTTCTATTGGAAAGCCTGCTCTGGAGGCACCTTCCCTCACATGCTTGGTGCCTGGATTGGGATCTTTGAGTAGAGCATCTACCTACATGAGGCTTAGGCTTCCCACAGTATGGCTGCTGGTTTCCAAGAAGGTGCACCCTGAGGGACAGCATCTGCAGAACAAGTATTCTAAGAGCCCAGAGCAGAAGCTGCAAAGCTTCCTTCAACCTAGCCTTGGAAGTCACATGCATCCCTTCTGTCACATTCTATTGGTCACATGAGAGCAGGGTTGCCAGATAAAATACAAATATTGCATGGGACATACTTATAAAAAAAAATTCACTGTATCTGAAATTCAAATTTAATGGGCATCCTGCACTTTGATGTGCTAAACCTGGCAACCTTACATGGGAGTCACTAAGGCCAGCCAAGTTCAAGGGGAGAGTTAGACCTACTTTTTGATGAGGGAGTGGCAAGGCCACGTTGCAGAGAGCATGTGGGTTGGGAGATATTGTCAGGGCCTTCAGAAAATGCATTCTGCCCCATGCTTCCGGGTGGGTCCTCATAGAGTTCAGTTCAGAGACTTTCATGGCTCTCCATCACCTAAAAGATGACATTCAAGTTTCGTGGCCTGGGTGGCTAGAATTGGGAGAAACGATCCTCTTTTATCTATTTTCCCTTTTACTCTGAGCTTTGAGGCCAGCTCTCTTAAGATGGTAGCTCTGAGCCCTATTGACAATAGGCATTCGTCCCTGCTGACACCATGACCAAAGTTATAAATAATAACAGATACTCCATAGCACCACTGTAGATGATGTTTTTGCTAAAGTGAGGCCACCTGAGGTGACAATGTACTGTGGACACACTGAGTAATCAGGGAACTTTGTTAGGGACAAATGGCTTTCCATCTGGAGCTCCCAAAGGTCCAGCTCAGCAGGAGAGAATCTCCTGTCCTCACTTCCCTACAACCAACATAACGACACACTTGGTGAAGGTATAAGCAAAGCTCTGTGGAAACGGAGATTACCCCCCTCACCAACACCAGCTGTGCTTATTCCTTACACAACAATTGGTGCTATCAGGTCCTATAGAAATACAAGTGTCCTGTGGAGGCCTGCAAGGGTGAGGCTGGGACTCTCCAGGAGAGGAAGGGCACTCCCAGTGTGAAGCCCTAGTCAGTCGGAAGAATGTATTCTCTCTCCCTCTCTCTCTCTCTCCCTCTCTCTCTCTCCCCCTCCTCTCTCTCTCTCTCTCTCTCTCTCTCTCTCTCTCTCACTCTATTGTCTGGAGGAGGTTGTTAAAAGCAGTTTGATATTCTCATTTATTCCTTGTGGTTAAGAAATAGGGAGAGATTCTGACTGCTTTATGGATGCCCACCTTTGGGCTGGCAGTCCGCAGGTGAATACAACAATTCGAATGTGTAGGATATTAGGGAATCCCCACCTGGGTCACACACAAATCATTAAATCAGTCCCAAGGAGTCCAGCTTTCATTAAATGCCCCTCCCGTTCAAAGTATATGGAATAGAATCCCTCCCCCCATGATTTATTCACTCTCTCTCTCTCTCTCTCTCTCTCTCACCCTAAGTGTCCTGATGTCCTGTGAGTCTGACAGGGAGCCCCATGTGGAGAACAGTTAGGAGCTAGGAAGTTAGGACCTTCCCAAATCAAAAGTGACTTTTACCTCATTAATCAATTCACGGAGACACATCATGCATTCTGTGCTTCTTTGCCTTTCACTTGGACATGTGTAGGACCAAGAGGAGAACAGCAAGTTCATCATGAAATGGTTAAGTGAAGACAGGATTCCAAACTAAATTATATATAATACAGTCTCAATTCTGTGTAATATCTATATATGTACCCATACATATATATATATATATACATCTATTGATTTTTATTTTCTTCTATGTATCCTATAGTCTCTCCAGTGAGCAATCAGCATATATTATTTTTATAATAAGAAACATATAGACATTATTTTTAAACAAGAAAAAAGAGGAACTGACTATAGACAGAATTCCAATTTTAAAAGAACACCAACAAAAGAACTATGAGTGGCAGTCATAGCTGGCTGCTTACTCAGCTGCCATTTCCTCTTCTTTCCTACTAACAAAAACCCCTTTTGATTCAGGGTAGGTATGTCCAATTGAAGAAGATTAACTATAATTTGTCCAAAGCTCTTCCTCTTTGTCAGCAATTGGCCTAAGGGTGGGTACAAAACCCAGTTCTGGCCAATAGAACATAAGTGGAAGTCTGCTGGTGGCTGTTAAGGAAGATTTTACTCTTTGTTTAAAAATAAGAGAGAAAGAGAATCACAAGAGGAAAAGAAACCCTATGTCCTCCTCCTTAACCTTCCTGTTAGGATGCTATCATATGAAGGCAATACTTGGTGCTACAGCAGCTATCTTGTGACCTAGAGGGGAGACACTGATGACATGCTGAGAAGGCAGAAAGAAAAGATGAGAAGACTCCAGGTCTTCAATGACGTCACTGAGCCACCAAATTCACCCTTAAACTACCTACTACGAGACTTGTTATATAAAATAATTTCTGTATTGTCAAAGCTATTTTAGTTGATATTCTGTTATCTGCTGCTAACTAAATCCTAAATAATATTCACTATCAGGAGATAAGGTTAGAAACCAGGAGTTGAGGATATATTCAGATGGTTAAAGCTACTAGAAGAGCTAGGGAAAAGCCATGTTGAGTGGGGCAGGTCAGAGATGATATTCAAAATATTTGATAACTGGTCCATTATGGACACAAAACGAAAGAACACTGGCCCAGTCAGAATGGATGCCAGCCATAAATAATGATATGCCCATGCTAACGTGTCCCAGCTGAATATCAGCCCCAGCATAGTTACAAAAGGCAAATCAGGAGACCCAATCAAATCTATGTTTAGTGTTGAATTTGCTTAGACCAGACTCTGCCCACAATGTGCCTCTTTTGAAAGTCCTAGCTCTACCTTCTGAAGCTACGCCTTCTATCAGCTTAAACTGAATCAGTGGCTGGTTCAAGTCCAAAGACAGTGCCCGGAGTTGTCAGCTTATACACTGAAGTGCTATTAATGTGGCTGCACTGGTGGTGGTTTTGAACTGTTGGTTGTTTTTTTTTTTAATTGAAAAAGTAATACATGATCTTGGTATAAAAATACAAATTCTTAATAATAATAAAAAGTGTGTTTCCCTTCCATCCTGCCACCCGCAGAGGTACATTATTAACATTTTTTGCATACATTTGTATAAATTACACAAACACATATCTGTACTTATATATCTATGTCCATATATATATATTTTTTTAATTTTTTAATATTTAAGTTTTTGCGGTATGTGGGCCTCTCACTGTTGTGGCCTCTCCCATTGCAGAGCACAGGCTCCGGACGCGCAGGCTCAGCAGCCATGGCTCACAGGCCCAGCCGCTCCGCAGCACTTAGGATCTTCCCGGACCAGGGCACGAACCCGCGTCCCCTGCATCGGCAGGCGGACTCCCAACCACTGCACCACGAGGGAAGCTCTATGTCCATATATTTTTTCAACACAGACATGCATTTTGACTTTGTTATTCCCACTATCTCTTAGAGCTTGTTCCATACAACCACTGCCACGAGGGAAGCTCTATGTCCATATATTTTTTCAACACAGACATGCATTTTGACTTTGTTATTCCCACTATCTCTTAGAGCTTGTTCCATATCTGCATATAAATCTACTTCCTTTTTACAACTGTGTAGCATTCCATTGTATGGATGCTTTGTAACTTATTTAATGAATGCTCAATTGATTAACATTTAGGGTGTTTGCTAATTACAAACAATGCTGCAAATCCACACTGCATCAGAGTGTTTTAGGATGAAAGTAACCGAATACAGAACTAAAAGTAGTTTAAACCATAAGGATTTATTATTTTACATAGCAAGAGATCTAGAGCTAGGTGGTCCCAGGGTGAGTTAAGTCAGAGGCCCAACAATGCCATTAAGGGACCAGATGCCTTCCGTATTCCTCTTGCCATCCTAGAGTGTGGCATTTTGTGCCCTGGGTTTGGAAGTAAGAGGCCTGCCACGGGTCCAGACATCATATCATCTTCCAACTCTGTTCAAAGAGAAGTCAATTTCTCCTTATACATCTCATTTTCTCCAGGAGGAAAACTTGTCCCAGAAGCCCTTCTGCAGACTCCTCCTCACATGTCATTGGCTGGAACATGCCCATCCAGAAACAATCATTGGCATGATTTTTTAATATAATTACTAGAATTATATTAATTATATATAATTATATTAATTAATAGTAATTAATTTTCAACAGAATTACTATTACTGGCTCATATCAATCGAGATTCATCCCCCAGTGCTGGGGAAGGACATGCCTTTCCTGAGTACAGTGCATCCTGGTACTTGAACCAACTCAAGATCCTACTGGGAAACTAAAAGGCTGAAATGTTTATTGGGTAGCAAACCAGAGGGTTCTCCACTAACACTCTGGTATATCCATCTATGTGTATATATGCAAGTACATTCACAGGTCAAAGTCCTTGCAATAGACTTGTTGGGTCAAGAAAGTTTGTTTGCTGAAAATGTGGATAGACATCAGTGGATAAGTAGATAAACAAAATGTGGCATATACAGAAAATGGAATATTATTCAGCCTTGAAAGGGAGTGAAATTCCAACACATGATATGACACAGACAGACCTTAAAGACATTATGCTAAGTGAAATAAGCCAGATACAAAAAGACAAATATTGTACAATTCCACTTACATGAGGCACCTAGAGAAGTCAAATTTATAGAGACAGAAATGAGAATGGTGATTACCAGGAGCTGGGAGGAGGGGGAACAGGAAATTATTGTTAAAATTTCAGTTTTGGAAGATTAAAAGAATGCTGGAGATGGATAGTGGTAATGGTTGCACAACAGTGTGAACGGACTTAATAGCATTGAACTGTACACTTAAAAATGGTTAAAATGGTAAGTTACGTATATTTTATCACAACTAAACAAAAATGTCGATAGATAGATACTGCCAAATTGTCCTCAAAGAGGCTTTAGCATTTAAATCCCCCACCCCTAGTACGTAGGGCAGTGCTTGGGTTACCCATAACGTGTTGAACCCAGTGCTAGGTCAAGGGTTCCCAAGTGGTGGCACAGAGGGTCTTGGTGGATATAAAGACCAGCGGTACCTTTATAGGATCAGTAGCAGAAAGGTCCGGTTTTAGAAATAAAAGAAGAATCCCCAGGAGGGGAGGGCTAAATAGTCATTTCCTCATCTTCCTGGAGTTTCAGCCACCTCTGGACTTCCTTTCCTGAATCACTTCAACCCCATCATCATGGCACCAAGACTCTGCTGCTCCTCTTTAGTCATCTAAGTGAGGACAATGGTCTAGGGCCCTGCTTCCCCTAAAGAAAAATTATCCAAAAATTGGAAATTCAGCAGAATGATTACTGTATGACCTTTCAAAACCACATGACTCTTGTGTAACAACCTGCCTGTGAGTCATCTGATTTTCTAAGGGATGTTTGACCCACAACTTACAGCTGATTAGGCCAGGCTCTGTGAAGTTACGCTTTATGTGTAAAAGAGTGATATGTTTTGCAAATGACTTTTTCCCCTGTAAAGATGTAAATGACGTCTGTCTGGTAGAAAAGATAGGCCCAAAGGTGACAGTTTGATTGCCCTATAAGGACATTAACCTGTTTCATATCTAACTCCGCCATCTTATTTTAGCATTCTTCTTTTCACTGGCTGTATATACTTCAGTTTATTCTCCTTTGAACTAGCTTTGTCATCATGCTGGTTCCCTCCTTCGGGAGCTAGATAAATATTTGACAAGGGCTCACTGTATGCTTGTATGAGAGCCATGTTTTTAACTTTTTGAAAATTATACTTTGACATTCTTAGCCCAGCTGTAGCAGGCTTTCATAATGATTTTGCTAAACATGAAAGAAAGAGAATAAACAGAAGAAACTTAAGTATCAAAACAGTCTGGCTTCTGATCTTATCACAGTTAAGATTTTATCTACTTCACTGCCTTGCCTTGTCCCCAGAGATAACAAGTAGTTGCTGCAGAAGACCCCAGTGACCCACCTGCGTTTCCTTCCTACCTCCTCACCATCCACACAGACAGGACCATGTGACCAGCTGCCAACTCCAGGCTCTCTGGTACTTCCAATGTTAGACCACGAGAGTGTCAAAGTCTACCACTCAGGTTGGGACTCTGCTTTGAGATTTGGGGCTCAACTCTTCCTCAGACGGTGAGCAGGACTGTAAAAACTGGTCCTGGCTGTGTCCTCCCTTCTCTGGACTCTGGCTGGGACTCTCCCAGGGCCCAACAGTAAAACCACATCCTCACTACACCTGACTCAGATGTGGGCTGGGAAGTCCTCCACCTCAGGGAGTGGCCCTGTCCTTAACCTTTGCACCTCAGTGGTTCAATCTGTGCCTTCCTAGAGTTTTCCCTCTCGTGGCCACCTCATTCTAGTTTCCTATTCCCACTGAATGCCTATGTCATGCACTGTGGCTGTCCCCTTCTCTGGGTCCTACACCTGGAACCCAGCTCCCTGTTGATTTTGCAGAGCCATCACTTGCCCAAGGCAGCTGTGTGTGGCACACCGTTATAAAGACTGGAGAGGGGGCCACTTTGCAGCACTGCCAGCCACTATGTTCACATCTGCTATTTGAACCGTTGAGTATTCCTACTCTTTCGAGTGTTTCACTGGCTTTCCCTTCTCAGGCCTCATTCTGTGCTATCTGGACATTAAGTCCTCCATTCCCCTTTCTCTAAACCTCTCCGCCTTCCCTCCCTTTTCTTCCCTGCCCCTCAGCCCCTGCTCCAGGGCTGCCTCTAGGAATTCAAAATTCTTCCCTCCTCACTGGGGAAGACATAGCCCCGTGCATCTGGCCTGGATCTGAGTGAGTGCCCACCTTCAACACCGAGACCAGCCAGAGACTCACCCAGACCGAGAACCATTTCCCCTCAGACAAAATAAGACATTTCTCTAGAACGGGAAGGTGGCAGCAGTTGGTTTTTGTTCTAAAAAGCAAAATTTTCATCTCCCACCACACAAATAAATAGCAAAATGGAAGAAGGGAAGGGGAAATTTTTTCTGTCACATGGCTCTCAGGGAAATTACTCTTTAATTTACCATATTTATTATATATTCTCCCTCTCAGAGCCCAAAAAAGAGCTGAGTTAAGAACTGCCTTTAGGGGACTTCCCTAGTGGTCCAGCGGTTAAGACTCCACACTCCCAATGCAGGGGGCCCGGGTTCAATCCCTGGTCAGGGAACTAGATCCCGCATGCTGCAACTAAGACCCGGCACAGCCAAATAAATATTTTTGAAACAATAAATTAAAGGAAAAAAAAAGAATTGCCTTTAGGGAAGAACCTAGTTGTCCTCAAGGCCGAGGAAATCCTCAGGGCATAGGTCATTTGTGTCCTACCCCAGGCACATGGTCTAAGGGCTCTTAGCTGAACCATAAAATGACAGGGCCCTCAGGAGAAGCTCTGAGCAGCTGCTGAAGTGGTCAGTATCCAAACAGCAGCGTGAAACCTGCTGAGACAGCAGTATATCCTGTGCTGGGTATGAACTCATCATCTCCATCCTTTAGCCAGCAAAGAAATCAAGGAACATTTGAGCAGCCTATTGCAATTTCTTAAAATAAAACTAATTTTGAGTTTCATCAAGGCTTCATTTGCAATACAGGCACACCTCGTTTTATTGTGTTTTTCTTTATTGCACTTCGCAGATAGTGTGTTTTTTACAAATTGAAGGTTTGTGGCAACACTGCATCAGGCAAGCCTGTCTGTGCCATTTTTCCAATAGCATTGGCTCACTTCGGGTCTCTATGTCACATTTTGGTAATTCTCTCAATCTTTCAAACTTTTTAATTATTATTATGTTTGTTATGGTGATCCGTGATCAGTCACCTCTGATGTTACTACTACAACTCCCTGAAGGCTCAGATGATAGTCAACATTTATTAGTAATAAGAATTTCTAAATTAAGGTATGTACTTTTTAAAGACATAATGCTACTGCATGGTTAATAGACCACAGTATAGCTTAAACATAATTTTTTTATGCACTGGGAAACACAAAAAAAATCATGTGACTCACTTTATTGTGGTGGTTTATAGCCCAACCTGCAATATCTCTGAGATATGCCTGTATTACATATATGTTCTTTAGTTCTTACATTGTCTCAACTTTCACAAAGAGACTTAATTCCCTTTGCTTGAAGAGACTGGCCTAAGAAAGCTCAGCGTTAACCTTTATGCTGACTTTGACTATGGGAGGATACCAGACTGTATTAGTTTACTTGGGCTGCCATAACAGAATACCATAGGCTGGGTGGCTTAAACAGAATTTTTCTCACAGTTCTGGAGGCTGGGGAGGTCAAGATCAAGGTGTCGGCAAGGTAGGGTTCATTCTGAGCTCCTTCTCTTGGCCTGTCGGCAGCCACCACCTCACTATGCGCTCTCTTGTTTTTGT
>NW_006791012.1:6306794-6358839 GCF_000442215.2 Lipotes vexillifer
AGAGCTCTCTGGTGTCTCTTACAAGAGCACTAATCCCATGATGAGGGCCCCACCCTCATGACCTCATCTAACCCTAATCACCTCCCAAAGGCCCCATCTCCAAACACCATCACACTGGGGGTTAGGGCTTTAACCTATGAATTTGGTGGGGGGCACAATTCAGTCTATAGCAGGGTCTCAGCCTTTGAGGCAGTCTCTTCAATTCCCAATCACATGATGTGAAATGACAACGAAGACCACGGGTTGCATTTTAAACTCCATGACTAGAAATAGGAAAACATCTTAAAAATTATTACCCTAGTTTCTAAAGTTCTTTATAGACCTCTTCAGGTACTTCATTAGAACAGTAGGTAGTAGGGACTTCCCTGGTGGAACAGTGGTTAAGACTCCACGCTCCCAACGCAGGACCTGGGGTTCGATCCCTGGTCAGGGAACTAGATCCCACATGCGTGCCACAACTGAGAGTTTGCATGCCACAACTAAGGAGCCCGAGAGCCACAAGTAAAGGAGCCCTTGAGCCACAACTAAGACCCAGCACAACCAAATAAATAAATAAATTTTTAAAAAAGAACAGTAGGTAGTAGTATTCCTTTGAATTTCAAAAGTGTCTGCCAAATGGCCTTCTTCTGAGAAAAAGAAACTCATGCTAGCTACAGGAAGATGACAGTAAGGTCCTCTCTGTGGTGATCTAAAAATATCATAGAATGCTACATGTTAAAATGCATTAAAAATGCAAAATCACTTTCTTTCTACCCTATTATATCTCCATGTATAGACTGTGATCCATAAGAATGCTCTGTCACTAGAAAAGCATAAAAGTCAAATTTCAGCATGGCATTTTTATGATCACTACCAGGAAAATATGTAATGGTAAGACAATGGGTGATTCTTTAACCTTTGGTCTTTTTTTCTTTTGTGTGTGGTTACAATGTTGATTGTACAAGCATTTATAGAACAAGAGTAAATAATGATAGCTAACAATGATTGAATTATTAACATGTGCCAGCAACTTGCCAAGTGTTTACATTCTCTATCTCTTCTAATCCTCACAAAGCCTCATGAGGTAGATAGTATTATTACTATGAAACCACACACACAAAATTAAATGTTAAGTATTCATAATTGCCTCCTTGCTCTTTGCCTTCCAAGTAGGTAGATTACTTGGAGGACTCTTTCTTTTCCTTGATGAGGTGCTGTTGGGGACAGGAAATGGAGAAGCCAAGAGAGAGGGCTAAATTGGAATAAAGTGATGGAGACTCTGAGGGACTGTAGGGAGCTGGAGATTAAGGGGGGAAGGAGAGGGGAAGGAGAAAGTAAGGACAGGGATGAGGGGCTAGGAGAAGCCTGGGAGGGGCTGGTCGTTGGGAGAGATGGCTATAGCGATAAAAGAGGAAAGTGTCAGGTCACTACAGAGGGGAGGAGAATTTGGGGGAAAGAATAGGATATTTGGAGAGGATTTTTCAAAGTTCTGGTACATGAAATACAACCTATTCCTTTTTCCATAGCTCCAGGAAAACCTCAGTACAAAATCTGCGAGGTTTCTTCTAATCTAAGATACCACTGACTATAAGATGCAATCAATGGCAAGATACATCATTTATGTGCAAGGAAGGAAGGAAGGAAAGCTATCAATTACAAGTTCCCATGGGTTGAAAATATGTCCTAATTTCAAAGAAACACAGTAGATTATTCTTTAATCCCTTTGTAGTCAGATTTATGGGGTTTTTTCCCCATCTTTTTCTAATGTGTCATTATTTGCTGAGGCCAGATTTGAGCTGCCCGGGAAGGCTTGGTTATATTTTAGTTAGACCCATTTCTCAGATGAGAAAACTGAGCCTCAGAGAAGCTAGATTACATAACCCTGGGTTCACAACTAATAAATGGACAGCCAAGATTCCAACCCAAGTCAGCTTGATTCTGAAACCTGTGCTCTCTACTTTTTAAGATACACAGTCAATAGTTGGCCAGTATTTCATTAAATGTGTAGTTGGTAACAAAAATAACTCTTGAATGAAAAAATAATGGCTCTATATAACACCTTTTACATGTTGCTGTGATTCAGAACCTCCTGCCCTATCTTGGAGCAAATTGTGAGAAACCATGGTTTGGGTTTTGTGGCTCAAGAATTCCTTTCTCTCCTTTTCAAATTATCTTGAAACAAATAAGAGTAGAATGGTCAAATGTCCAAATAGCCATCAGGAAGGTCTAAAATCAAAGCAGATTCTGCACCTCTACTGAGCAAGCATTTTCTTTCCAAGACAATGAAAGGAAAGCCTTTTTGTGATTCACGGAAACAGAAGAACATGAGGCTCCGGGGCCAAGATCTAAGGACAAGTTCTAAATCCAAGACCAAATATATAAAATGTAAACAGATGAGCAGATCATGAACGTGGGAAAATCTGTTCAACCACACCAATAATTACAAAAATCCTGGAATCTCCAGTTCCATAGCAGGCACCTACAACGTGGTTTTCCAACGCTAACTGTTGCTTTTCATAATCTGTGGATCAAAAAAATAATCATCTGGGCTTCCCTGGTGGCGCACTGGTTGAGAGTCCGCCTGCTGATGCAGGGGACACAGGTTCGTGCCCCGGTCTGGGAAGATCCCACATGCCGCGGAGCGGCTAGGCCCGTGAGCCATGGCTGCTGGGCCTGCGCGTCCAGAGCCTGTGCTCCGCAGCGGGAGAGGCCCCAACAGTGAGAGGCCCGCGTACTGAAAAAGAAAAAAAAAAAATCATCTGTGGATCGTTGCTCCACCTCATCCTCCATCCAAGCATGCTGTACACCTGGCTTATCAAAATCCTTCAAGGTGGGATCAAAAGCTGCCTTTCTTGTCAATCCCTCCCAAATCCTCTGACAGGATTAATGGCTCTTTTTAGAATCTGCTGTCATAATTCTGATATTCTTCCTCTTTGTTTTATAGGGAGTTGAGGAAAGACCCGTCTCTCAGGTAGATTACTGGCTCTCTCAAGGCAGGTCTGAGGCATCATTTGCTTGTTTGTTGGCTTTTTTTAAACGAAGTCATGTTTGTAAACCTTGAGCACAGTGACTAGTGTGTAATAGGGGAACTGACTGAGGTCCAGAACAAGGGCCACTGTGAGAGAGTAGAATATGCCACCCCAAATATGCCTCTTTGGTTTAAGGATTATTTTGAGCTCATTATTTTGAGAAAAAGCAGACAGAGGAGAAGCACTGAAAACAGAGTAGAAGTTACCCTTTCATAAGGGAAATTTACGTTTATAAAGGAACTCTCCATTTGTACGGGTGTCTCCCTCTCTGTACCAGGAAAGAGGGTGGACTGTAGATCACAGGAGACTTATCAGTGAAGAAGGAACAGACTTGAATCTGCATAATAAATCTTACCCTTATTCACTGTACCTTTCCTGGTCACTTCCCCATAACTTGCTTCTCCCACACTTTTCTTCCTTTGTTTTAGCTGAAAATGGTACTTAAGCTCAAGTTCTAGCCACCTCTTTGAGGTACTCTTTCCTGAGTTACTCTTCCTATACATATAAGGTACATGTTAAGAAACTTCTGATATGTTCTGTCTTCATGTCCTATCAATTATTGAAGGAAGAGTATTGAAACCTCCAACCATAATTGTGGATTTGTCTGTTTCTCTTTGCTGTTCTACCTGTTTTTGCTTCATGTGTTTTGAAGATCTGTTAAGTACATAAATATTTAGGATTTTTACACCTTCTTGATGAATTGACCCCTTTGTCATTATGAAGTGACTTTATTTCTATGAAATCAACTTTGTCTAATATTAATTTAGCCACCCCAGCTTTCTTTCTTTTCTTTTCTTTTTTTTTTTTTTGCAGTACGCGGGCCTCTCACTGTTTGTGGCCTCTCCTGTTGAGGAGCACAGGCTCAGGATGCGCAGGCTCAGCGGCCATGGCTCACGGGCTCAGCCGCTCCGTGGCATGTGGGATCTTCCCGGACCGGGGCACGAACCCGTGTCCCCTGCATCGGCAGGTAGACCCTCAACCACTGCACCACCAGGGAAGCCCCCCAGCTTTCTTTGACTAGTGCTTGCATGTACATCTTTTTCCATCCATTTTTACTTTTACCCTATTATCTTGATATTTAAGAATGTTTCACGCAGGCAGCATATAGTTCGGTCTTGTTTTGATAATCAATCTGACATCCTTTATCTTTCAATTGGGGGCGTTTAGGCCATTTTCATTTAATGTGATTACTGATGTAATGAGGCTTTGAGTCTATCATTTTGATATTTGTTTTCTATGGTCCTATATGTCCTTTGTTTCCTTTTTCTGCCTACCTGTAGATTAACTGAGCATATTTTATGATTCTATTTTATCTCCTTTATTGGCTTATTAGCTATAACTCTGTTTCTTTACTTTAATGGTTGCTAACTTATGACTATCTACCTTCAAGTGATATTATACCATTTCATGTATCATATAAATACTTTACAGTAGTATACTCCCATTTCCCCGCCCCCAGCCTTCATGCAATTGTTTTCATGCATTTTACTTTTACATATGTTATAAACCCCACAAAACATTGTTACTGTCTTTGTTTAGTCGATTTTCTTTTGAGATGTTAAGAAATACAGCCCTGCTAAGAGAGGCTTTCTCAACCTGTGATCTGCAATCTATGTTGGGACTGAGAGTCAGGAAATGACTGAGGACCCAAGCCTTTCTCAAGAGTTTCCTTTTGATATGTCTCAGCCAGCATGAAAAGCCTGAGAGGCAGCGTAGTGACAAGGATCAGATTAAGGACACTGTCTTCCTCTTAAGTCTATTGTTTCTGATGGTCTCAAGCAGCTACCTTTACGTTAAGGAAGAGAGAACTGTAGAGCAGATCAACCAGTAAATGAGATTTCAGAATTTTGAGCAATATTTAAACGACGTATTATGAGATATTTCACCGTGGTTACTCGCTCATGCAGCTGACAGGAGGCAAAGAGCTGGAAAGACTCTTAAGTGTCAGCAGATACTCCTATTGCCAACATGACAAGTCAGGCCTGTGAGCTGATCTCGAACCAGGGGGTTCCATCTGACTCCTCCAGAGTCTGGCGTTTGATTTTGCTTCCTTCAGTACTATGCCCTCCCCCGGGCTGGCCTTCTGACTTGCCTGGAGCCCCAGGTCTGTCATAGTGACCTGCTTAGCCCTCCCCACATTCCCATACCAGGTTCCTGTTCCAAAGCTCCAAACACCCTTCCACCACTCCTAATAAGGTCTCCTTGACACCATTCATGGGCCCAGAGGTCTACCTGCTGGACTAGACTTACAACAGGGCCTGTGCCCCAGGGTGCACCCTGCCCCAAAGCCAAGTCCAGTCTCCAGGTACCAGCTCCCTTAGTCAGGCCTGAACTGCCACCCTCAGCATCCAGGTACTGAATGAGGAGACTTCAGGTGTCATGGAATCCACCTGCCTGTCCAGGTAGGGCCCTCAGTATATGGTCAACTATTAGAAAGATGTTTCTCACAATTAACTGAAGTGTCCCTGAATATAACTTCCATCTGAGATTCTGATTCTGCCATCTTCTCAGTTTATAGAGAACTTCTTTACTTCCTGCTCCACCTGACCACCTTTCAGACAGAAGACCCATTTAATCACGTGTTCCTTTTGCCTGCTCTCCTCAAAACCAAAGCATTTTTAGTTGAATTAAATTTAGAAAAAAAATATTGCTCTTCTAAGGATATGTAAGATACAGCTGGTCTCAGAGGGGGGAAAGTAGGAAGAAGGAATCCCAATCTTTTTTTTTTTTTTTTTTGGCTGCGTTGGGTCTTCGGTACTGCGTGAGAGCTTTCTCTAGTTGTGGTGAGCAGGGGCTACTCTTCATCGCAGTGTGTAGGCTTCTCATTGCGGTGGCTTCTCTTTGTTGCAGAGCACAGGCTCTAGGCATGCGGGCTTCAGTAGTTGTGGCACGTGGGCTCAGTAGTTGTGGCTCGTGGGCTCAGTAGTTGTGGCTCTCAGGCTCTAGAGCACAGGCTCAGTAGTTGTGGTGCATGGGCTTAGCTGCTCGATGGCATGTAGGATCTTCCCAGAGCAGGGCTCAAACCCATGTCCCCTGCATTGGCAGGCGGATTCTTAACCACTGCACCGCCACCGGGGAAGTCCCTCACAATCTTTGCATCAAGGAATTTTCTCTCCTACTTGATAGGAACAGGAGTAGTCCCAGGCTTTCTGGACCCTGAAGCTGGTGCAATTTTGTGACCCTCTTAAAAGAAAGAACACAAAACACCAAATACACACAAAAAATTTGTCTTGAAATAAGGAAGCAAATTGCAATAAATTAAAAATTTGTGTATAGCTTACAATAAAAGAATCATAAACCCCCCAAATTAACATATTTTTATAAACTGCCTGAGACACCTTTACTGTATTTTTTCCCTATATTTTTTGGTCTGCACACTCTGATCGTACTTCACAGAACAACAATTTTGTGAAATGATTTTTTACAGAGAGAAAAGAAGGATCACTCAGGCTTTCTTCTAGCATGTTTGATCAAAACTGGCTTTTCATTGATGGTTTAGAAAGTCTTTCAGCTTCACAATTCATTATTTGTAATACCATGTATATTGTTAGGATTTTTCCCAAATTTGGGGAAAACTATCAAGTTCCTTTTATATAGGAGCTGTATCTAATTTCAGGGACTTTCAAGTTTTCTTGTTCGGTGACTCATCTTATTCTTGGAATTGACTACACTCGTCACCAATATCCTCACAGTGGCTTAATATGAGTTTTACGTTATGTCAGTATTTCATATCAAGACAGCAAAAACTTAGGAAGACTCTATAGGCGTGCTTGGGAGAAGTCATTTCAGGCTGAGGGAGAAGTATGAGCACAGGCAGGCCCAGCAAAAAGAGAAGTTCCATGGATTAAGCAAAGGGCATGGGGATGGTGTCAATGGGTGATAAGACTAGGGTGTTAGACCAGGTGAGAAGGTGGAAAAAGTGTCAAATGTAGCACATATCTGAAGGCAGAGTCTCATGCCTTTAAGTTAAGAAATCAAAGCCACTGATGAATCACTGAGAAGATGAAAATCAACCTAGTCTAGTGCTAAGTCCATGAGATGAACCTTGGATTGAATCCTAACTCTGTCAAGTACCAGCATGTGAAACTTTGCTAGCAACATGACTTGGCACAGAAGCGACTGCAAGCCACACACATGGACATCCTCAAGTCCCACTAAATGTATCTCAAATCAACTTCCCCTTAGTCAAATCCTCAAAATCTCCTCCCCCATTGCCACACCACCAGACTCAAGAGGAAGGCTGAAGTAGCAAGAAGCACCAACCCTAAGTAATTGCAGTTAAAATATTTCCTATAAACTTTACAGAAACATCTGACCACGTGAACACATTGCTAAGGGCTCTCCCAGGGCTGCACAAAGGGATGGTGCAAGTGAAGGACCCAGAAATTTAAATTTCACTAGCTTCATAGTAAATTTATTTCTTGGTGGAGAGCATAAAACAAAACAGACACAAGGTATTAGTTATCTCCAATTGAGTTACAAATTATACCAAATCTTAGTGCTTTCACATACACTTATTATCTCACAGTTTCTGAGGGTGAGGAATCCATGCTGCAACCAAGGTGTGTTGGCCTCAGGTCTGCAGTCTCATCTGGAGGCTCAAGTAGGGAATGAGCCAGTTCTAAGCCCATTCGTGTGGTTGTTGGCAGGATTCACTTCCTTCAGGGCTGATAGACTTAAGGCCTCATTTCCCAGTTGGCAGATGGCCAGAGGCCACTCTCAGTTTCTTGTCACATAGGCCTGTCCAACACGACAACTTGCTCCATTAAAACTACCAAAAGAGAGAGTTTGCTAACAGGAAATCATTTATAACCTAATCATGAAAGTGACAGTATCTTTGCCGTATTCTACTGATTAGAAGAAAGTCACTAAGTTTAGACACTTGGAGTCTCCTCCAAGAAGAAGCTCATCTCCAGATTAATTTTCTATCTTCCTCCACTGGCAAGGACACTGGACAGGATACAACCTGGCTGGCTGGCCTACAGGATGGGGCAGAAATTAGGAGTGTCTCATCCACTGTGACCATAGGCAGAGCTGGAGATTAAATGCCAGACTCCAGTCAGATGTCTCAGGCTGAGATTCAGGTCTCAAAATGAGTCATTAAATGCAGGACTGGGACAGATATCAAAGCTAAGAGCAGAGTCAAATGGGAGTTGGAGGACTGGACAAGAAGTGATCCAGGTAGTCCTTGAGGTAAATGACTGCCACCTGTGGCCAGGTATTTACTATCTTCAGGTTATCCTTGTGTAGGCAGTCTGAGTACACATAAGGGGCCAGGATAGGACAGAGAGAAAGGACATAATAAAGAGTTAGCCAGAGGGGAGAGGAGTGAAATAGGTGAGGGAGATCAAGAAGCACAAACTTCCAATTACAAAAAAATAAGTCATGGGGATGAAATGTACAGTGAGGGGAATACAGTCAATAATAATGTAATAACTTTATACGGAGAAAGATGGTAACTAGACTTATGTAATGTATAGAAATAGTGAATCACTATGTTGTGCACCAGGAACAAATATAGTGCTGTACGTCAATTACACTTCAAAAAACAAACACACAAATAAACTCATAGAAAAAGAGATCAGATTTGTAGTTACCAGAGGCAGAGGGTGGGGGAAGACGGAATTGGATAAAGGTGTCAAAAGACATAAACTTCCAGTTATAAGATAAATAAGTACTAGGGATGTCATGTACAACATGATTTTTATAATTAACATTGCTGTATGTTACATATGAAAATTGTTAAGAGAGTAAATCCTAAGAGTTTTCATCACAAGGAACAAATATGTTTTTTCTTTTTCTTTTATTTTGTATACATATGAGGTGATGGATGTTCACTAAACTTACTGTGGTAATCATTTCATGATGTATGTAAATCAAATCATTATGCTGTACACCTTAAACTTATACAGTGCTGTACATCAATTATATTTCAACAAAACTGGGGGAAAAAATCAGGTGACACCCCCCATCAAAATAAAATAAAATAAAAAATAGACTTAGCAACTGTGTGGAAAGAGAACAACAAATACCACCTGATATCACTTATAATGTGGAATCTAAAATATGATACAAATGAACTTATTTACAAAACAGAAACAGACTCACAGACATAGAAAACAAATTTATGGTTACCAAAGGGGAAATAGGGTGAGGGAGGGATAAATTAGGAGTTTGGGATTAGCAGATACAAACTACTATATATAAAAGAGAAACAAAAGGTCCTACTTACAGCACAGGGAACTATATTCAGTATCGTGTAATGAAACTAATGGAAAAGAATATGAAAAAGAATATATATATATGTATATGTATGTATATATAACTGAATCGTTTTGCTGTATACCAGAAACTAACACAACATTGTAAATCAATTACGCTTCAATTAAATAAATAAATAAATAAATAAATAAAAAGAGTCAGCAACTGTGTGGAACAAACACTCCCCTGCTCTTTCTCCCTTTCCTCTCTGGGGACATTTTGCTTGTTATACTACCTTTTCTTCCTTCAACAAATATTACCTTGTTCATCTATTCATTCGTTCAACAACTGTCTATTAAGCTCCTATTATGGACAAGATACAGAGGTAAACACAACAGATACCTGCCCTCAGAGGACTTTTCACCTACTTTCATGTGAAAACTGAGTGGAAGAGAACAAAGATTAAACTCAAATTAAATCAGTCAATCTGGTTAGTAAAAAAATCTTAGGAAAAACACTTGGGAAACGTATCTATTCACTCACATACATCTTCTCTGGACAAATATTACTATGTTTCGCATATTCATTCATTCAACACCCACCCCTTGAGCTCCTGTCATGGGCAGGTACAGAGGTGAACAGGACAGACACACCTCTGCCCTGTGGGTGTGGATGGCAGACTACGTGCAAAGAAACCAGTGCTCTGGGCTTCCCTGGTGGCGCAGTGGTTAGGAATCCGCCTGCCAGTGCAGGGGACACGGGTTCGTCCCAATCCGGGAAGATCCCACATGCCGCAGAACGGCTAGGCCCGTGAGCCACAACTACTGAGCCTGCGCGTCTGGAGCTTGTGCTCTGCAACAGGAGAGGCCGCGACAGCGAGAGGCCCGCACACCGCAATGAAGAGTGGCCCCTGCTCGCCGCAACTGGAGAAAACCCTCGCACAGAAATGAAGAACCAACACAGCCAAAAATAAATATTAAATTAATTAATTAATTAAAAAAAAAAGAAACCAGTGCTCTGAAGCCAATAAAGTGGAGGAACAGGACAGCAGGCACCAGGGACTCAGGGACGGACAAGACAGAACCGGCCTCATCCTGGGTGCACACCTAGTCTAACAGGGTGACTGATGGGAAAGCAGCGAAGTGACTGAGCCCGGAGACCACCAGCCCTTTGCCCTGACTGCACCCCTGAATCCAAGCAACCAGCTCACGGCCAGGCAGGGGTCTCACAGCATCATGGAATCACAATTACAGAATTTCAACATTGGAAGAGGCCTTAGGCCTCTGTCTCCAGAACTGGGAAGGAGTGTATGGACAACTGGGGGGAAACATTAAAAGGACACGTCTAAGTGGGCAGTAACCGTTGTAGAGCCCAATGTGTCCGTTACTGGTATTGGGGGAACAATGTGAGTCAATTGATTTGGTCTGTTTTGTGCAAGACTTGGAATTGAGGCCCTGCCTTACCCTTTTTCCCCCTTAAAATCTGGTGAAATTTCATTTTTTTAGTAGCAACTTTATTGAGATATAACTCATACCACACAATTCACCTCTTTGAAGTGTACGATTCAATGGTTTTTATTATATTCACAGAGTTGTACAACCATCACCACAATGAATTTTAGACCATTTTCATCTAAAGAAACGACATACTCCTTAATAGTCACTCCCCATTTCCCTCCTCCATCACCTCCAAGCCCTAAGCAATCACTAACCTGCCTTACCTTTTACTGCCTATTTGAAATGAAAAGGTCACATGCTCTGTGAGCCTCAGTTTTTTTCATCGAGTAACACATCTTCTCGGTGGCCACACACCTTCATCAACAAACACTGTGGGTCTGTGAGTAGAACCCCAGGCTCTGCACAGTGGGGCACCAGGGTGGAGCTGGGGTCAGACTCTCGGAAGACAAAACCTGAGTTAGGTGGCCGACGGAGGGGAAAAAAATCTCTGGACAGTGGGGTCAGAGGCCAAAGGGCAAATACAAGCTCAGGGCCGGGGACCTGGGCAGAGATGCCACAGCGCTAGTGGCATTTCCTGGGACAGTGATGGCCTTGCACGTCCTCCTTTGGCAGGCCCAGAGAGACAGTCCCACAGCGAGGTAAAGCCCTTACACTTTGGAGTCAGATGCCCCAAGTATAAGTTCTGGGTCCTGACTTGCTGGTTGTGTGAACTTGAGCTGACATAACTTCTTAAGCCTCGCCTGCCTCATCTGTGAACTGAAGGAGGAAACTGGGACTGGGCTCGATGGATCACATCTCACAGATGCACTGAACTCCCCTCCCAGCAGCCAGAGCACTTTGCACCCAGCAGCAACGCAGTCACTCCCTCCAACAGGCCCAGAGGTCTTGCCTCCCCACGCCTGCCAACACCAAGCACACTTTCAGGAATGGTCACATCGGTTATGAAAGCAGGGGATGGTTCCAACCTCTGCAGCTGTATGCTGCCCAGCCCCAGCTCGCTCAGGCCCTGGAGAGCCCTGTGCAGCTTGGAGCACAGAACCTTCTAATGAGCACCCACCCACCTTCCCCTCACAGCTGGTACCAGCTGCTCGTTACCCCACTGGAGCTGCCAGGGTCTCCCTCACCTGACTGTGAGGCCCCTTGGGGGTACCTCACCCCACACTCCGGCTGCAGACGCAGCTAAGCACCTCCCTCTCCCCAATCTTCTCCCAGCCCACCAGCATCTTCTTCTCCCAAGGAACTGGATGTTACACACGCACACACTCACGTGAGCACACACACGCCTCTTCCTTTTCTTTTTTTAGCTCTTCACATGTCAACCAGAGCTAACACTTATAAACTGAGCCTATAAACTTGACCCTGAAAGAGAAGCTGTAAACTCTCTCATCCGGGGATCTCCAGACCGGCACTGAACACATGCTGGGAGAAAGGAGACTACTTCCTACTCCCTGCTGCCTGCCTCCTAGATCTTTCCACCCAGATTCTTTGGCCTAAGACAAGTACATCAACTCCCATCCCCAGCTGCCTCCTGGGAGAAATCGACCTGAAATTGGGTGCCTTGGTGTAGGAATCTGGAGGCATCCACAGCTGGGCTCAACCTAGAACTCAGGGACGGAACTAGGCTTCTTGGCGTCAGCCAGGACCAAGAAACCCAACCCCGGCGAGCTTGAGAGGAAAGGAACGCATTGACTCACATAGCTGGGAAGGGCAGACGGTGGACGTGGACGCAGGGCTCAAACGCTACCATGTGTCACCATCGCCCTCTCCACCCCCACTTCCCGCTTCCACACGGGTCGCCCTTGTTTGTTTCCTCTGCCGATGGGAAGCTTCATGAAGAGAGTCAGGGAGCTGTGGCCGGGCAATTCCATCAGCCCCGAAGAAGAAGAGCACCCCTCTCCCAGCGCTGGGAGGACTCCCGTGGGTCCTGACTGGTCACGTGCCCAACCCTCCAGTCCCGGGGCTGAGTCTGCTTCCAGAAGGAGGATGGAGAAAAGTGTGCTGCAGGCAAAAACAGTAGCTACAACAGTCCTCTGCATGGCAGCTATTTTCAAACATGCAAAACTTCATCTCTGTGTCAAAATAGAGCCTGAGTGCTCTAAAGTACGGCAAGAGTCTGGGAGGCTGAGAAGGCTGCCAAGAAAAGCCATTCTGCAAACAAAACTGTGTGTGCTAGAAGGACAAGGAACCTCCTGGAAAGCAGTTTGTAGCAGGCCTCCTTGAGAGCACTGGCATCTCCTGACCTTGGCCGAGGAGCCCCTGCTCTCATCTAGGCGAAGCCAGGGTTGCTTTACTTGGGCATTGTGCAGGAAGGGAGGGCTCAGGGCTCCCTCCACCCCTGACCCTCCCCCTTAGAGTGACCCCTGAAGGTGGCTCAGAGCAGCAACCCACCGCCTCGCTGGAGAAAACTCCACCACCTTCTATAGAAGGAGGTCTGCCTCTGGCTAATTCCTGCTTCAAGGCCTCAGCCAGGTGGGCTCTCCTTCATCCTGTCCCTGCAGGTCCACAAGGAGTGTGACCGTGGGTCCTCGGGTTCTGGTCCAGACTTCCACCGTGAATGATATGGGCCAGCAGGCCTCCCCAGCCAAGGCCCCCTCTAAAGTAAGCACATCCCACAAAGAGACATGAGCACTCCTCCTGTTAGCAGGCTTTCCCCTCACCCTGGAGTAACAATAGGCTCTTGCCCCACCCCGACCCCCATGTGCCGAGACGCCTCCAGCTCTTCTGTGCCCTTCCTGAGGCCACAGACAGGAATGAATGTCTTTTGAATGAGAAAGCCAACCCCAAAGTGAGGAAGTGACCAGTGCAGGTTGGATCAGCAGGGTATGCAGAGGATAATGAAGGGAACAGTAAAGGTAGCCAACACCAGAGGAAAACCAGGGACAGAACTGGGACGGAGGCAGCAATAAAAGTGATGATGAAAAAAACAACAGCTATATTCCTTGAGCACTTACTACACGCCAGGCCTTAAGTGCTTTAGATGCATTAACTCAGTCATTTGTTAGTTTTAAATGTACAAATGCCCTCCAAGATATTTCTTAACTACAAAGAGAAAGTACCTTACAGAGGAGAAACCAGGTTAAACAAAGGTTAAAATTGCCAGGAATGGGACATATTGACACCAGGAGCCCCCAACAGGATGCACTGAGGACAAAACACCACCTCTGTGGTATTCTTGCCAAAAATACAAAACCTCATGCAAATCGTGAGAAAACGTCAGACAAGCCCAAGTTGTAGGACATTGTACAAATAACGAGTACACTTCAAAAAGATTAAAGTCAGGAAAGGCAGGGAAAGGTTTAGAAACTAATTGATTGCAGAAGGCCAAGGAAAAATAACTACATGTAATGTGGGACCTTGAACAGGAGCCTAATGGACATTAGTGGAAAAAACCAGTAAAATCCCTATAAGGTCTGTAGTGTAGGTAATAGAATTAGAGCAGTACTGATTTCCTGTTGTTGGTTGGTTGGTGTTCATTTTGATCGTGATGTGGTTATGTAAGATGTTAACGTTAGGGAACGTGGGGTGGACATATATGGATACTGTCTGCTCTACAACTTTTCTGGAAACAAAAAATTAATTCAAAATTAAAATTTTAAAATTATTTTTGAATTTCAAGTTTTCTAAGTGCAAGATTCCCCAAACAAATCAATCCCATCTCAGAAGAATAACTTACAGGGTTGGTCTACCAGCAATGAAAAATGCCCAGACTTTGAGTAAAGCAGAAAATATTTGGTTTGCCATATTATTAAAAATCTGCCACAGCTGAGTTTTTAAAATTGTTATAATAGCTCCTATTTGTTGAGCAGGTACTCAGTGGCAGGGACCGTGCCAGATCATTCCAATAAGCACCTCTGCGATTTCTGGAAGTGTGACCAGCAAGACAGACCATGAAACGCCCCTCCCCTGCCGCATGGGCCAGCGGGCTCTCCATGGGGTTGTGATGCATCTTCTGTTCATCTTGTTCTCCAATCCAGCAGGACTCCATGAGTGAGAAGTTTCTCTAGCTTTTCTGACCATGCATCACAGCCCCTCCTTCTTCATTCCTTTCACAGTGACTCACTCTGGGAGGCTTTCGAAATCAAATAAATAAAGGCATTTCCCACCAACTCTAAGCCCGACAACTTTAGCCCTCAATACTCATTTCTTACATCCCACAAGAGGAAAAATACATGTGAGATTACTGCTATTTAAGAGGTTCGGGATTGCCCAGGTCTGATCATTTTCTTGGTTCTTCTCTCCTTGTGCCTCTCTGGGGTTCTCCCATCTCACCAGCCAGGAGGATAAGAGCAGACCAGAGGCCACACAATCTGCAACTCTGGCTCCTGACTGACTGCCGCTCCAGTGTGCTGGGCCTCAAGGTTCCGACGGGCAGAACAGACAGGACTTGAGCCTTGTTGCCATTCTGGACCATGGCACCTGTTGTCTGACCCTGGGTCTCTGCACAGTGAGGTTTCCTGCTAGGCCCCTCCAAGCTTGCCCCTTGGCTAACTTTGCGACGTGCCAACAAAATTCTGTTTCCATCCTTTTCTCTACCCACAGACTGGAAATAAATCATCCAATGATTGGTTAACATCTCATGACTGTATCCCATTTTGCAATGAGGTGGGACAAGTGGGAAAAGACATTCTGAGCCCAGTGCCTTGAACCCTTGACCGAGAGGAGGAAGAGTCCAGAGGGCCACTGATTCAAAGGAGGCGAGCGCCGGGCCTCTGTCCAGGGAGAGCTTGGGTAGGACCAGACCAAGGCGAGGAAGGCCTGGCCACCTCCCGCCCACTCAGGAGTTTTGGGCAGCTGAAGGGGTGCTGGCTGGGCAGGGCTGGGTGTCTGTGAACAAGCCCCAGAGCCCCCTTCCCCGGGCCAGCCCTCACTCCCACCCCACCCGTCAGTAGCTGCTGCCCAGGGGACAGTGTGGAGGACAGGGCAGGGGGAGACAGCTCTGGCCCAGGCCCTTTCAGGCCAGTTCCCATTGTCACCACCAGGATAATAAAGACAAACAAGGGAGGGAAGGAGAGGCCTCGTGCCAAGGCAGTCAGAGGAGGGTTGAGGGTGCTTTGAGGGGGAGCACAGGGCAGATATCGACAAGGACAAGGCAAGGTAGCAAGTGCTCTGCCCCAACAACAAAGGAACTGACCTTGAATACTCATCTTCTTCTTTGATCAGAGGGGCATTCACACATCCACCACGCTCCTGGGCAGCCCAGAGCCACGTGGAGGGGAACTGAAGGTCTGCACCCGAACCCTACCTGCCCCAGAGGTAAAAGCATTCAAACAGACCAGGAGCCAAGGGACAGTCCTTTTAAGTCAGGGGAAAATTTCGTAGAAACCATAAAATGGAACCCCTCCCATTTCGTAAGGCCTCCCCCAGACCTGGGGCCTCAGAGAACCATTTCCCCAGGATGGGGGGTGGGGGCAGGGGGGACACCTGGGGGGTCTGACTGTGACTGTAAGTCTATAAAGTGGACAAGTGTGACGCCGAGAGCGTGCTCGGCTTCAAAGCAGATCTGTCCCTACAGGGAGAAGACAGGTAGGCAGGTCCTGCAGAGGAGGGACTGAGTGAAGGGCAGGAGGGTGGCAGAGGAGGAGAGGTGGGCAAGAAATGAACTTGGAAGGTTTCCCACTGGTTTCTTCACTGGAGGTAGACTGAAGAGTGGGGTTCAGTGGTGGGAATACTGGGAAGCGGTGCAGCAGGAGGACCCTAAGGGAGAGGCCCGGCAGGAGGCTGTGGGAGCAGCGTGGGCAGCTCAGAACCAGAGAGCTGACAGGATGAAGGAGCAGAGGATTTTGCGGTGGCGCAGATGGGTGAGGAGTGCCTGTTGCACAGGGTGGGCAGGAGAGTGTGGGGTGAAACGCCGCAGAGGTCAGGGGCTAGGAGGAACAGCCTGGGGACCCCAGTTCAGAATAGAGTACGGTCAGAAGCGCTGGCCTCCTCCCACTACTAAAACCACCTTGAAATGACAATAAAGGAGACAACAATGAAGAAACCCAAGGCAGCGCTGGCAACGAACATGGTACCAGAAACAGAAAGATCTCCTCTCGGAAAGATGGAAAACACACGGAATTGTATTAATGGACAAACAAGAAGGAAAGCACAGTCCAGAACATGAATGAGAAAACGCTGCAGGGGATACGTGGCCGGTCTTCCCATGGGAGCCCCACAGAAGCTCCCAGGTTCGAGGAAGCAATGGGGGTGATTTGACTGAGAGCCTGGCTGCACACCATCTGGACCAGCACTGCCCCCCACCAAACACACACACACACACACACACACATACATACACAAGTTGGGTGAGCATGAGCTCAGATGCTTACATGCTAGGAAATGTTCCCTAAACTGAGCAGAGAGATGCAGTATGTGGGTTGGGAGAAGCTAAGCAGAACACCCCAAACAAGCCCAGAGCAAAAAAAGGAAAGGCAGCTCCAGCTTCTGGGGTCAAATCTACCTGTTCCCCACCTGCTCAGCCCCTGAAAGGACATCGGCCTAAACCAAGACACACACTCGAAATGCAGGGAAGTGGCCTTTTGGGTGAATAGTCTTGAAAAAGAAATCTTTCTCAGGAACTCATAAAGTCAGTTCAATCCTTCATTCACAAAAATGACAAATAATCACTTAATATTCTCTTCATAACCAAGCCCTTAGAAAATCTGTGGATTATCAAAATAAAAGTCTAATTTATTTTCTTATAGGAAGTCATTGCATCCATAAAGAACAGGCGGCTATGGAAAGAGGAGTATTCAGAGAACAAGATATTGCTTTGGAAATTTTTTTTAAAAGTAAAAGACATAGCCAAAATAAATAATTTCTGTAAAGGGCTAAGTAACAGAACAGTTATGACTGAAAACTAAATTGTTTCTGTCATGGACTGTAATGATAGTTACAGCACAACCCTAATCTACTCAAAATCATAGCACACTTGAATGTCTCAATAGAACTATTACAAAAAATAGCCCAGCCCCTCCCCCCCCAGGGATGGAGGAGGGGTCCTTCTGACGCAAGTTTTCTGACTGTTCTTCAGAGATGCCCCAGGGGCTGAGCTCCAGTTCCATGGTGCCCGTTGGCTTAACACACACTCCTATTGGCTGTCTGCCTTCCCAACATCACTTCACCATGGACCATGCACCTGCACTTCCCAAAACACTAACTTGAGCTAGAATCCTCCTCTTTAAGATCTGTTTCTGGAAGAACCCCAACCAAGGGTAGGATAATATCTTTTTATTTTGATAAAATTATTTTAAAAGAAGAGGTGGTTGAAGTTGGTACCAGGATCAGAGTTACTGATGGCCTTTCAATAGAATGGTTAGGAAAGCCAATTTGGGGAAGGGCCTGGATGATGAGCTAGAAGAGAGTGTTAGTTGAAGACAGGCTAGCGACGGGCTGTATACAGGATGGTAGGATTCCAGAGCAATGAGTGAGCCCATGCTGACACTGAGGATGCAAGTTCTTCATGTGGTCGGCTTATTGCTTGCGTAGGATGAAAGAGCATTTCCCTGATACAGGGCAGCTGTTGGGAA
Source organism: Lipotes vexillifer (assembly GCF_000442215.2). Taxonomy (NCBI): domain Eukaryota; kingdom Metazoa; phylum Chordata; class Mammalia; order Artiodactyla; family Lipotidae; genus Lipotes; species Lipotes vexillifer. Next base: position 6,324,969 of record NW_006791012.1, read on the forward strand.
GCTGCAAGCACCATTGTTCAACCGCCTGGCCCCTGACTTCGAAATAAGCCCTTGGATTACAATCAAATTAAAAACTCTACTTCTGCTGCTTCAGCGCAATCAATACATTCCCTTTCACAATGCACAACAGACAGGAAGAAAACAACTGCCAAAGCTCAGAAGCCACTACTATGGTTGCTTGGGTGAAAATTCCTAAACACAGATTAAAGTGAGAGAAGCAGGAAATGAACCCAAACAGGGCTCCATCTTTCAAATAAACCTAAATGAGGCTTCATCTTTCCATTTAAGGGCATACACACACACACACACACACACACACACACACACACACACACACATATACACACACTAATGCAGTACTTCAATTATTCTAAGATGTAATAGTTCATTTTTTAACACCCCCACAATTGAGGCACATATTGTACAATTGATACAAATCATATTGGGCTTTTTAGTGGTATATACAAAGTACTGAATCTTACAATTAATAAATATGGAATTTCATATGTGATGTGAACAAACAAGATTTTAGGGCCTCCTTAAAGACAAAAGTGCCTCATTCTTGGCCTCTACCTTTCAAGATATTAAGGGTGGGCTTCCCTGGTGGTGCAGTGGTTAAGAATCCACCTGCCAATGCAGTGGACACAGGTTCGAGCCCTGGTCCGGGAAGATCCCACATGCCATGGAGCAACTAAGCCCATGCACCACAACTACTGAGCCTGCGCTCTGGATCCCGTGAGCCACAACTACGGAGGCTGCGAGCTACAACTACTGAAGCACGCGCGCCTAGAGCTTGTGCTCCGCAACAAGAGAAGCCACCGCAATGAGAAGCCCGCACACCACAGTGAAGAGTAGCCCCCACTCGCCGCAACCAGAGAAAGCCCACGCACAGCAATGAAGACCCAACGCAGCCAAAAATAAATAAATAAATAAATAAGTAAATAAATAAATAAATAAATACATTTATAAAAGAAAAGATATTAAGGGCAAAAAAACTTTCAAGTGTACTGAGACCTAAATAAATCATGATAAATATTTTAATTTTTCAGATTGTTAACCCTAATTAGGTAAAGCTCAGTTTCAAAATTACTTGGCAGATGACCCTAGCATTTAAAAAATAAAACAAATATAGAATTAACATAAAGGAAAAATGAATTTATCCTATAATCTAGACAGCCCAGCACATGAAGTATTTACTTTCCTGTTCTAAACAAGAATTTTTACTTCATCTGACATTTTTCTTAAGGCAAATCACAGAAAAGTTAACTTTTGGCCCAAGTAAAGGCTTCTTTCATTTCAGCTTTCCTGGAAGTGAAAATAAGCCATCCTTTACCTTCATCAATGCTTTCTCCCTTCCTGCATCTAAGGGAAACAAGATAACCCAGAACATCAGACTTCCAGAGCACACCAATCAGGAGTAGAAAAGTAGGAGGTGGTCACACTTTGGGTGCCTTTAATTCTGGATTCAACTTCAAGTGAGACTCAAACTTCCTGCCCTTCTTTTCCATTCTCTCTCAACCAACTCAAGAAAGGAAATGAGGGTCAGGGATGGAAATGAGCTATTCTGGTCTCTTTCATCCTTTTCCTCTTAAGGTGTGGTTGGGTTTATGAAAAGTCCAAACTCTGGCAATGCTCATTTAGCCTTTTTGACCCTCAAACTCACAAACCCTCAAACTCAAAAACAACATGACTTGGGAGTAACCATGAAAAAAGGTCCAAAAAGCAGTTTCCACTGAGGCCTCAGTTATTGAACAGTTCTCCAAGAATGAATTAGGCTGTGATGCTTACATCCAAGAGATAGAAGCTCAGGTGAGAATCCAGCTCATGGGCACCAAGAGCCCTTGCACGGGATCAGTCAGTACCAACACTGAGCCCACGCATGTGGAAAGCTGTAACATCTAGTATCCCTTTGCTGAAAAGAGGGTCATCCCATGAGGTTGATGACCAGTGTTGTGGGCTCAGGTAACAACTGCATGAGAGCTTCTGTCAAATAAAGAAGAGCCAGAGAGCATCTCACCCACCAGACATTGTCAGCACCAAGGACTGATGTTCAAATAATGGCACATGTCAAAAAGAGGCTCACCAAAGGCCCTCAGTGGTCCTCCAAACATGTTTCAAAACCTGCTACATCTCTTCTTTCTCTGTAGACTTGAAATCTCAGTGAAGGAGACTCCCTAAAAGAAAAAAATTAAATCTTCCTCAGAGGAGAAATCTATTACTTAAGAACAGATGGTCAAGTTACATGGACACAAGCAATTTGTGAACCAAATGCCTATGAATGCTCTGAGAGCTTCATTACTCGTCTCTAAACCTGATGTGGTGATGTGGCCACCACCCTCTACTCACAACCACTGGAGCAGAGAGGTCAGATGCAGGCACATGAACCCTTTAGAAGGACCAAGCTTACAAATCTTCAAACCCATATCATATCAAGTATCTGTGCCCTCATACTCGCTTACATGTATGGCCTCAACATTCCCACTAGGAGAGGACAGTGTGCTATATGTTCTCACAACACTAATCCTTCTGTTTTTTGAGCTTCATCCAATGCCTACTTGATTTTAATTGAGCTTTAGCAGTTTCTTCTCAATAAAAGTCTAGGAAAGAAACTTGAGTGGTCAAAGCTGCTCTATGTCTCATCACCGTGGATACAAACCCCAAAATGGACATGGCTTAGGATGATACAATCTTTAAGACGCTGCTCCATTCCACTCACTCCATTTTCAGTGAGTATAAAGAGTTAAATCCTTTATACTCACTGAAAGTGGAAGCGTAAATAAGTATTCATACTCCTCCCTAAAGACTCTACATGGGAAAGCACTTTTAAGAATTTTAAATACAAAGACAGATGAAAAGGTATAGTTCAATATTACTGTAATAGTTTCTGGGGGGAAAAATGGCCTCTTTGGGGAAAATGTAATTAAATGCTGGAAACAGAGATTATAGGTTACACATTACACGTGACAATTAAAAATATGGTGACTTTATTTCCATCTTCTTACAGTCCCCAGTATCACATCTGGTAAGAATCTTCATATCTATAACACAAAAATGTCTCAAGAAAGCACGTTACAAGACAGTATATATAAGCAACAGTTTGGCAGAATTCTAGTTCTTATCCCCCCAAAAAAATTTCTAATTCAAAAATAACAATTAACTTTATTTAACATATGTTATACTTACTACTTAAAATACCATGCTCTAGTTAAATAACCAACAACACTGTATACAAATAAAATATTACACAAAATATATTTAAGAAAATGTTTTGGTATTTGATCTGAACAATAAATAAAAACACAGGCACTTCTACACTGAGACAGGAAAGCAGTCACTACTCAGGATAATAATTTTGTATAAGCAACACGTAATCATGTGGCAAGAATAGAATTCTGCAGTTTTAAACTGACAAACCACTGATAAAAAGGTCTGCAACTTCAATCTTTTCACTTAAAGTTCAAAAGTTACATATGCTTTCCTGGTCCACAATGAAAAATCATAAACACAATATGGTTACCAGGGTCAATTCAATCTTCAGTTTGAAGATTATGGAATCATACTCATTATTTTCAAATACTAAAAAAGAGAGAACTATGACGATACCACCCAGCAAATGAAATATAAGATAGTTAAGCTTTCTCCTTATTATGACCAAAAGACCATAACAAGATAAACTGGATGAATGTCACACGGTGATTCCCATTTTGCAAAACTGACTGATAAGATTAACCCAAGGAAATGTTGGGGCAGCAGGAAATTTCAACAGAAGTTAACTTTTCCAGACTATTTAAAAATTTCATCCAAATTTCATGAAAATAAATGTAATTCCATTTCACAAAAAGCATTGAGTCATATATAACAGTGTCTTTGTAGCCAGTAGGTTTATGAATTCCTAAATTGCAGATAATTCACTCATTATAATGGGAAATAGGATTACCATTATATGAGGGCAAAACAAAAATAACTTAACACGATCAGATTCCAGAAACACGATTTCAGATGACAAGGGGGACAAGTTAGAAAATAATGACCACTAGCCAGCAGGAAGGGTCAGAACCATTCATCCTGTCATATCCTACATAAAAATTAGGATCTTCTGCTTTCCCTCTTCAGAAAGTACTACATTGAAAGGTTTAGAGGCCCTCATATGGCTACTACTCATAAAGGCAGTTTTGATGGTTTTACATAGAAATTACCTCTAATGTGAGAGAACACAACATGGGAACTATTCGAGATACACCTTTCTATGCAAAATTTAGTTTTGTACATAATTCAGCAACTTAAATGAGCATTTTGCAACCGAGACCAAATATTAATCATCTCTTGAGGTTTTCTACTATGTACCAACATCAAACCTACATAGGAACAAATGTTATTCCTGTTTTTCTCTTCTATATCAAATGTCCTGAAGCCTTTGTGTTTCTCTGGAACGAGGCCAAGTTTCTGAAGGCACATTCCAGTATAAACATCATCAATGGGGTAGAGAAGGACCTGGTCAGTTACATTGTATAGCCTCAGGGCCAGGTGGCCAGAGTACAGGAATCCACCTCCCCCTGCATAAGGTGGGTAGATGCCAGTGTAAACAACTTCCGGGATGTAGTACTTGAGTTTCTTATCACGATGAGGTCCAGCATTGTGAATCACATCACCTATAAACAAATCTTTGACTTTGTTCTTGGATAAGCTATTCAAGTAATTCAGGATGTGATGGGTGTTCACAAAAACATCATCATCACCCTTGAACACGAACTCAGCATTTGGGCAGGAAGTGCTCACCCACCTGAGAAAGAGTACTTCTTTCAGAGATAAGTTGAAGAAGGTGTCTCTGTAGTTCCACATAAGAATGTCTTGGTGTTTCTCACTCTCAAATTTCAGCATATCTGAAAGGTCAGGATGGTTGTCCTCTGGGGAGGTCTGGCCCAGTAAGAAGACTCGCACCACTGTTTGGTTCCCCACATTGGTTTCTTTGCCCCAAGATTCCCGAATCGCTTGCCTTCTGTCGAAATGTGAAGTAAGGGACTTAATCGCCAGCAATAAGAAGGGCTTCTTTGCACACTTATCAGGTTGATCTATAAGCAATGAATAATTTCGACATCTCAAATACAACAGAAAGTCTTTAAATCTGTCTGGCAAACTGTCGAAACCTGAAACTACTGACGTGACCCTCAGGTCAGGTTCACAATAATTCAGATGGCTTATGTTGGAAAATCCGTATGCTTCCCCTGTCTGGTTGGCTAACATGTTCAAAATGGGATTGTACTTCCTGTTCAGCTTTTCTTGTTCCCTGTTCCAATATGCCTTGGGAGGGTCAGATATCTTCCAGAACTTTTCTTTGGGTATTATTACTTCCCCTTTTCCATTTTTTTCTTGGCTACTGCTTTTGGAGACTTCCACAATCAAATAAATGAAGACATTTACCATCATCAGGATTCCCAACAACTTTATTCTTCGACGTCCAACACTCATTTCTCATATCTGAAATAAAAGAGAGGAGCATTGTATTGATTAGATTATTATTAATTGCATTTGCTCACATGTCACTTGCCAGAATAGTGGTTTAGAGCACAGATTCTAGACTTGCACCGCCTGGGTTCAAATCATGGCCTTATCATCCTAGATTCAAGTTCTGTGACCTTGGGCAAGTTGTATAACCAATGTCTCAGCTTTTCCATCTGTAAAATGCGGATAATAACCCACTTCATAGGACGGTTGTGAGAGCTATATGCCTTTATATGTAAGCTTTTAAAACAGTGGCTGGCCTATAGCGAGCTGTGTATAAATGACCCTTAACGCTGTGGCTGTTTTGGACACCGGAGGGCAAAGATACGCATTAACTAGATAATTCACAGGTGCTTCAACTTCCTTGCTTACACAAGGACATATACAAATCAGTGTGCTGCAAACGGATGTGCTCACAATTCATAGTAACAGATACAGTTTATATTTGTTATTATGTACATACCTGCACACACACATAACTGTATTTATGTGAGTTGCAACATGTGCAGTTCCATGTCATTCACTTTGATCCCCTATTTTACTCTATTTTTTAAAAATGGTGGCCACAACCTTGAATTGTTTCCTGACCTTCCATTTTACAGATGAGGAAACCAAGGCAGAAAGATTAAGACACTTGCCCAGGGCTGCAGGGTTAGGAGGTGGAGGAGACACTAACCACACTGAATGTTCAGAGAGATGAAACCAGCTTCACACCAGCTTCATCCAAATCGCCCACAACTGAGACCAACCAAAATGTCATCAACAGACGAATGGATTATGAAACTGTGCTATATTCATACACTGGAACAACCCCTAGCAATAAAGAGGAAAACTACTGCTACGAGCAACAACAGTGTAGTGAGGGAGAGAGAGACCTCAAACTCCATTTATGTTAGGTTCAAGAAGGCAAAATTAATCTAGGCCCTAGAAATCTGAAAGTGATAGGGGTAGGGGTTTTGAATGGAGAGAGTTAGGAGGGGCCTTCTTGGGTATAGAAATATACTGTGTATGTCTTGATATGGATGAGGTTTCATGGGTATATTATATTTGTCAAAAGTCAAACTGTATTCTTAAGATCCCTGCTGTTTATAGCAAGAAGGAAAAGAGAAATGAAAATGACATTTTAGTGAAATATCAAAGGCCAAGAATAGATTTCAGGCTGTGGGCAACAGAACAAAGAAAGAGTAATGAGATGGTTTGCTGGGGTTGTAACTGCAGAGTTCTAACACTAGTGAGACAGATGGCCCAAGAACAACCAGTTAGATAAGCTTGACATGAAAAGACAACCCCAAAAAGTGGAATGGCAATACTCGGTATAGAATTTTCTTATCAGGTTGGGACCTCCCTGGTGGCACAGTTGTTAAGAATCCGCCTGCCAATGCAGGGGACACGGGTTTGAGCCCTGGTCCGGGAAGATCCCACATGCCGCAGAGCAACTACACCCGTGTGCCACAACTACTGAACCCACGTGCCACAACTACTGAAGCCCACGAGCTCTAGGGCCCACATGCAACAACTACTGAGCCCACGTGCTGCAACTAATGAAGCCCAGGCGCCTAGAGCCCGTGCTCTGCAGCAAGAGAAGCCACTGCAATGAGAAGCCCGCGCACTGCAACAAAGAGTAGCCCCCGCTCGCCGCAACTAGAGAAAAACCCGTGCACAGCAACAAAGACCCAATGCAGCCAAAAACAAATTAAAAAAAAAAAAAAAGAATTTTCTTATCAGGTTAATTCTACAGCTGAGACTTCATCCTCAGAAAAGAATCCCAAAGAAGTATTGCTTCTCCGGCACGGTGCATTATCTTGATACAGGGAGCCTCTGAAGTAGGTATTGTTATTTTTATTACCATTTTATACCTGAGGAAACAGATTTAAAGAAGTAACTGTGTTAAGGGCAGAGCTGGAATCCTAGCCAAGGTAACGGGGGTTCTAAGACCACCATGTCAAATGGTAGCCACTCTTCTCTGACCTCTAGAACAAAATGGGTTTTTTTATTGGGGGGGGGGCTGCAGTTAATAAACATTGATTCTTCTAAAATTTCAATGCAAAATGTGAAAGTTCAAAAAGGAAACAGTTTGGTATCACTGGAGGAGCATGAGGTTTTGTTTATTATTATTATTTTTAATTTATTTATTTTTGGCTGCGTTGGGTCTTCGTTGCTGAGCGCGGGCTTTCTCTACTTGCAGTGAGCGGGGGCCACTCTTTGTTGTGGTGCGCAGGCTCCTCATTGCAGTGGCTTCTCCTGCCGCACAACATGGGCTCTAGGCACGTGGGCCTCAGTAGTTGCAGCACGCGGGCTCAGCAGTTGTGGCTCGCAGGCTCTAGAGCGCAGGTTCAGTAGTTGTGGCGCATGGGCTTAGGTGCTCTGCAGCATGTGGGATCCTCCCAGATGAGGGCTCGAACCCGCATCCCCCGCATTGGCAGGCGGACTCCCAACCACTGCGCCACCAGGGAAGCCCTGTTTGTTTTATTAAAATTGAAGCATAGTTGACTTATAACATTATATTGGTTTCAGGTATACAACATTGTGATTTGCTACTTTTATAGATTATACTCCATACAACGTTATGATAAAATATTGACTATATTCCCTGTGCTGTCCATTACATCCTTGTAACTTATTGATTATGTATTTTAATCAAGGGTAGTGTTTATTCATTTATTTGTTACTATAAGATTTAAAAATTCACTGGGTTCTAACAAATAGTCTCAAGGCAGAAGTATTTGTCACGCTGAGAATGCTGTGAAGCTATCACTATGTTGAACAGCCCAGATTAGATCAATGGGAATTCACAAACTGTTTTGTGTCTCTTAAAATCTGTCCAGTAGATCCAAATCTAGTTGCCTGTATTTATCACTGCTAAATAGTTTCGGTTAAGGACATATAAGTAAAAGATGTTTTTATAAAACCAGTCCCTACACCATACCTTCCACTCCCCAAAGCCTCTACACAGCTGGAGAACATGGCAGATGATAAAGTTATGTGGGTGTTCTCAGCTCACCCAGGTAAGCAGCCTCCCATCACCACTCCGTTCTCCCCTCACTTCTCAACCACTACCCACCCTCCACCCCTCAAGAGTCCCACTACTGAGGTACCAAGAAAGGGCCTTCTTAAACTTCCTCCAAAGAAGGCGGTAAAAAACCCACAAGATATTCCCTACTCCTTAATTATAGTTTTAAAGGGCCCCAAGTCACACACACACAACCTGAATAGTTCATAAGTCTATGGTCCATGACCTCCTTAGGTCAGCTCCTTCCAAGTAAGCCTCTGAGCGCACATTTTATGCAAACTGAAGGCCAGTACATCTTCGGCACCCTAAACCTCTTTGTTATGGGCCTAACTTGCCAGGACAGGAGAGCTCAAGTGGACACTTGGAATGTATTTGTGTGGGTATCTGATACAATTAAAGAATTAGTCAGGGCTTCCCTGGTGGCGCAGTGGTTGCGAGTCTGCCTGCCGATGCAGGGGACACAGGTTCGTGCCCCGGTCCGGGAAGATCCCACATGCCGCGGAGAGGCTGGGCCCGTGAGCCATGGCCGCTGAGCCTGCGCATCCGGAGCCTGTGCTCCGCAACGGGAGAGGCCACAACAGTGAGAAGCCCGCGTACCGCAAAAAAAAAAAAAAGGAATTAGTCATCTTATTAGCAAATAAATCATGGATAGCTTTAAGTTGGTTTTTTTTTAGGCCTCCAGATTCGAGACAAAACACTTTCCAAAAACAAACCATTCTCTCTAAATTAGGATAACTTCCCTAAAGCTTAAGTAGCATTTGACCCAGTATCACTAGTCTTGCCCTTCATGTGAACAGGCTGAAAGGAGGACAAGGAAAAGTATGAGGGTGAACAGAGAAAGACTACAATGAGCAAGAAGATCTGGAAGGGAAAACAGCACACGCTATGAACAGCTAACTACTTGGCAGAAATTTTCAACTCAGAAAAGGAGTATGGATATCAGTAGACTATTCCTGAAATTTCTACAGTAAAACAGGACAGCTTAAGGGAGAAAAAAAGAGAAGCACAGTACTTTTACATAGCAGGTCGTGAAACTATAAGTTAATTTTCCTAGGAAAAGATTCAGGGTGAATAATATAATTCCAGATAAATGAGCCAGTTATGCATCTAGACCTATGGATACCTGCAATCCAGCCAGAACCATCTGAAATGATGGTGTGAAGTTTTGTATCACGAAAAGCACCAATCCTTCCTTCAGGAATACTTTGAAGAGTGCATTAAGCTTGCTGACCCTTGCCAAGGTTTCCAGCTTTATCACGGCAATTCAGGCTTTTATTTCTGCCATCAAGACGAGCCAGGACCTCCCACATTCTCGGCCAAGACAGGGTTCTGTGGCTCTCAAAGGGACACCATCCTCCCCTTGTTTCAAGGATTTGAGTCCTTGATTCAACGATTCCAGAACATTTCCTGTCCATTTCTCATTTGTGCCCCCTCGGGGAAGCTGAGAGGATACCACTTTAACCAGGGAGAAAAACAAAGGCTCCAAGAGGGTTATAACTGGGCTACCTAAATGCCACCACAGAGTTAAGAGACCAGATGACACAGTCTTCTGGCTCCTAATCCAGGCCTTTTGGGATCTCCTCCTTTTTCTACAAGGCATGGCCACATTCTTGTAACCTGGTCCAGGTCAACAGTGAAGTCTCAAGGGCTGGCTCAAGGCTGAAAAGACCCAAGGCACTGGGTCACGGTACATTTGGTTGTTACAAAGAAGGAAATTGGAGCCTAGAAGTTCCCAGCCCCACTTCTGACAAGGGGCCAGCCTTCCTTTTCTAAATTCCCAAACGTGCAGCTTGGGCTAACTCTTGCCACTATTTCTAAAGGGCATTTCTTCCAAACCAACCTGAGAAGGAAGGGTGGGAAAACCACCCAGATTCTCAATTATACATTTCCATCGAGTATAAATGTCAACCTTCATTTGTGACCGAGGCACAGTCCCTCACATGAGAACTAGACTCTTACAATAAACCAAAGTTCATGGAAAGGAGGATAAAGCAGTGACCTCCATAAAAATATCTGTGGGAAAAAGCTCTCTGAATATTTGACTAAATATTCCCATTACAGACATAAAACCAATTCCGTGTCCTTTTTTGAGCAGGAAGTTACATTGCTCAAAAAGAATTTTGAGTAAGAAAACCTACCCTGAAGCTAGGGAAGATGTTATACAACCCTCACTGTGAAACACAGAATTTTTACTGTAACAGAAATAGAAAATCCCATATGCAGACAAAGAACAACCTTAGCTTTCACTTTGTACTTGGGAGTAGACTCTCCCCAACAGAGACTGAACAGTCTTAAAATTTCTAAAACACTTCGGTTGATTTTGTTTAACAACAACTTCCTTCTTTATTTTGCAATTAAAATATTTAGAAAGGTACAGACACACACAAAAAAATTTGTGTTACTGAAAATGGATTATAAAACAGTACAGACGCCATGCTTAAACCACGTGAAAATCCAGATAAGATACCACACAAAAACAAAACCGGGTTAATCAGGGTGGTAGGATTATAGGTTATTTTCATATTCTTTAATGCTGCCACACCATCTTCCCCCTTCAGCAGCCTCTACCACTCACATCTAGACTGCCTGGGATGGGGGCCGGGGCACGTCACACACAAATCCTAATGCCAGGTCCCCATTTCTAGAACCCACATCACTAGCCTGGGCCATGGCCCCCCAGTCCCAGACACTCCAGCCCTGTACTGGACCCTGCGGTGTTCAGCACAGGCTTTGTCACAACATCCATCCCTAGATCACTGCACACCTTTCCATGGGCCCATGCTCTCTGCCTGAAGCCATCTATTAGAGAGGACTCCTCAAAATAATAGTAAAATATGAACACTTATGGTTTATTTTAATAAATACTTAGGTACCACTGGCTATGTGCCAGGCACCAGTGATGCTATGAGGCAGATACTCAGAGAGGAGATTTAACTTGTCCAAGGTCACACAGCTGGCAGATGGCAGAGCCAGGATTCAAACCTAAGCGGCTCCTCCTAAAACTCCAGCATCTGAGTTTTAAACCATGATACACGTGAACACTGCAGCACAGGATTAGGACGTAAGGAACTAAAAGGATGATGGTCTGATTTTCAATGGTTAATCTTCTTAAAAGATTATTTTAAAAACTGTTTTTATTTAAAATTTTTAAAGCTTTATATTTATACATCTGAACCCTCAAAACTACCATCAGTCAAAGTCAGATATGAGAGGTAGGGCGGGGTCATAAGTAACATTTACTGAATGACTATTCTGTAGTCATTTCGTTTCCCAGTACGCAGTCTAAACAATCCCAATGTTTCATTCCTGGACACTAGACTGGGAACCACTAAAGAGGATGGTGCTAAAAGGTTCCCTCCAGTTCTGAAAGCGAAGTGCTGGCCAGAAGACATTTGAATGTGCCCACTGACAGCCACACAGACCCATTCTCACAAAGCTGAGTCAGAGCCTGACTCCTCCACCCCTAGGGACTCTGGCATGCTAGGCAGACAGCCACGAGTAGCTGGTCACGGACAGAAGAGCAACCACACCTGGACCCAGTCCAAAACCTGTGCCCAGGACTGCCTTTGCTGCCCGCACCCCCAGTACCAAAGTGAAAGATAAAAGAAAGGCAGCACCTTCCTGTAATCAGGAAATGAAATGACCAGCCACCCCATCTAGTCAGGCTGAGGCTTGGAGGCGAGAAATCCAAGTTCCTGATTCGGTCACGGGAGTCTGAGCAGGCGGCCTCCGTGTCTAGGGGCGTCCTGCTTCCTGCTCACTCTCCTGCGCAAACGGGACCCACAAATCCTCCAGGAGACAAAGAGCCCAAGCCCGCTGCCATACCACGGGAGCAGGGGACGTGTACGTCATTCTGCCTGCCCAACCTCCCCCATCCTCCCTCCAGAAGCCTGGTGAGAGTGGCTAAATCCTTACTTCCCAGGCTTCTAACATCTGTTGCCTGGTCCTTGCCAGACTTTTCCAGATTCTGCTCAGATAAAGAGACAGGGAGAGCTTGCAGCTAAGTGGGGCAACCTCCCAGCACTCACGGCAGACAGTGGGGTGGTGATAAGGGTGTGAGTGCAGCAGCTCAGTGGGACCAGAAGAGCTGGGCCATACCTAGAGCTCGTTCCTTAATGGGAGCAAGAAGCCTGGCCTCGGTTCTTGCCTGGGCTGGTGCCGGGGAACCCCAGGATTCCCCCCACAATCTCACCTAGAAGCTGGCATGAAGCGAGAACATGTGTCTGACTGTCTTCTGGTCTGTAAGTCCTAGAACAACTATCAGCTAAATTCAAGGAATTTGTTTCATAGTCATTAGCAGTACCCTTCATGTTCAAAATTTAAAGGGAAAAGTACATATGATGAATCTATTTACCAACATTCCCCCACAGGTGACATTATACATCAAAGTGTCTATAGGACGTGTTTTGGTCCCCATTGATTATAGTTCCCCCAAAACCCAATGTTGCTGATTTTCTCAAATGGTATTTATCATTTAAAATAAAATCAATCACTAAGGTCATTCTTTAAATAAACATGCATAGAATTTTCAGAAAAGGAGAAAGGAAAATTTAGTAAACAATGACAGGGAATTAACCCTCCCAGAGGCCGTCCTGCCCCTGCCTTTAGTAAAACTGGTAAGAATTTTAGATCTTCAGTGTATAAGATTATGTCATTATAAAACAAGGCTCGTAGATGTTTTGAGGATGGAAATGTTCCAGATCCATAGTTAGTCTGGTACCTGGAGTCAGAGAGCCCAGAATTAAATTCTGGTTATGCTACCTACTACTAGCTGTGTGACCTTATGCGAGTTGCTTGACTTCTCTGAGCCCCAGTTCCCTCATTTGTAAAATGGGGATGATATAACCTACCACACCAGGGTGCTATCTACTGTGCATTGGGCTTTCAATAGTTTTCCTTCACAGGTTCTGATTCCTCCTCCAAACACTAAGCACACTTCTCAAGTTTTGTCATTCATTGCCTCTTTTACAAATATTCTCTCTCTAGAAACCCATCTATCCATTGTCTTAAACATTACCTCCAGAAGAAGTATCACACGTTGACCCAGCTAACTCCAGGTAGTAAATGCCGTGTGGAGTTTCTCTTCCTGGGTCCCCCATCTGCAATGGATCAACTTCCCATGTGCACTCCCCAGCAGGACCTTGAATTGCTTCTTCCCCCTGCTTTACACATCCAGCACATCTGTGTTCCCACCTCTGTAACATCACTTGCACCTCCTCCTCACCTGCCCTCTATCCCATTCAGGCTCTGCCACTGGCTACTGCAGGAGCCCAATGCCTTACTTCCCACAGCTCCCAAATATGCCCTGTTCCCCAGCTACTCAGTCTTCAGCCCCTGTACATACATTCCCTTCTCACGCTGTTCCCTGGTTTGGTCACCACCACCAACATGGCACCGCTCCCTCATAGCCTACTGTAACTGTGTTGTCTTCTAAAATTCCTCTCTGCTCCATTCTTGGAGCTTAGGGCCTCATGGCCTCTTCCCCTCTTCTGTGAGTTCTCCTGCCCAAGGATATGCCCCAGCCTAAATACCAGCCTCATTCCTCCAATCTTCTCACTCACATGCCCTTCTGGTCCCTTTATGATGATTTGTGCTTCCTTTCACACCACCTCCTGCCAACATCCTCCATCTCCATACCATATACACTTGAACTCCACGACAGCAAACACATTTCTCTTCCAGAAAAATCCCAGCTTCACTCTGCCACCTGAGGAGTGCCCTCTGTCTGCCATGCCTTCCTGAAGAGCTTCTACTCCTAAATTAGGTCAAGTGTCACTCCTGAAGAGCCCACCTCCCAGGAGTTAGGGAATCCTCTGTGATCAATGTCTTCACCCTGCACCACCATTACCCCAGCACATGGCATCTGAATAGAAAGGTATTTGGGTCATCTGGTCAAGTTCACTGAATACAGATGTTCAGTAGAAATTAGATTAAATATACATGCCCTTTCTCCAAAGAGATGACACAGGAAACATCACTTATATGTGTGCTAGTCAACGACACATATGTATTTATAGAAATCTGTCTCACCTGGGCAGGTGCGGGCAAGATTTGAAGAGGTAAACTATGGTGAAAAGCCCAGCCCAGCCCCTCATTTCCCACAGGCAGCCCAGGCCCTCCAGTGTGGGAATGCAGGAGCGTGGGATTCAGTAGTGCTTCTAGGTGAGGGCTCCATCCCTCCCCTGGCAGCACACCCAAGCCAACTCTCCTTCATCCCATCCCCACAGAGAGGAGCCTCCACATTCCTTCCTGGTGAGGGGAGGACGTCCAGCAAGTGTTACCCCCACCAAGGCCATGATAGCAGAGGGACAGGGTGAACGTGTGTAAAGGAAGGCAGGCCCCGGTACAGACTGGAAGCTTGGGGGCATCTATTTACCTAGGTGGGAAACCATTTTAGAAAAGAAATGCTGCAATGCAGGCAATCACTTCTTGGGGAGCTTCACGTGCTTTGGAAGCCCTTGTTAAGAGCCTGTACGTGGCTGTGGTTTGGTAAGTGTTTCCCCTCCAAGCTCCAGGACCTATGTACAAACCAGTATAGTCTGGCAGGCTCTCAACAAGCCCTCAGAGAAATCCCTAGAAGATTTCTCTTTGATTCATCCTTCCGTTTGCTTAGTTGGGTTACATGGAATGTATTTCAGTCTGGGTCCAATCAGGAGGCAGAAACCACACAGTAATTCAAGCAGGGGAAGTTTAAAAATATAATAATTGAGTAACTAGAAAGACGGAATAGAACTCTAATGCCCTGCACCAGACGAAAAGTACCCAAGAAAGGACAAGCGTGGAAGAAAAGTTCAGAGCTTGTTGAAGTAGGTATAGGTGGCAGTTCCTGGGTGCCCAGGCCAGAGATGGTCCAGTCACCAGGAGAGCAGGAACAACCCTATGGGATGCAGGCACAAAGCCTGGAACACGCAAGAGTCCCTATCAGGAGGGTTTCAGGAAACAAACCTTGAAGACTGCTGGGACAGTGTGCAGAGAGAACGAGGGTGTGGAAGGAGTCATGCACACACAGGGAGTCCAGCTGCTGCTGGAACAGGAACTAGAGAGGCCTCCCTCTGCACAAGCTTAGCACGTCAATGCATGGCTCGGACAGGAACAGCTCAGGGCCACTGCTCAAGACAAAGATCAGGTGGCCAGCTCACTAGACGGCCAGGATCACAGGGCTCGCAGTGTGTATACATGTGGGGGCTGAAGAGAAGCAGCGACCTGGGCTGGGAACAGGCTCCCCCTTCTACCACGGCTGCCAGAGCCAGAGAGAGGACACAGCAGCCACATGCTAGAGCGAGCTGTGGCCTGCAGACCCGCAGGAAAAACAGCAGGCTCTACAGGAAGCCTGGTTCTAGACTCTGGGAATCAGGAAGGAAAAGCTTTCTCCTACAACATCCTCTTCAGAGCCCTCAACTTAGAAAAGGCAAAGGAAAAATATTTGAAGGCTCTGATCCATTTTCACAGATCAGGCAACAAAGGGTGAATTTGGAGTTGACAGGCAATAGTTAAAAACTGATACAAGTTAGAGATCTCTATATCACCAACCTGAAGTCATATTCCAACCATGAACACCGTTACTCAAGTCTGGAGTTAGGGGAAAAGTGTATAAAACATGGGTCCTGTACAGTGAATTGAGAGACAAGCAATAAATACGAGACAGTCCATTTGTCAACAGCAGAGGACAAGGCAGGGACCTGAGTGGGGCTTGAAATAGGGTAGATTTCAGAGATGTGAGGAGAAACAGGGCAGGCAAGA
Organism: Lipotes vexillifer; assembly: GCF_000442215.2. Lineage (NCBI taxonomy): Eukaryota > Metazoa > Chordata > Mammalia > Artiodactyla > Lipotidae > Lipotes > Lipotes vexillifer. The sequence continues at coordinate 6,341,218 of NW_006791012.1, forward strand.
GGTGGGGGTGGGTGGGTAGAGGGTGTCTGCATGCAGAGACCAACACAACCAGTTTGTGGCAGATGGGTGCTGAGACCACTGGAGATAACAGATAAGCGCTGTTGAGCCCAAGGGCTCTCCACCGGATGGGAGTGTACCATGCCTACAACTAACGTTAACAAATGCTGCTGCCAGAGGGATTGTAGGAATGTGTTTTCTTTCAGAGCCCCTCTATTAAAAAAAAACAAACAAACAGAAGACTGACTAAATCACACAAGAATATGAAATAGGGAAAAATGAAGAACTTCCAAATTGGATGTCCACGTTGATTACAAATACAGTTGGCTATTGTGTTCAGAGATTTAACTTCTATAAAGCAGATTAGGTTCACAAGCGGAAGACAGCATGATCTGAGGGGTCCATCTTCTATCATCAGATCTCTAATGCACCTCTGACAGAGTACAGGCATTTGGCCTGGCTTACTAATCACTAACCCACGAGTCGGGGACTTCCCTGGTGGTCCAGTGGGTAAGACTCCACACTCCCAATGCTGCGGGCCTGGGTTGATCCCTGGTTGGGGAACTAGATTCCACGTCCCACAACTAAGAGTTTGCATGCCACAACTAAGAGTTCGTGTGCTGCAACTAAGAGCCCACGTGCCTCAAATAAGACCCAGCGCAGCCTAATACTAAAAAACAAAACAAAACAAAAAAAAACACAAATTGTTTCTGATTTTCTCTATAATCGAAAAAGAAAAACTGATGAACAACCTCATACGTGCATCTTTGTCCGTCTTATTATTTCCTTTGGAAAAATTACAAAGAGAACATACATTGTTAAAGTCATTTAGAACGTAATCAAATTATTCCCCGTCCCACCCATCCCCCACCAAAAACCATCCCCCACCAAAAACAAAAGCCAGATTGATTTATCCTTTCACTGTACACACCCAAGAGCACAGCACTCTCCACGTTGACTGTGGACACTGTCCTTCTTTTTAATCTTCACAAAAAAAGGACTTCTGCTTGTTTTAACTGACCCATCGTCATTCATGTGCTTCCTTCCTGACTTCCCACTCCTCATGCCCTTTGCCCATTTTCCACACCGGGATATTCTCACCTCATTTAATCTTTTTTTTTTTTTTTTAAATTTATTTCTGGCCGCATTGGGTCTTCGTTGCTGTGCACGGGCTTTCTCTAGTTGTGGTGAGGGGGGGCTACTCTTTGTTGCAGTGCACGGGCTTCTCAGTGCAGTGGCTTCTGTTGCGGAGCACAGGCTCTAGGCACGCAGGCTTCAGTAGTTGTGGCACGCGGGCTTAGTTGCTCCGCAGCATGTGGGATCTTCCCAAACCAGGGCTCGAACCCGTGTCCCCTGCATTGGCAGGTGGATTCTTAACCACTGCGCCACCAGGGAAGCCCTCATTTAATCTTTACAAACTCAAATATGTGAAGCAATTACTCTGAGGTCACAAAGCTAATCTGGGTGGAGCCAGCACTTGGACCCTGGACCCTGCCCCCAAGTCTAAACTCTTTCTACCACACATCCTCATTGCTGAAAGAAGATTTCAAGAATCCTCAAATAAAGTTGTACTTTAAAAAAAAATTACTTAGGAAGTGAAATCATTGCATCTGTGGATACCCAGAAGATGCAGGCAGTTTCAAAGAAAGCCAGGCGGTTGCGTTTTGTTTTTAAGCAACATGAGAAAGGAATAATGTAGACAGAATCTCCAGAAGGGAACCAGTTGGTAGTCTTAAGGTGCCCAGAGGTCCTGGTCTGGTAAGGCGGGCCCCGCCCCTGCTTTGGGTGGAGTCCCTGGAGTCTGTGGTAGGTGTTAATGCACACTGAGGTATGAGAGATCGGCAGCAGTTTCAACCAGCCCAATCTAACAAACCTGTTGGGCAAACCCTTTTGGCAAGAGCTTTTACACAGAAAAAGCCCCGCCTCTCCTCTCCCCCTCCCTTCCCGGGGGCACCACAGCCTGAGGCTGAAGGGATCCCAGGACGATCCTCCCACCTGCTAGAGGTCAGATCGGAGTGGGCCTGCAGCCCAGCTCTCCAGGCTCTGAGAGGAAGGGACACTGGCCGTGTCAGAAAAGGTGATGGAAGAGCAAATGCTGGCCACAAACTGTACCCTCTCACCCTTTTACTTGTTTTCTCCAGAACATGCACATGCATTCCACACACAGACCATATCCCGAATTCATTACCAAAAACAAGCTACGGGCTTCCCTGGTGGCGCAGTGGTTGGGGGTCCGCCTGCCGATGCAGGGGACGCGGGTTCGTGCCCCGGTCTGGGAGGATCCCGCGTGCCACGGAGCGGCTGGGCCCGTGAGCCGTGGCCGCTGAGCCTGCGCGTCCGGAGTCTGTGCTCCGCGGCGGGAGAGGCCACAGCAGTGAGAGGCCCGCATACAGAAAAAAAAAAAAAACAAGCTACAAGAATTTCTTTTCCAGGGCCTTATAGCTCATCTACTCCAACCACCTCCCGTATGGAAGAAGAAACCAAGATGCAGAGAGGCACAGAGGCTTGCCCAGGGTCAGCGCAGGGAGGAGTCGCACAGTGAGAATCATCATCACGGACAAAGTCGCATTCTCATAGCTTCTTGTGAGCCATCAACATAAAACACATGGCCAGGGGCTTCCCTGGTGGCACAGTGGTTGAGAATCTGCCTGCCAATGCAGGGGACACGGGTTCGAGCCCTGGACTGGGAAGATCCCACATGCCGCGGAGCAACTAGGCCCGTGAGCCACAATTACTGAGCCTGCGCGTCTGGAGCCTGTGCTCTGCAACAAGAGAGGCCGCGACAGTGAGAGGCCTGCGCACCGCGATGAAGAGTGGCCCCCACTCGCCGCAACTAGAGAAAGCCCCAGCACAGAAACGAAGACCCAACACAGCCAAAAATAAATAAATAAATAAAATTTAAAAGTCACATAATATAAAACATACTATTTAAAAAAAAAAAAAACACATGGCCAGCAAGGCGGACTGCAGCAGCACCACCGTGAACCCGCCCCGCCCCCAGACAGTGGTTTTATTACTTCCTTTTTGCTGTCTTAAACACTTCACACACATTTATCTGACTTACCACACCTCTTCCGTAACAAGTCTTACACACCCCACAGGGCACGTGGCCATCAAGACCAGGGGCTGGGCCATTTCATTTCAGTCTCTCTAGCATCTGCCACTCTGACAACATATTGACAGTCAATACACGTGAGGAGGACAAGAAGGACATAAACGGGGAGGGGCAGTAAAGGAACGAGGATTAAATAAAGGAAAATTTCTATTCCTTGACCTTCTTCATCTTTTGCTCCACACAAATCATTGTTGAATAATTACACACACAGGCCCTGCATTTCCAGGCCCCCAGAGACCCTCCCTGGCCCCTGGCTGTCTATGTGTCAGGCCAGGACACTCCTCTTCACAACTGTCATAAGCCTTTTCCGATTCCTGTGCTTTCCCCTCCATGCCTCACCCTCAACCATCAGGACAGCATCACTGGGTGTCATCTCAATGCAGGACATCACCTAAAAAAATCCCAGGAAACAGTCTCATATGATTAAACAAATCTGTAAACAAACTAAGGCCCAAGGGATGGGAGGAGTGGAGGAAGAAGGCAATTAAAAATTAATAACAATGCTCAAGCATAAGTTACAGTACTGGACTAGAAACTAAGTTATCATTATATAATATAAACTATATTACATAAACTAAGTTATCAAACTGACCTTGTATAAGTGCTTCTGGAAACAAGCAGGCCATCAGCCATGGCTTGGCAATCTTGGTGGACAGAGATGGGGTGGGGAGGAGGTAACTTGGGGCTTGCTATGTGGGCTGCTTCTGCCTACAGTCACACATAGAGAAAAGCTGGTGAAACCAATTAAGAAAGAATATTTTCACATAGGTACTGGAAAAGAGATTACTGTCATTTTACACAGTAAGTGCATGAAATACTCAATGAAAGACTAATTTAACGGGACTTCCCTGGTGGCACAGTGGTTAAGAATCCACCTGCCAATGCAGGGGACATGGGTTCAAGCCCTGGTCTGGGAAGATCCCACGTGCCGTGGAGAAACGAAGCCCGTGCACCACAACTACTGAGCCTGCGCTCTAGAGCCCGCGAGCCACAACTACCGAGCCCGTGTGCTGCAACCACTGAAGCCCACACGCCACAACAAGACAAGCCACTGCAATGAGAAGCCCGCGCACGGCAACAAGGAGTAGCCCCCACTCACCGCAACTAGAGAAAGTCCGTGAGCAGCAATGAAGACCCAATGCAGCCAAAAATAAATAAATAAATCTATTTAAGAAAAAGACTAATTTAACAAAATCAAACGTTGACTCTCCTCAAAGTTTTCAAAATCACATCACTCCTCACCATTTAATTCCATGGGCTATAATAAATGACCATAAAGAGAAGTAAAATTTTTTTAGATTTTAAAACAATCACTTTAATGTTAAGCAATTGGGCAGCCAAATTCAATCTGCCATTTTCCCCAACAGAGATTCACCTATGTCACTTCCAAAAGGTTCTCTACAAACTCTTTCAAATCACCAATGCCCTTCCCAATTCTATTAAATTTGGTAATCCTTGTCCCCATGAAATGTAGGGTTTGAGAGCACCTCCATCAACTCTTGCAAAATAGAAGTTTACGTTTGTTTACATTTATTTCCAAAATAAAAATATATCTCCCAAAATAAACATTGTTTGAACATGCTGCAAGCTGGGATTGCATTAATACCCGTGACATTCACTGTGTTTTTCTTAAATAATTTAATAAATTGCCTTGGGAAGTCTCAATTTCTTGGCTATTTGGATGAAGGTTTCCAGTGACAAATTTCCTTAAAGAGCATTTGCCCTTGGGTACAACAAAGGGTACAACAAAGGGGACACAAGGGGACACCAAGGAGCATAAAGTGCCATGCCTTGGGCTCCAGGACTCCCTGCTTAGCCATTTGGAGTCTCTTAGAGAAGCAGCTTTGAGATAACTGCCTGACTCACTCTTTCAAAAACATGCATGAAAATCACAGAGTTGTACAGAATTGGCATGTGCAGAGATGTAAATAATGTTGTATTAAAATAAAAAGAATCAACAGGTGTGACATCTTGAGAGAGGAGGAAAAAAGAAATGAAATGAAGAAATGGGGTGGAGGTACCAAGGACACTCCTTACAACAAGAAAAATTAACAACTGCACACCAGCCTCTACCCACTCACCAGCGGCTTTTGTAATAGGGAAGAAGAAATCTGACTCCATATTGAATCTGTTTCTTTTACTTTAAACTTTGCGTTCTATTGCTTTTGCTACAGGTTAAGAACTTTGCCTATAGCCTCCAATATACAGGACAGTCCATTCTCAAGGCTCTGACCTTTAAAGGTACAACACTTCCCCATTCATATAAAAAGCTGCAGAACAGAGAATAACATTTGCCTTGTTGGAGGTTTACAGGAGCATCATGACCTTTAGACACCTACATGGACAGCTGCAAGAACAAAGGATTCTGACACCAAGAAGTCTGCAACAACCAGCCACATCCCCTCCCCTTCTAGCATAAAAGCAGCCTGAATCCTAACCCAGGTAAGATGGTTCTTTTGGACTCCAGTCCACCATCTTCTCAGTCTGCTGGCTTTCCGAATATAGCCCCTACTCCTTGCCCCAACAATTCATCTCTCGATTTACTGGCCTGTCATGCAGTGAGCTGTCCAAGCTTGAACTCGGTAACATTTGTCCATGTGCCAGGAATTGTGCCAAAGGCCCAAGGGAATACACAGTGGTTACTGAGGTATCCTCATTTTACAGATAAGTGCACTGCTTCCAGAAACTTGTCTGAGGTTCCCAAGATGGAGAGTGGAGGGAGGGGGCAGGAACTGGGAACCCAAATGGGCAGCTCCCGGCCTGCAAGTCCATCTCAGCTGCTGCCCAACTTGAAGACAGGCAGAGAGCTGCATGGATGGCACAGCTGGGATGGAGGAGCACTTGGCACCCTGTCCTCATTAAGTGCTCTCACAAAGACCCCATCCTAGTATGCCACCCTCAAAACCCCCTCCTGGGACCCAGCAGCCCTTAAGAACAACTGCTGTCCTCACTCACACCATCGCTCATGCTGGCTCTCCCAGCCTGAGACATCCATTCTCTTGCTTCTCAATCCTGCCCCCACGCTTAAAGGTACAGGTTCAAATCCCACTGCCTTCTCCATAAGGACACCCTCGGTTCCCCTAGTGCACTGTATCTAATCCTCTCCTCCTAGCACCTGGGACTCCCCAAACTGAAGCCCCTCAAAAGGACTGCCAAGAGCTAGTTACCCAGAACCCCCCTACCCCCAGCAATGCTTCCCAGCCTGTATAGTTCCAGGTGAGCTGAGATCCACTCTCCTCACCCTGGAGGGAGGCAGGACCAAGAGGCTCCCCAGCCCACAGGCTGTAACTGTGAGGTGAAAGCACCCCAACTGCTGAGCGCCAGGCTCTGCTCTTCACACACAGAGTATCCAATGAAAATACGTGCCCCGGGGAGACCACCTCTTCTTCAGGGTCAGAGGCCATCCTCCTCCCAGAAGACCACCTCTCTAGTGACAAGTGACCCTGGGGTGGCAACTTCAGGACAGGGTACCAAACAAGCCGAGTGGCTCCCCTCTCTCCCAGCCTCCATCTCCCAGATCCCTTTCCTGCCTCTTCTCCCTTTCTCAAATGTTGTTAAATTTCACCAAGTTACCGATGGGTGCTTGAGGACTGTTCTTAGATTTTTTTTTAATATCAAAATTAATCACATGGATTTAAAATATACATCCTCAAAACAGTGACATTTTGGCTTTTTGTCCAAATGTTCTATTAAAGGGGAAGCTGTTCAACCAAGACTTACGTCTACATATTTAAAGAAGGGATGAAATAGTAACATCGCTTTCTCTGGTCACCGGCCAAGAAAAATTTATGTTGTCAAAATAAAAGAGAACATGTTGTTTGCTCAATATATGAGCACACTGCTGAGTAGCTTAGAAATTGGGCCTCTTTTACCAAGCAGTTTAAAACACCTTATTTTATTTACTTTTAAACATTTTTATCGGAGTATAGTTGATTTACAATGTTGTGTTACGTTTCAGGTGTACAACAAAGAGAATCAGTTATACATATACATATATCCGCTCTTTTTTTAGATTCTTTTCCCATATAGGCCATTACAGAGTACTGAGTAGAGTTCCCTGTGCTATACGGTAGGCCCTTATTTGTTATCTATTTTATATATGGTAGTGTGCATATGTCAATCCCAATCTCCCAATTTATCCCTCCTCCCCCTTACCCCCTGGTAACCCTAAATTTGTTTTCTTAAATCACCTAATTTTAAGTGTCTCTGTGAATGTCACCTTCATATATCATAGATTATCACCTCCCTGGAAACATCGGGGACCACAGCAATCTGTGTCTCTCAGTGTCATTTGCACGTTGTGCCCACTCCTTCCTCCCTCGCGGGGTCCAATCACTCCCAGAACTTCTGCCACCTCTACACTGATGACTCCCACACCCACACCTGGAGGTCCAGCATGAGCTTGCCCTCCCACTCTGGGTGGTGCTCACATAGCATCTTAGTCACGTGTGGGGCAGGGATAAAAAAAGAGAGGCCATCATGCTGAAACCAGAGATGGCTGCAGGAGGCTTCATTATATCACTCTCTGTTATCTGCTCATGTTTAAAAATTTCCATTATAAAGAGCCTTTTTTTTCTAAAGAGGATCCATCAGAACCTTGAGGAAAAAAAATTCAAAAGAGAGAAACAGCCAGTTAAAAATAGGAGTATTCATGAGAGATATTTTAAGTTCATCTGAAGGAAATAATTCCTTTTGTGGTGAAGGGAGAAGAAAAATAAAAGGGTTGCATCTCATTTACTTAAAGAATAAAAGCTACATAAGTTCCTTATAAACAAGCATCAAATTTAGCCATAAAATAATAAATGTAAAATACATGTCATTAGTCCCAAAGGTTAAATATTTATAGAGGATGGTATCTGTAACAAACCCACTTTGACCCTTTCACTGTTAAGACAAATAGATTTGATTCTGAAAACATCACGAGGCTTTTCATTGAACAATCTATACCCAGACTTGAAGTTGGTTTTTGTTTTTTTTAAACAACTGTGTTACTCCCTGATCAGGACTCAAAAAAACAAGAAGCACTTCAAGAAGCACTTGGATGTTAAGTGCTTTTCAAAGAAAATAAACAACAACAGAATTCTAAAGCACAAATTATAAGCCTTAGCAAGTTAATGGTTCATGGACCGTAAATATGGTCCATATTCATGACTGCAGTGGATTCAAACAATCAACATATGAGCCTGGCTGTGCAGGTTTTTTCCTATTATGCAGGGGGTGGGGATGAGGAGGGAACAAGCTAAGTGGGTTGCCATGGTTACAAAGATATTTAATGTCAGCTCAGGGACCAAAATCTACTTCAGGTTCTCCACATGGACCAGTCTCCCTTTTCAGTAAGTCAGTCCCCAGCCCCCACAAGATTACTGTCCCCTGGGACAGTCCTTGCTGCTGCTCCCCTGGGGTCCTGTATCAATGTCATCATCCACCTCAAAGCTCTCCCTCTCCAGTAGCTCCAGGCACAGGCTGCTTTTTCCCTATCCGACAACTTCCTGAAAAGGTTCCATGTCTTGTCACGGCCCTTTGCTGTGCCTTTACCTTCCCAATCCCCTTCACCCCTCTAGAATCTTCACAGTCCGCTGTCTCTCCTGACTTCCCAGAGCACCTAACACTGCTGGCCACCATCCCTACCCACCCCAAGTTCAAGACCATCCATCCCCTAACTCCAATTCTCTACAGGTTCTCTTACACCTTGGCAGCCTTTGCTCCTGGCCCCATCCCCCAAAATGGGCACTCTCCACAGTTCTGGGTTCAAGCCTATGGTGGGTCTTCCTTCGCCCTACACTCCTGTCCTCTGGACCCTCCTTCCACACCACTACCGCCTCTGAGTCCCGAGGTTAAGAAATGTCCCAACTTACCCCTATCTGTAGCTCACTTACTTCACACCTCCCTGAATTGGTTTACAAATCTCATCCCATCCACTATCTTTTTCTCTCTCACTCCCTTTCAAATAAATCACACACACAGGCACACATACACTTTATTTTTTTTATGTACCACATCCTCTTTATTTTATTTTTTTAACATCTTTATTGGGGTATAATTGCTTTACAATGGTGTGTTAGTTTCTGCTGTATAACAAAGTGAATCAGCTATACATATACATATATCCCCATATCTCCTCCCTCTTGTGTCTCCCTCCCTCCCACCCTCCCTATCTCACCCCTCTAGGTGGTCACAAAGCACCAAGCTGATCTCCCTCTGCTATGCGGCTGCTTCCCACTAGCTATCTATTTTGCATTTGGTAGTATATATATCGATGCCACTCTCTCACTTTGTCCCAGCTTACCCTTCCCACTCCCCGTGTCCTTAAGTCCATTCTCTACGTCTGCATCTTTATTCCTGTACTGCCCCTAGGTTCTTCAGAACGTTTTATTTTTTTTAAGATTCCATTCCTGTACCGTCCTTGACCTGGTTTGGGCCCTCAGTTTTCCCCCAGCAAGACTGATGAAGTGACCTAATTCAACAAATATCAAGCACCTACTTAAACCAAGCAATGTTTCAAACAGACCACAAATAATGAAGTTATATGGTCAATTATCATAAGGTTGATAAGGGCTTAGACGGAATATAAAGCACAGTACAGGGGATAAGGATGGGGACAGTCAGAGAAAGTCTCTCTTCTCAGAGGGAAGGTGGAGGGAAGGGGGCGAGACAATTCCAGGAAGAGGGAACAGCCAGTGTAAAGGCCAGAGGCTGGATAGCTCAAAGGCCAGTGTGGCTGCAGAGACTTGAGCTAGGGGTGAGGTAGGAGAGGCAGTGAACTGAGCCAAGGGCCTGACAGGTGACAGAGAACTGTGGCTTTACCATGAGGGAGACTAGGGGCCAGTGGAGGATTCCGAGTAGAAAAGTATGTAAAGCAATTTCAGTTTTTAAATATCCCCCCCCACCCCACCCCCGTTTCCTTCTGAGAATAGACTGCTGTGGGGCAAATAGGAAGCAGAGAGCCCCGTTAGGAGGCCGTAAAATGACCTGGATCCATGATCACACCCACCTTACGTCCACCTCTCTGGCTCAAGTCATCCTCCTAAACACAAGCCTGACCATGATATGTCACCACATCCTCTCCACAAGAACTTTCCATGGCTCCCCATCACCTCCGTAACTATCAAGTGTCACTTCTTCACATGGTCATCAAGGCTGCACTGTGTCCTATTACTCCTCCCTAAGCACCATGCCCTCCAAACCCACAGGATCACCTGCTGTTCCCCTGACACATCGCTACAAGCCTGCAATCCGTAACTGTCTCTGCCCTCCTTTCTCTACCCCTAAAAGTTATTTATTCATCCATCAGGGCTAAGCACAAACACAACTTCCTCAGGAGCCTTTCCTAGCTGACCCCAACACTGCACTCTTCTTGCACCTCTACCAGACCGCTCTTTCATCAGTTCCTGGTTAGAGTTCCCACCAGATTGCTAACTCCCTGACAGCAAGAACTGTGCCTGATTCATCTAGGAATACACAAGGGGCACAGTGCAAGGCTTCCACTAAGCACTCAATCAACGCATGCTGGCTAAATGAACAAATTGGCCCTTTTGTTACATATCTTCTTGAGGTCTTGGGGGGTGGAGGAGTGGAAGGAGTTGTCCAAGGACAGGTTTTCTCACTTGGCTACTGTAATCTGGAGGACAGGGGTCCCTCTGTACTCCATGGTACAGTCGCAAGTAGGGATGTGGGGATGGATCTGAAACCCAGACCTTCAAAGTATTCTGTCCTCTCAGCCAGGTATCTCTAGGAAGGCCCGTACAATTTGCTTTTCATTTGCCCAAAGCGTTGGCAACATGTTTTTCCTAGTCTCATTCTAGAAGTACACAGATGTGCACAAAAGCACCTAGAAGGATCTCAACCCAGTTAACAGTAATTACAGTATTAAGAGATGGAATTAACTTTATTTTCTTTTACTTTATCTTGATTTTTCCCTAAATAAACATAAGAAAAAAATCTCTTAGAAAGAATGCCATAGTAACATCAAGTTACATTTAAAAAATGGTTCCAAAAATAAAAAGTATTAAAAAAAAAGAAAACAAAAACCACATACACTGGAGACATGAGACCACTGAATATACAATACCACTTACAGAGGAAGACTGTAAAAACTGAAAACATTTTAAATGGGTTGTATGAAGCATGCAATTAACAACTGACCCTGTGTTTTCACTTCTGAAATAATTATTTTACAAAACATAAAGTAGTAAAACATTGTTCTGGGCATCCTGGGCACTTACTGATGCCTCTTATCTAAATTAAACTCTTCCATGGGTTTCATAAACACGTGTAAACTAGCTGTCATCACTGCACCTTAGCTCACATCACACAGGTGACCAATCAGCTCTAAATGGAACATTTCAATGAATGTCATTTTATGACTTACAGAGGAAATGTCAATTAAAAATAATAGGGGATCAGGCTTCCCTGGTGGCGCAGTGATTTAGAGTCTGCCTGCCGATGCAGGGGACACAGGTTCGTGCCCGGGTCTGGGAAGATCCCACATGCCGCGGAGCGGCTGAGCCCGTGAGCCATGGACGCTGAGCCTTCGCGTCTGGAGCCTGTGCTCCACAACGGGAGAGGCCACAACAGTGAGAGGCCCGTGTACCGAAAAAAAAAAAAAATATCAACAAATAATATGTCTTATTTAAGCTGATGCTACATCAACAAAGTGTTGACTCAACAAAGATTTGGCTTCTAACTTTCAATAAAAGACCTACACAACTTTTATAGTGAAATAGCATATTAAAACACAGAAGATACAGTTGCTTTAGTTACCATCTTTTTAAAGAAATAAAAGGGGGACAAAGGCACTGTGTGTATGTCAGGCACAGTGCTAGGTATTTTAGGTGCATGATCAAATTAATTTTCTTAGCAAATCTGAGCTAGATTATCTCCCTTATTTCACTAATGAGGAAACTGGGGCTTAGAGTAATTTATCACACAGTAGCCACCGTCACACATTAAGTGGCCAAAATGGAACTCAAATCCAGGTCTGTTTCACAAAAGATTACACATTCTATGATTCTGGAAATGCCACTTACATGAAGTTCAAGAACAGGCAAAACCAATCTATGACGATATGCAGCACATCTAAGATGATATACCAAATCAGAATAATGGTTCCCTTCAGGAGCTGGAGACTGACTGGAAAGGGGCACAGGGACCTTCTGGGGTACTGAAAACGTTTTCTTCTTGATCTGGTGGTGGACACACATTCATGAGCTGCACGCTTAACATTAGTGCACTTTACACACTTTACTGTATGCTATGCCTCAAGTTTAAAGAAAAAATCCTCATTTGATTGACTCCAAGTTCATGTTCTTTAACCACTAAACCATCATACCACTATTTGACAGAACCTGACCACACTCTAGAATTGATTCTCTTGGATAATCAGTTTTTTAAAACATTCTGGTTAAGTGAAGTACATCCTAATCACATCAGAGTGAAGGCATCTGAACAATAAGCTTATTTTTAAATGCCACAGAATGAAAAGTAGAAAGTATCAATTTCCTTGCTACTGGGAATTTCCTGTCTGTAGCCACATCAGAATAAAAATAATTTTAAACCTTGCTCTAAAGAAATGTTCATAGATGCACAGAAAATAATTTGTAACAAAATTCTTAATGGGCTTCCCTGGTGGCGCAGTGGTTGAGAGTCCACCTGCCGATGCAGGGGACACGGGTTTGTGCCCCCCTCCAGGAAGATCCCACATGCCGTGGAGCGGCTGGGCCCATGAGCCATGGCCGCTGAGCCTGCGTGTCCAGAGCCTGTGCTCTACAATGGGAGAGACCACAACAGTGAGAGGCCCGCGTACCAAAAAAAAAAAAAAATTCTTAAGAGTTATCTATGGAAGTACCTAAACAAAACTACACAAAATATTTCAAGACATACATTATAATTTTATCAACAATGTTGACCCTCAAAGGAAGTTTGAATTTTGTTACAAAAACTAAGACAAGGCAAGACAAAGCTGGTGGGCAAAGTGCAAAAATCTCACAGTAGAGGCAAAACAGTGAGTGTAAAAATCTCAAAGCAGAGTTATAACAAACCGAAAACTCAAATAACTTTTCCCAGCAGTAAGATGATTGTGCCACATATACCCTAATAACAAATTCTCCTTCGAGTAGAAAGTTCTTCCCACCAAAGCTTTGTTCAGACTAGCAAAGCCTCATCATCAGCTGGTGATGATGAAATCATTACATCAATTCGCTCAAAGCCTCACCCCACACATACATATACCTCTTAGTCAAGTGGTAATTGCCTCTCCTGAGAGAGGAATTTATTCATCCACAATTTGGAGACGTATTTGGCAAGCACCTAGTTACAGTTTTACCACCTTTGGGGAAGTGGGGAGGGACAGCTGGATCCACACCTGTTGGGTGTATGGTCTTTACTGGGTGCTTTTGAGTATGCAAGCCAAGAAATCCAACCTTCAAATTCAGAGCCCAGTTTGATTCATGTTTTAACATTCTGTACACACCAAAAGTGCCAGGCAGGGCTTCCCTGGTGGCGCAGTGGTTGAGAGTCTGCCTGCTAATGCAGGGGACACGGGTTCGAGCCCTGGTCCGGAAAGATCCCATATGCCGCAGAGCAACTGGGCCCGTGAGCCACAATTACTGAGCCTGCCCGTCTGGAGCCTGTGCTCCGCAACGAGAGGCCGCGATAGTGAAAGGCCCGCACACCGCGATGAAGAGTGGCCCCCACTTGCCACAACTGGAGATAGCCCTTGCACAGAAACGAACACCCAACACAGCAAAAATAAATTAATTTACTAATAAACTCCTACCCCCAACAACAACAAAAACTGAAATGATTTTAGTTTCTCCTGAGCATTTGCATATAAGACCAAAAGGCCTTTATGAGAATTTTTCACTATCGATTACTTATGCACCACTATGGGGCATGCGCAAGATTACATAACCAAATATCATCCCAGATGCAAGAATTTCAATGTTTATAAAAGTAACCATTTATATTTATTAATTTTTAAAGTCCTTAACAAACTGCTCAATAAAACTGTCAAAAAAAAAAATCCCTGAGTCAAATATTGTAGCTATTAAGCAAGCTAGAATGAATGAAAAGCACTGACCCGGTATGTTAAGAACAGAGTGTGCTTTAAGTACCTTCACAGCCCTGGTTCAGCATTCCTAAATTATGGTTGGAGGGGAAAACAAAACAAAACAAAAACAAAAGAAACAGCATTGTCAGAAAACTTAAAAGTTTTGAAGGGGAGCAGAATATGCCACCCCAAGATATGTCACTTTGACACAATGATTATTTTGAATTAAAGTTACTTGAGAAAACAGCCAGTGTAAGGACATTCTGATTTCCCTTTGTCCCCCTGAAAACAGGAGATAAATCTTCCGTAGGAAGGTACCCTCCCCTGCACCAGGAGGGTAGAAGGCATTCTTATCACCAGAGATAGGGAATTCAGGGCTGAGAAGTCTGCACAAACCTTGTTACTTCTTCACTCATCAGTCATCCTAAACCCAAACCCCTTTGTTTTGTCAATTCTTCACAAATGTATTTGTTTCCTTGTCTCTTTAAAAGGTACGAAAGCTGCCTGCTTTGGTCACTTCTTTGAGTGGCATATTTTTATCCTTGTACATATGAAATTTGTTTTTCTCCAATTAATCTGTCTTATGTCAATTTAATTATTAGATCAGCCAAAGAACTTGGAGGGGAAAAAGAGAAAAGTTTTCCTCTCCTACAGTTTCAAAGTTTGAGAAACAAAGGATTCACTTATCCCTGCATCAGCTGAAAAAGCCCCACACATTTGTACCCAGAACATCTTAGCTTTATACCAACAATGCACCGGGTAAAGCAAAACGATTAACTTTTGGGGGTTCTCATTCATTTCCTAATGTAACTCTTTTTTTTTTTTTTTTTAAGCCATGCATCTGGGCAAACTGTAGAGTGAAAAATCCACCACGAATTATCAGTTCCACTTTCCTATTTTTAGCAAACCTTTAGTATCTTAGAATTAGAGAAATCTAAATTGTGGGGTTTTTTTAAAAACAAGGAAATTTTCAAAATTATAAGCCACCTATATATACTCAACTCTCCATCCAGGAAACCCAGAAAAATAACCAGTTCATAATTTTTACAAGCATATTATGTTTATTTTCCTCAAAAGATTACCTCATTCCCTGGATTTTAAAAACTATCTGCCATCTGCCAAATTTGGCTGATTTCAGTCTCCAACAAATCTAAATGGTTACTGTTTTTGGTAAGGGCAAGTTGGTGCCTGGAGGAACTTCAATATTGATTACACAATGACCATCACTTATTAAGCACTTCTTAAACCCCCCCCCCCCCCCCCCCCCCCCGGAGTTTGGCAAACATTATCCTATTTGTCCTCAAAAACAATCCTGTAGAGCAGACACTACCATCCCAAAACCAGACATGGAAAACGAGGCAGGGATGATAAACAACTTGTCCAAGGTCACAGAACAGTATGTGGCGGAATCAAGACCAGTGAACAGTGAAGGTGGGAACTCAGAACTCTTACGGAGAATTAGGCCTGCATCATACACATGCCATCTGCACAAAAACTAAATGAAGAGCAGTAAGCCCCTACTGCAGGAAGATTCCCAAGGGAAAAAGCAGTATCCCAAACTGAAAAAGTACTTCCTAATGGCAGATCTAAAGATAAAGACATTTGTAAAGGCTTGGCAGTAGGAAAAGTTTTACTCAAGTAGAGTGCTATAGGGCTCCCGAACTTCCCTGGTCTTAAAATCCAATCTGGTTTAAGAGCACAGGGACTCTGTGTAACACTCTCCCAAATTCCACCAGTCTTAATAACCTCTATTCAAAAGAAACAGAAAGGACTTCCCTGGTGGCGCAGTGGTTGGGAATCTGCCTGCCAGTGCGGGGAACCTGGGTTCGAGCCCTGGTCAGGAAGGATCCCACATGCCGCGGAGCAACTAAGCCCCTGCGCCACAACTACTGAGCCTGCGCTCTAGAGCCCACAAACTACAGCTACTGAGTGCACGTGCCACAACTACTGAGCCCGCGAGCCTAGAGCTAATGCTCCGAAACAAAAGAAGTCACCTCAATGTGAAGCCGGCGCACCCCAACAAAAACCCAACGCAGCCAAAAATATAAATAAAATTTTTAAATAAATAAAAAGAAACAGAAGAGGGAACTAGGGCAGAGGGAAGAAGGGGCCGCCCAGCCCTATCCTCCCTCTGGGGCAGCTGTCAGATAACACCTGGGGGAGACCACACAATGGCTTGGGTTGAGAGCCCTAGGACTGGGCTGGGTCCCCGCCTTCCCAGTCCCATTCTTGGCCCTGTCGGCCACCTCTTTAACCAACCCATTACCTCCCCGGAGCAAAATTACACTGGAAGGATCTGTTATAACAAGTAGAAGCCCATGTTCACCAACTGGCTTTGCAATCTGAAATCTACAGCAAGGCTCCAACAGGGGAGCGGCAAGAGAATATGGTATAATTGTTCCAAACTACCGTTCTACGAAGTTAGTTAAGTTCAGGAGGCCATGGGGGGCAGGGGAGAAAAGACAAACATACCACCCATACGTTTTAAGAAGGAGAGGGAGCCTCCTCAACAACCCAGGTTTAAAACGTATATATTATTTTCAGAGATGAGCTTTCACGCTCTGACACTTGTGGGGAGTATCTCGGCTGCTCCTCCCCACTTGATGGGGAGCCAGTGGGTTCTGGGGCTCCCCAGCCCTGAGTGGAAAGCACTGTGGCCTAGAAGTTAAGGTGACTTAGTCTTATTGCCTCCAGAAGGGTCCGCCTGCCGTCCCGGGGCAGCCGTCAGGACCCGCGCCCGCAGCCCTAGAGGAGTCCGCCCCGAGCAGCCCCACGTCCACTCTCCACTCCAGGTGTTTCGCAGAGGCCGGCTAGACACGCTCCCGCAGCACCCACCCTTCCCCCTCCCCAGGTTTCGGTCAAGTAGCCAGGTTAATCATTCAACGCGGGCGGTGTGGAATATTTTTGTAGAGGTCAAAGCAAAAGGTTCTTCCTAAGTTTCACAGAAACCAGCCTTTAGGGACCCTGAGGTGGCATTGGCAGGCGGATGGGGCTGGGGAGCGACTGCTGGCGGCCCTGTAGCTCACAGAACACCTGATCTCCCCATGCGGCACGGCAGGCAGCGCAGTGCGAGGGTGGGGTGCGGGGGTGTAACGCGAAATCCAGAAGGGCCCCCTCCCCAAAACGTCTGTGCAACCCAGATGAGGACTCCAGGCCTCAGACGCCCCTTCCCACCGCCTGCATCACCCCGGCGCGCGCTCCCCCGGAAGTTGGGGTGCAGCGGGGAGGCGGAGATGTTCCCAGTTCCCGGGTCCGGGTGGGGGGGTGTGGAGTGGGGCAGGAAGCTCAAAAGACAGGCTGCCGCGGGTTGCGTTATCCTCTTCCTCTAGGATAAGGAAGGTGGCGGGGGGGCCAAGGGGGAGGACCGGGACACCTAAACGCCGCAAGGGCCACCTAGAGACTGTTTCCTGCTCTGGGGCGCCAGTACGAAGCCGGAACCGGCGAGGGACGGGGCTGTGGAGGG
>NW_006791012.1:6359005-6375486 GCF_000442215.2 Lipotes vexillifer
CCGCCGCCGCTCTCGCTCCATGCGTTGCGCCCGCGATGGGCGGCCGGGTGGTGTCCGCGGCGGGACGGCTCCTCCTCGGCTTGGCCCCGGCTCAGCTCAGCTCCGGCACTTGTTGCCGCTGCAGCCGCTGCGCCTCACTCCCGGGTCCGGGTCCGGGTCCGGCTCCGGCTCCCGGCGCCGCCGTCGCCGCCTCAGGGCTCCCCTGCCCGGTCCCGGTCCCGCCCCCGCCCCACGGGCCAATCAGGCCCGGCACCGCCCCTCACGTCACCGCCCCGCCCGGCCCGCCGCTCCGCGCCCCAAGTTTGGGGCAAGAACAGCTCCAGTTTGTCGGGCGGTGGACGCGCGGGACTGGTGCAGGCTGTTGCTCCTCTCGGCATCCGGGGACCCTCCGGGCCCTCACCTGGAAAGCAAAAGCTTAAACTGGGGGAAGGGAACCCCAAGAACTAGACCGTCGGGGAAAAAGGGCGGCTCGAAGTTCAAAAGAACTATTTTCCAACTCCAGTCTAAACTTAATCCCTCTTGTCGCCCCTCTTGCAGTACATCTGATGTTGGGAAACTAAGCACATGGCCTGGTGAGGACTCCAGTGGCGTCTTCTGGCCGGAGTCAGTTTGTGACGGGTCCTAGACCGAACCCCGGCCGCCAAGTGCTTGGGCAGATGTGTCCCCGCAAAACCCAGGGTTTCACCATGGAAGATGGGGGTAGCTAGGGGGAACCAGAGCCAAAATGGGACTTGACCACTGCTCTCTGCCCATCCACTAGCTGCCGCCACCTCTTAGGTGCCCAAATAACACCTACTTGACACTGCCACGCCATCTTCGGTTTTATGAAGCCGCCCAGAACTATGGGGAGAGAGGAGTTTTTCTCTTTGTGGTGTCCTGTAGAGGGTTTCCTCGAGGTTCCAGGCGAGTCTCGGGAAGCCAGAAACGCAAGGTGCCCAGACGCTGGGCCTCGAACCCGCGCCGCGGCCCAAGGGACAGAGCGGATACCTAGGTGCAGCCTTAATGGCTGAACTGTGACATACATTACCACCGCAGGATGGGGACTTGGCGCTAACCACACCCAGCCGCGGGAATTCCGGGGACCACGACTCACCCTCCTATCCCAGCGCCCCCGCCGGCTCGCCAGAGCACTGCATTCTTAGGTGAGTCCAAGTTGCTGTTGACACAGCTTTGAGGGCCCCAGGTAAGCCTCGCACGACCGGATGGAGAGGTTGCCCTGGCCTGAAAGGCCCAGTGCAGTGCAGTCAGCTCGTTTCCCTTGCGCTCCTCCAGGAGGTAAGCCTGGCCAGAGGCGCACTTGAAAGCTCCCCCCTCTCTTGGTATTTATCTCTACACGAAGAAAGCAAGCCCCTTCAGATAATCAGACTAAGGAATTAAGAACACCACACCCTCAATTATTTGCATTTTTCAGAAGGCTTTCTGAGGCGGAATTAGTTGAAAGAGAAGGAATTGCTAAAGTAGTAATTTCAGGCACCTTTGAGCGCAGCCTACTCAACTATGGGCACTTAATCCAAACTCAGAGCGAAAAAGAAGAGCAGGTGGATGCACCGCTGGATGCACTGAGCCACGTGGCTGTGGTCCTCTAGAAACAGGAATTCTGAGTCAGATCTGGGAAAGTTTTGATTTGCAGCCTTCAGTCCTTTTTGCTTTTATGTTGATCACATGATTCTCCTAAGACTAGGATGTAAAGTCCAAACAGTCAGATTTTTGTGTACTCATAGAAAAACATCTGGAAGGATACAGACAGGCTGCGAACCACCATTACCCCAGATGTGGGATTGGGGT
Source organism: Lipotes vexillifer (assembly GCF_000442215.2). Classification (NCBI taxonomy): domain Eukaryota; kingdom Metazoa; phylum Chordata; class Mammalia; order Artiodactyla; family Lipotidae; genus Lipotes; species Lipotes vexillifer. The sequence goes on from NW_006791012.1 coordinate 6,360,791, forward strand.
TTCAGAAGGAGGGGAGATGAGTTTTATATCCTTATTGACTTTGAGGTTTTTTTCCAGTTATATTAACTCTCATAATTTAGAAAACTAATGAAACAGTTTTAAAGAAATAAAGATATTAGAAATTCTTTTAAGAACTCTTCAGAGTGTATAAATTAATAAACAAATGAAGCCTGAGTCTTTCATTCTGTGTCAAAATAATTAATCCCAAGTCCATGTTCCTTGGTTTAAATAAAAATATCTCTGGCAGCTCTTCTGATCTTTAAACGCTGTGAAGGGACAAGACTGACATCTGAAGATTTTTTTCTGCCATCAGATCAGTATATTGTTTCTACACATATGCCTTCCCTTTAAATGCACTCACACTAGCCACAGACATACTTTCAGGGACTGCCAGCCAAGGGGTTTTAGTAAAGGAACTGCTACAATGTCAGCTGGCAACCAACAAGGAAATTAAGCTGTATCCTCTGCAGCTGCCAAAAGCTGCCCAGGCCCTGAAATTAAAAAATAAGGGCATTCTCTTCATAGTGCCATTAATTAATGCAGCTGGGAGTGTATCTGTAAATGTTACACTGTGTCTTTGGGGGAATTACTCAATGCTGAATTCCACTATTCCGCTAAATTACTCCATGCTAAATGCACATTTGGCTGCAGTCTCTGCTCTTGGTCCATCATGAGTAGGTAAAGATGTATTGTTCATTTATTTAACAAATATGTGTTGACCACCTACTAGGTGCATGGCACAGGGCTAGGCACTGAAGTGGTGAAGAGTGTGTAGCAGACACACTCTTCCCTCTTGGAGCTCACAGTTTAGCTGGAGAGAAAGGAGCTTAGCAATTAAATGCACTATCAATTGTATAATTACAGTTGTGATACTGGCCAAAGGGAGTGCAAGGTAGACGGATCATTTGTCTGGGGAGTCCAAGGGGAGGTGACATTGAGCTCTGAAGGGTGAGCAGGATTTACTCAGGCAAAGAGGAGAGGCGAGTGGAAAAGAGTTCCTGGCAGGTTCACACTACACAGGGGGGTGTGGTTGAGGAGGAGGTTGGAGACGTAGGCAGAGACTAGATCATCCAGGGTGTACTGTACCATTTTCAGTAAGATCACCCTGATTCCAATGTGAAGAATGAATAGGGAAGGGGGAGGAGTGGGTAGAGGGACAGTTAGGAAGCTCTGCTGCTGTAATATAAGGGAAAGGGCTGTTTGTCTAAGCAGTTGAGCAAATGGAGAGAAGTAGATACCAATGAGACCTGGTGATTGCTTGGCTAGGGAGGAATCAAGGAGAAGTCCCAGGTCTCTGCTTCTTCAACCAGATGGATGGTGGTGCTGTTTTCTGAGTTGGGGGACCCTCAGGGAAAGAGTTTGAGGTGCCTTTAAGATGTCCAAGTGGAGATGTTGAGTAGATGTTTGGCTGTAGGGTCTGGTTCTCTGTGGAGAGGCTGGGGATGAATTAGCTGGTGTAAAGGCAGCAATAAAGTCCCGAGAGTGAGATGGTGTCCTAGGAGAGTATAGAGTTCTATCAGAAGAGGGCCTAGGACTGAGCCTGATGAACCCTTATCTAAAGGCTGGCCAGAGGCAAACTATCTGGCAGAGGTGAAGGAGCAGCCAGAAAGGCAGGAAAAAACCAAAACCTAGGAGTTTGGGAAGTGGGGTCATGGAGCCAGGGAAAGGATATGTCATAAAGAGGCAGTAGCCAACAACACTCAAAATGGCTGAGAGACCCAAGGGTGGAGTGAAGGGATGAAAGATAAACTGGAGTGGATTGAAAAGTGCGTGAGAAGTGGAGAAATGAAGAAAGGTACTGACTACAGGCAAATCTTGAAAGGGTTGACTGTGAAGGGTCAGAGATAGAAGTAGCTGGAAAAGAATGTTTTGTCAGCAGTGGGTTTATCTTAGTTTATATTTATTTATTTTAGGGTGGAATAAATTGAATGTGTTTAAATGCCGATGGGGAAGACCTTATAGAGAAGAGGAAGAGAAAGGTACAGCAGGGGAAGGACAATGGACAATAAAGGTGGTTCCTGTGACCATGGGAGAGGATGGAGCCCGAATCTGGGTGGAAAGGCTGACCTCATGCAGGAGGCCACCTCCTCTATTATAACAGCCAGGGCGCAGTTGGAGGTCAACTGAACCAGGCAGGTTTGGTATGGGACATTGAATCCCTCCACCTGATGCCTTCCTCTTACTCTGGGGAGGAGACTGGGAGTAGGGCAAGAGAGATGAGGGATTTGAAGAGAATGGAGAACATTTGACAAAGTCATTGCAGAAGGTGAGAAGGTTGAGATGACCAGAGGTATGGCAGGATGGCAAGGCAGCATGGCAACCCTCCTAAGGTTGGAGGCTTGAACTTGTAAGGTGCCCTTTGGTCCTCCTCTGTGATTTCCTCCAGCAGAGCTCAGCTGTCTCTGCTCTGGTGCAGGCTCAGATGAAGGAATTGCTAGGGCAGAGGAGCAAATTCCTTTTGCCAAGGAATTGAGAACCTCGGCAAAAGTGGGGTTGACATGATGCATGATCAGAGAGAAAGGACAGAAGTCGGTGGGCTGGAAGGGTCAAAGGGGTCAAAGCTCAGTCATGCTGGAAGGAGAGAGGGTTGAGTCAGAGATTTTGGGTGCTTAAGTTTGTGGTTCAGGAGGTGGAGAAATTTAGGACAATGACAAAGCCAGGATGTGATGCGGGAGAGTAGAGGAGAAAGTCACTGGAGAATATAAGGTCAAGAGACTGAGAGGCAGGGTACTGGGTGGGTCATCTGTGTGGTTAGTGAAGCCATCCAGGAGCATGTGGGCAAGAACTGGAGTCAGGGTCATGGTGTGAAGGCCATGGCGCCAGGAGCTAAAGTCTTAAGAGAGTGAGGAAGAGGGAGTGACCAGGAGTTCAGAAGATAGGAACTCCCAGGAAGGGGAGGGCACTGTGGGCTGATGGCAGGATAGAGGATGCGTGAGGGAATGACACTGAAAGCAGGAACGAGTGGCCCAGTCAGTTTTGCCCCAGTTGTCTCTATGAAGTCTGACCCAGGAGCTCTGCAAGCCAGGGCCACATCCCCCTGACTAACTTCTCCCCAAGATTCCCATCAGGAAAAAAGGCATGTGGAGGCCTCCCTTCCTCCTCCCCCTCTTTTCCACTGGGAGCTTTTTTGTCCACCAAATGAACCCCTACGGGGCACTGGCTGATTGGCTGTCAATCAGGAATCTCAGGCTTGTCTCACTTCTGCTACACACCTTCTGTCTTCCTCAGGTGGGTTGTTGACCCCTTCTGTCTCAGCTTCATTGTCTGTAAAATGAGGATGCTAAAATACACACCCTTCTCAGGGCAATTGTAAGGAATAGAGGAGATAACTTAAGTAAAAACACTTTCTAATCTGTAAAGCACTGTAGGAATGTGAGTGATTTACCTTGTTCAGAAGCCCCTCACATACACCCACATCTCTCCCAGGAGCCCTTCCCAAAAGATTGTGAGTCCCTGCTCCAGAGGAAGCTGTAATCTTGCCCTGGAGACAGGACAAACACACACAAAACAATTAGAGAGGAATGCACAGCTGTGTCTGATTAAGTGCTAAATTGTAAGGTGCAGACAATAAGAGCTCTGAGCTCAGACAAGGGAACAATTAGCCAAAGTTGGGAAAGTCTGGGAGGCTTCCTGGAGTAGGTGGGGTGGAAGGGGCCCAGACTGATCACTTATCCTGAGGAGAATATTTGCAAATATGCCCATTCCTTTGTGGCTGCAAAGTTGTCAGTCTGACATGGGTCTACGGAAAGTTTCCAGGTCAAGCGTTTTGTCTTGGTGCCCCTGCTTCTGTTGTCACTCCTATAGCCCTGCTCCCCTCTCAGTCACAGACCTGTGCTCCACCTACCTGGTTGGGCAGCCTGGGCTACACAATGGATCCTATGTGCTTTGCCCTGGGCCTTTCATGTTTGGGTCTCTCATGTCACCACCCATTTCCTGGTGAAACAGAGGTTGATCTTCAGCACGTTTCCTGTGCCCTGTTTGATGCCAGCACACACCTGGTATTTTTGCCCAGCCAGACTGTGGGCTTTTGAGCAAGGAGTCCTGAATGCCCCTCCTTCTGCCATCTGCCTCATGGCACCCGGTCAGCCTAGGGCACCTGCATGTCCATAGAACAAAAGCCCTGAACCAGTTCCCACACCTGCCTCCTTTGCTTTTTACTGCCTTTGCCTCATTGTCCAGAAGCACCCAGCAACCTGCCATTCAAATACAGGCCCCACAGAGCTGCCCGCCGAGAGCCAAGACCTGCAATGCCAGGGCTGGCTTCCACCTCCTTTGTTATATTGAAGCCAACTCCTGCAGCCCTCTGGACACTGTTCAGAATGAGGGCCTTCCTCCTCAGTGGCTAGCCCCCATGGCCTGGTTGGTGCCTCTGCCCTGGACCTCCCTCCTCCCTTTACCACAGGCCTGGAAAAGATCCCAGCATGCCACAGAGCCAAGTGCACATGGGTAGCATCAGAAGCAAAAATCCCCAAATCTTATATATGCTGTGGACGAAGGTTTCTTCAAAAGGATAGCAGTGATTGGCTACTCTGTTAATCAGTTCCAGTTGGGGCCATGAAAACAATAGCCACCTTCTATCAATAGCTAAAATATTAATTTCTGATGGAAAGGGTGAAATTCTTAGAATTCTAGTCCAAATCCCTTGGAACTTACAACTGAGAAAAAGAAGGCCCCAAAAGTAGTTTTCTGGAGGCCAAACACCTGAAACTAGAGATAATATCTTAAATGTTGACAATTAAGTCACATGTTAAAAATCACCTGACTCCTAAAGCAGACCCTTTCTCCCAAGGTTACTTTGACTTTGCAACAGCAGAAAAACAGAAAACCTCATTATCAGATGCAGATGCTAGAAACCAATGTCATGATTCCCAGGGGATTTGTTCCATAGCCCACAGAGTCCTGATGCAGGAAAAACTCAGAATTCCCAGGTGAGTAAAGTCTAGCTTGTTCATGACATTGTGGTGATGTATAAGGTCAGCAATTTGAAGGAACACAAAGAGTCATCTCTATTAAGGGCGTCATGTTGTTTAGGGAATGGAACTCTTGTTAAAGAGAAATGCAAAATCATATTCTCAATTATTATCCAAATCCAAAATTACATTCAAGAGGAGAGGCCCATAATTGCAGCATCAAGCATGAGACAGTGCCATTAATACGATTATCAGGGCATAAGCCTATTAGAGAACTTAATGCCTCTTTGCTGGCATCATCCTTTGTAAAGCTTCCCGGGTCTGGAAACCCTCTCAGTTGTAAACACAATTGTTACACAACAGTGATTTCCAAGGGTCATAACAAAGATCTGCTGGCCTTTACCAAAAGTCAAAGTTGCCTGGCTAAGAAGAACAGAGAACATTTCTGAAAATGAAAACTCACCTGCGAACTCTAGTGGGAGTTATTGAGAAAGGAAATACATCTAGCCCTGAGTCCTCTCAAGCCCTGCAGCAATTCAGTCATGGGTGTACCTGTCACCTGGAGATATGCATGTGCCACCTTAAATGGACATAGGAGCTTAAGTTTTGGCTGCTGCTGGTAAAAAAATCATGGTATGGAAGCCAACAAACCCAGGTTCAAATCCTACTTTCAGATCAAGCCCTGTGTGTCCTCATGGGTATAGTAACACTATCTCAAAGAGTTTCCAGGAAGGGAAATTAAGTCACTTATGACCAAGTGCCTGCAGACACTTTGTGCTTAATAACTGTTTCTCCCTTGGCCTTGGCAGTGAGACCAAGTCCTCACCAGGACGAAGTTCAGGTAGTATCTTGGCATAGAATCCTGGGGATTATCAATCTTTGTCCTGGGAGCCCATAGAAGAAATTACTGTCTGTCTTCACTCCAAAAAGTTGAGACATCATTAATCATTATCACCATGTAGAATGGAAAGATCAATTGGCTGTCCCTGAAAGGAGCCACCTGATTTGTCTTTAGGAATCAGTGACTTATGAAGCTCACGTGGCAAATTGTCTCACAGTAAAACCACCACCAGGAGGGGCAGGGCCTCCTCCTTAAACATGACAGAGAAATCTGAGAGCAATGGACCCCATGGATAGTCTTAAAAGGGAAGCAGGCTACATGTAACAATGTGGGTGAATCTCAAAACCACATCTTTCATGTTGAATGAAAGAATTCATACACCAAAGAATATATATGACGTTCAAGAAGAGATGAAAACTAATCTATGGTGGTAGAAATCAGAACACTAGCTGCCTTGGGGATAAGGAGAGAATTAACTGGAAAGAGGCTTGAAGGAACTTTCTGAGATGAGAGAAATGTTCCATCTGTTGACTGGAATGATGATTTCATGGGAGCATACCACTGTCAAAACTCATCACACTGAACACTTTGCATTTGTGAATTTTATTGGTTATAAATTAGACCTCAACTAGCAAAACAAAACAAAAAGGGAAGCAGCAGTGTTTAGGCAGAGGGGAGTACAGGCAAGTGGGAGAAAGAAGAGGGCTCCCCACCATCAGTCCCACTACTGTGCTGGGCAATTTCTCCAGCACCAAACTCTGGGGGAGCTATGAACTGACTTGTCAAAACAAACTACAGAGAGGATGCACTTTTCTAAAAATGAATACCCTATTCTGGGCCAAACATTAGGTTCAAGCCCTTATTCCTCTACAATTTGAAAACCTTTCCGTCACCATTTCCTTCTTTTCTCATCTAAAGCCATCCCAGAACGTGGTTTTCTAGAATCAGCCTCCTTTAGAAGTCACCCTCCATCCACCCCCAGCTGCACATGCACATTATTGCATAACATTAACTCTATAAACTCCATGCCCATAATGCCATAGAAGAAGGAAACAGAGTTAAATTGATCAACAAAAGTCAAATTAATGATCATCAGAAGTCAGAAACAAGAGAGTTTGGGTCATCAAGAAACTTCCAAGAGAAAGAATCCTGACAAACAAACATTTCAAAAAGCAGAGGCCCCCAAAAGGTGGGAAAATGGAATGGGCAGTTGGAACCGGAACAAAACTCACAGATTGTAGAGCCAACTCCATCATCAAGTCCTTGTGTGACAAATCCCTAGTGTGCTGTCAAAGGGGACTTATCGCAGATGACAAAAACATCATAAGCAGGGTGGCCTCTGCTTCAGTTTGATTTCTCTGCTGTTCTCTTGGCTCTACCTTCTTCCCAGCTCTGTTCCTTTCTACAAGCATCTCATTCAGATAGAAAAGGGTCTCTTCTTCCCCTTGTCTCTTTTTTATTATTCAGGAAAGTTTTCCTATGAGATTCCCCTTTGCAACATATTTGCTGGGATGGAGTCACATGACCCTTCCTAAGCCAATCACTGGCTAAATCAATGGAACCACCTTGACTAGTTTAGACTAATTAAGGTTTACTCCTGAATCTTCACATGAAGAAGGTATGGACCCCAAAACACAGTGCTACCAACCAGGACAAAGCGGGTGTTACAGGTAGGGTTTCCCTGGCCCTGCATGTAGGAAGTTTATTGGGGAGTACTCTCAGCATCAACACCTGAAAGAAGTGAAGTAAGCAGGAGTGGACAAAGGGAGAAGTTGAGCTGCAATGAAATCACAATAAAAACCTTAGCTGATCTTTCAGGGAACTCTGGTGCTGGGCTGGCTCAGAGTTGTCCCAAATTGAGGTGAGAGAGCTAGGTCTTTTTACTCCTGTATCAATCAGACATTAGATGTGGGCTGCCCCTGGGAAGGGAGCATTACCTGGGGCAAGGTGGCTCTTTTCGGCTGAGGAAAAATCTCAGAGAGGGGGCTTCCCTGGTGGCGCAGTGGTTGAGAGTCCGCCTGCCGATGCAGTGGATGCGGGTTCGTGCCACGGTCCGGGAGGATCCCACATGCCACGGAGAGGCTGAGCCTGTGAGCCATGGACGCTACGCCTGCGCGTCTGGAGCCTGTGCTTCGCAGCGGGAGAGGCCACAGCAGTGAGAGGCCCGCGTACCACACACACACACAAAAAGTCTGTTTGTGTTTTTATCCATACTCTGCCACTGTGATTCTCGAAATAAATTCCACTTATATAGAGAGAAAAGAACCTGCTTTAAGTTCTACCCATGGAACTCAAAAAACGATGTGTCATAGCAGTAATACGCTCAGGTCACCCAGGCAGTGAGTGGCAACCTTCCCAGGAGATGGGGAAATGAGTGCTTCAGTCTTGGAGGGGGGATCTGGGTGGCTCAACATGTCATCCACTGTAGGAGTGATGGATGTTGCATGGGCAATCCCTCAGATCTCCTAGAAACCAACTAGGAGTCCACACTCATGTCTAGAGAAAGCACTATATGTTAGCCTTTACCGGAACCATCTCTGGAACCCAATTACCTCATTACCCTTCCACTTCCTTAGGAAGAGATGACAGGAGAGCCTCCAAGTGTCAGCTACCATCCTGGCTTTTAAAAGTGGGACAGCTGGGAGATGGCTATGTGGACTGAGTTTGGGTGGGACCCAAGCCCTCAGACTTAAGGAACATGATGCCCACAAGAATGAAAATCCACAGGAACAGTCTTGAACAAGCCAGGAGCCTGCTAAGCTCTGGCATCTGCTGAACTTCCCAAATTACACACATTAAGCTGTTCAGTTCCACATTTCTATAGTGTGCTTCCTGCCAAGCTTCCTAGCACAGTCTACACAATGGGAAAATCAAAACGAGCAGTTAGACCAATTACGGATACGACAGGTCAAACAAATAAGCCTTTATCTAGGACTTAAGCAGACACAGTCAACAAGGGTCTAATCCAAAAATTGAGATTTGGACAAAGAAAGGCTTTATAAAACAAAAAGGGGGGTGGGGTGGGAGTAGAGATATTTGCATGAATTTTTTCTCTGTCTCACTGAAAATACTAAAATAACATTTTATCCAACCTCTCCATGCTGCCCTGTCCCCCCACCCCTAGCCTCTTTTTTTTTTTTTTTTTTTTTTTTTTTGCGCAGACGTCCCACATCATTAAAAGGTGAGGAACCCAGCAGTTGTGAAATTACACCACAGGTCCCACATCACCAAGGGTCTGGGAACTAGTCAGGAGTGACCTCAAACCACAGGACCCACATCATAAAATACTGAGGAAGACAGCAGTTGTGACATTACACAGGATGGCCCACTTCACCAAGGGCACCCTAGCCTCTTGAACATTCTCTAGGTCTGTTACTAATCAGGCTGTAGGGCCAACTCACAGAGAAGTGTTAAGCTAGGTTATGAAAACAGTTGTCATTGAAAGAGCTGGATAATTTGTTAATTGTTATGAATCTAGTTGAATGCCCAAGAATTAAAGCCATACACAGGAGTGTTTGTGTGTATATTCAGGAAGTACAGAGACTATGTGTTACAGAAACCCCAAGCATTTCAGCTAAGTGAGAAATTCTAGGTAGAGTAAGGGACTTGAATCTAATAATGCCATTATTGTAGTCAGGAGCCAGATATGATAGGACTTTATTATCTTATTATTACTTTTAACAAGAAAAACTGTTTACAAGTTTCTGGTCACTCTCATTCCAGCAGGAGAGACCTCAAGTCTTGTGGATACTCATTGTTCTGTGGAAAGGAAAATGCAGAGCAGTTTTTGTTATCCTTTTTCCCCCTCTGGACTAACAAAGGCCACCCCTCTTCATACAGGTCCATAATCTCTGCAATTCTGAAGTCCATAAATCTCTGGAAGATGAAAATTTTTTTTCATAGTGGCACTATAACTAACTTGGTTATTTTGGCAGTAAAACCTGATTGGAATTTATGGGGGGGTAGTTATAGTTTTCATTTATCCCATATTTCACTACAAATAGGTTAATGTGTTTGATCACAGGTGCTGCTCCAGGCATATTAATATATCTGAATGAAGATATATATTTCAGGGAATTATCAGCATATAGATGGTATCTGAAGTCATGGGAATGGTTGACATGGTCCAGGGAATGAAAAGAGACTGAGAAGAGGGCCGAGGACCAAATTTAGTGAATGGGCCTGAGGGAGGATCAGGAAGCCAGGAAGAAGTGAGAGAGGAAATGGAATCAGCTCTTTTGCCCTTTTTTTTATCCATTTCTGTTTCCCTCAAACTTTAAAAACTTAATTACAGATGTGAGATTACTAGGCAATATTTAACCTAACCCCTGTAGCTTGTGCCCCATGCTTCACTAATTGGAAAGCTTTTGCAAGTCCCTGATCACACAATGCCTGGCTTAACATGTAGATTCTTTTCTTAAATTAAAGAAGTAGAAATGAAGAATAAGTAATTAATGGATGACTAGATCTTTTCGCCAGCTTCCCCTTCGGTAATCCTGCGAGCCAAGTGTGTGAACAAGATAGCATCTAAAGAAAGATCACAAGGAGTCAGCAAGTCTGCACCCGGTGAAAGATGACGAAGACAGTGACCCCCTCCCCAAATGATTAAGTGAGACTAGCTTCCCTTTTTTCCCTTTAAAAACTTTCATGGCCAAGCAGAATCTTGAGAGTTGGTTCTGGGTCATGAGTCTGCCTTCTCCGTAGGTTGCCAGCCTCCTGAATAAACCACCTTTCCTTTTCCAACCAACACTCTTCTCTTGAGTATTGGCTTTTGAGCAGCCAGCGGCCGCACCTGAGTTCAGTAACAGAAGGTGGAAAACAGGGTGTGGAGATGCAGCAGCCTAGGGAAGAGGTTTCAGCATGACAGATGGTTATCAGCGTTGGCTGCATGGAAGTCAGTGAAGGACCAGAAGGTAGCAAGGGGTTTTGCAACCTTAGAGGTCTTGTCTTCTAGGAGGCTAAGAACACATCCTAAACATATTTTATGTTTTTAAGAGCGCTGAACTCTGCTTTATTGTAGGTGCACATTAAAGACTTGTCAATTAATTGAATGTGTCAATTAAAGCCCTTGATCAGAGAGGCAAACCTGCTTTTGTGAGGTCTCATTTGGGATAAAAGGCTGGGAACACAACAGAAAGAGCATAAAGAGCATGGAAATGGCTAAGAAGTGAGATGAGTTTGCTTACTGACATGAAGAGTTGGAAAAGAGAACATTTCACTCCTTACTACATGGAAAAGCGGTGGGGCTGGGTAACAAGAAACAGTAAAATTGGTAGGTCTTTGAAATGAAAAGAGTAAGAACCATGGTGGAAAGAGAAAGTAGATTAACCAAATAAACGTTTATTCTTAAACTATGGGTCAGGGCAATTTATAGAATCTTAGAGATAACCTAATCAACTATTATTTCACAAATGATAAACACTCAGAGAGGCTGAGAGACTCTCTTAAGGAAACAGCTAGTTACCCACAAAGCCTGGACTCAAACTGAGGGCTCAGCCCCAGTCCAGTGCTAATTCCACTATAAACATAAAATCTCACCTCTGGGCCCCTCTTTCCATTTCCTGCCTGTCTTCCCACACTTTTACTAGTAAAAATCTGGGTAAAATGAACATCTGGGCAGCTACGATCATCCGCATAAAATCACAGGCACTGGGGCTAAAGCACTCTCAATGGGCAACAGGTACCATGATGGATTCAAGGGCCAGAGATGGAGGGATTTACTCATCTGCCTCTTCCAGAAAACCCTGGGAGGGAAGAGCCAAGCATGGCTTCAGAAATTCACCCTGGAAAATCATTTTTTTAATTTTTTAATTTTAATGTATTGGGTGTGGAGAAGAGTTTATTCTCTTTTCCAAATGGTATTTATTACTTTCATAATCAGAAAACATTCATTAAAAACAAAACAACTTTTTTTTAAATGAGAGAGTAGGCAGTTGGGGAGAAAGAGTTAGGGTGAAACAGGCTTTTTGCCAGTGTGACCAGCAACCTCTTAGAGTCAGGTTGTGCCAGATGAGAAACCAGGCAGGGCTCAAGGGAAACCAATTTTACTTTCCTTTCCCTCTTTTTCTCTTCTGGTTTGGTTTGTAAGGTGAACTGTTGTGCAAGTCAGCAACTTGCATAGGGAAGACTATGAATGTATTTTCTTGACTTGGTGAGAAAGGAGATCAGTTAAAGGGGGGGAAAGGGAAAGAAAATGGACACTGGAGAATGGGAGAAGCTGTGACTTTGGGGGAACCATTTCAGTGAAATACTATGGTGAATGTCTGTTATAAGCAAGACCGAGGAGGATGAAACATGGTCCTTGCCCTTAAAACGCGTGACTGTTTACTGCTCTATCCTTCAACCACCAGCACTGACAGTACCTGATGGGCAAAAGGGGTTCAATCAACACCCCCTCAATGAAAGAATCAGATGTCCACTCATGAAATGATGCAGCACATCCTTTTAGGTAGGAAAAAAAAAATCCCATACCATTTTCCTTGACTTTTTTGGATCCACCAGTCCCAACAGGTACCCTCTCCTTCAAGATGTCAGGAAAACCAGGCCTCAGGGTACTGATGGGCCAACATTTCTCCTCTCTTGGAATTCAACACTGCCTGGCTGGCCATTAATTTTGCCAGCTGCCCCTCAGAGTCGCAGATATTGCGAGAAGACCCAGACCTTAGCAGAGTCTGCTCCAAGACTGCCAAATCCTCATGTCTAAGGTCTAACATGCCATTCTGTCCCTAAGGAAACCCCAGAGACAGTTTCTCCCCATTTAGTGGCAAGATCCAGGCTTGGCTGATATGCTATGATATTGGGGTCTAAAAGCTATTCTTATTTTGCTTCCAAAAGTCACTTTTGGATGCCAGAAAGGGAAGTTTTAACCTCTAAAGCCTGGAACACAACATTCCAAAACAGCTGGAAAGGCCTTGGAAACTTCTCAGATGAAGTTAATTAAAACCTTCCTCTGCCCCAAGGGTCAAATCCTGCTGTTCATGGATAACTCTCAAGTTGTTGTCTAGCTTAGTCTCCGGATAAGCAGGTCTCCCAAGGACTTGAGAGTTTGGTCTGGAAAGCTGTGTCCTGCAGAACAGGCCAGCTGTTCCTGCAAGGAGAACAGTTGTTTTCTGCCTCAGAGATTCTAGGCCAGAAATGTAAGGAGAGCCCACAGACGTTTCTGCTAGCAGCTTTTACTATGGTTCATACCCCCATTTTTCAGCCAAAGGAATTCTACTCCTTGAATCCACCCAGGAAGAAAACACCTCCATGATACATAGCTTTGAGTCCTATGCTTATCATCAGAAGGCTAACTTCGCTCTGGGAAGAATCGATGGTGTCAGTTTCTCTGCACAATGTCAACAACTTGTATCACTGAAACGAAATAAGAGGGTTACCATAGCAGAAAGGCAGTGCCTCACTTGCTCTCCTGCTACTGTGAGACACTCCTTAGTGCAAGGATCTGAGCCTAGCCCTGGCTTGGCCACACACAGCTGGGAGGCATTTCAGGAAAAAGGGAGCCATTGTTCCCAACAGGATGCATGCTTTGCCAGCATGTCTCTTCATCAGCCTAACACAGGTCAGCTTCTCTGCCTGCGGATCAGCAAAGTCCTTCTCAACAAATGTCAGATGTCTTTGTGTGTTAAAAGATCCCCAAGAACGGATGTGGTTGAGGTATCCAATTGTAACTTGCCCAGTCTGATTCAGTAAATATTGACTAAGTGGCTGACTTAAAAGAAACAATGCCTTTGCTACTGGAAAACCAATGTAAGACCAGGTCCCTGACCTCTGACCTCCAGGAGCTTATTGTGTGGTAGTAAGGGGCCCTGAGCACGTCAGCTGTGGGCTCTGCCACACCCAATGTCTCCTATAAAGGGGGATCCTCCCTTACCCAGAGACCCCTGCTCAGAGAAATAGCACCAAGCTGTTCTATGTCCAGGAATGGCCACTGATTGTCCAGGACCAGGGGCCTACCCCACATGCCGCCCCCAATAGGCAATGTAGTGGCCTTGAGTGGACTGGCATGGAAAAATGGCAAAACCTATGGGAGCTGGGTATGTGTGGAGGAAGCAGAGCACATATGCATAGGTAGAAGCTGGGTCCTTAAAGGCCACGCCCTGGAGTGAAGGGCCTTTGACTTGGCTTTACCACTATTCCTGCCTTTCCTAATGTCTGTTTTCTTTTTTCTGGGCTCCTCTGTGTATTTAGCTTTCAAAACCCATGCCTTAGCACACACACCTACACATACACACCCCCATTGCCACCACTACTTACAGTAACAAGAGAATTTCTATTCCTGACCAAGAGGGAAGAGGAGTAAGAGAAGTCATGCGATCACCATGCTAGGAGGTGGAGGGCTTGTGTGATCTTAAACCTTCAGTCGAGCTGTAGTTTGAGCTTCACCCAGCTGACACAGCCACAGGGATTGTAAGCTCCAGGAGGGCTGCCTTGTTTGCTGCTGTATCTCCTGGCACAGTGCCTGCACAGTTGGTGATCAGTAATGCTGGCTGAATGAATGACTGAATAGACTGGGAACAAGAGAGATTAACGGAGGTTTAGCATTGGTTGTCTTTCGTGTGTCACAATCTCTCTCCCCGATGCTCCATGCCTGGGAGGCTCACCTACACTGACTACATTCAAAGGCTTCCTTATCCCCTGACTTCCAGTGGGGTTCAGCCAAATGGGGAACCCTAGCCAGAGATCAGAGACAAGGAGGCAAGTGATACCAGGGTATACATGCCCCCATGAAGGCTACATTCTTACAAGGAGGCCCCCTCCATACTACCCCTCTGCCTCCCAATTCTCTCACTTCTTCAGGCCTTAGACATATAACGACTCCCAATCCAATGTTACCTGCCCAAGAAAACATCAATCCTTTATGCTTCCCCCACCAACCCTTGTAAATAATGCCTTTACTAAATGCTCCTCAAAGCACACAGTTTGAATGTAGCATCTGTTTCCTGCTT
>NW_006791012.1:6375496-6428055 GCF_000442215.2 Lipotes vexillifer
GTTCCAAAAATCAAGTGTATATGCTTTTTGCTATCTGGTTTTCTCCATGTTCTAGTACATTCTGCTCAGCTCTATCAGCAAACACTCATTGCTTCACAGAGGCAAGCTGGTTGGGAGGGTATTTGCCCAAACTGGACCAGTTTGAGGTGAGGGGGTGGGTGGCAGAAGGGAAGCAACAAAGTGTCCTGCCTCAACGCTAATAATAAATATACTGCATAAACAGTGAGGAAGACACCTAATTTGGTTCCTACCTTCCCAGCATGAAGTTAGGGTCAGACCTCCCATTCAGGAAGAAAGTTTTCCTTCTCTGATAAAATTAGTTTCTTTAGCTAAAAATTCTTTTTTTGAGTTATGTTTTATTGTATAACCACAAAATAATAATCAAAAAGTTTCTTTTGGTAAGAAGGCCATTGCTCTGCTGTAACCACACATTTAATTTACCCAAATTAATGCAGCAGAAGTTGAGTGGGGGTGGAATCTTCTTTTCTATGTCATTTATGTCTTTTTAATATTGATAAGCTCTCAAAAAGCAAGGGTTACTAAGCATATCAAGCTGTGCTCTTTCTTCAGCCTTTAGTGTGGAGTTAGGGAGAGTGGGTGGAAGCAGTAGGGATATTTTATTTTTATGGTAATCTATCCTCTCTGAACATACTAATAGGGAAAAGTACATTTTAAATTTTCTGAAAAGGAGATTAAAAGGGTCTCAAGTGATCTGAAGCTTTCTCTCGCCTCTAAAAAAAAATCTTTCCACAGCTCTCTGGTGCATATTATCTTGTCAACTTTGGATCTACTATTAATGCAGGTTTCCCACCAGGCAGATTCAACAGCAGTCTAAGATAGAAATGCGGGATTTCCTACCTAAGACTCAAATGGAAAAACACAGCATCTGAATTTACTTGTTCTGTTTTTTTTTCCCTCCCCCTCACCCCTTTTAAAAAAGGACTGGTTTCTTCAGTTCTCAGCCTTTTGGCAGCAGCCATTTAAAAGAAAGAATCACACGGTAATTATTAATTTTGCATGGGATCAACTCTGGCCTCAGCTTTCATCTGAGATGCAGTTACATGAAAAACAGACTGCGTTAATTTCATCCCCTCTGGGGTTGCTTGGCAACAAGGCCTTGTTCCATATCATCTTTTATTCTTGGCCCAGAGTGATCTCTTTGGGGAGTTGCTCATGCTAAGGCAATCATCATCCTGTTGCTGTCCCTTCTGAATGTGTCCCTATGGTCCCCTGATGGCACAGGGGGTTGGTGGCTTTGCTCCAGTCATACTGGCTGGGGTCTGTAAAAGCTCTGAGCTTGTCAGCACAGAGAATGAACTATGCTTGGGGAATTGGGGATTTAAACAATAGAGGTTAGACAGGAAAGAGAGTGAGGAAGCATGAGCTATGTCTAAAGAGTTGCTGGAGGATGGTGGGGCAGAGATGGGGTAAATACTAATGGGATAAATACTGAAGTCTTTTTTTTTTTTTAATATTTATTTATTTACTTTTGGCTGCGTTGGGTCTTTGTTGCTGCGTGCGGGCTTTCTCTAGTGGTGAGTGAGGGCTACTCTTCACTGCGGTGAGAGGGCTTCTCATTGTGGTGGCTTCTCTTGTTGCAGAGCACCGGCTCTAGATGAGCGGGCTTCAGTAGTTGTGGCACATGGGCTTGGTTGCTCCACGGCATGTGGGATCTTCCCGGACCAGGGCTCGAACCCATGTCCCCTGCACTGGCAGGCGGATTCTTAACCACTGCGCCACGAGGGAAGTCCCTCAAGTCTTTTTTAAATTAAAAAAAAAAAAAAAAAAATTACTATGTTCTGGTTTGGAAGTCTTTCTAAGCTCTATTGTCAAATGATAAATGTGAGGTCCAGAACAGTTTTTTGGGTGAGAAACAGAAGAAGGGGAGGTATAAAAATATTTTGTTTATTTTTGCATAAAGAAAAATATATGGATGGACATTCCCTGGTGGCCAAGTGGTTAGAACTCCACGCTTTCACTGCTGAGGGCCTGGGTTCAATCCCTGATCGGGGAACTAAGATCCAACAAGGTGAGTGGTGCAGCCAAAAAAAAAAAAACAAAAACGGATGATTATGAGTCTTTGTGAGGGGAGAGAATGATGAGGTAGAAGGGCGGAGGCAAAAACAAGAGTTTTCACCTGTGTACCTCTTTATGTTGTTTTGCTTTATAAACTAAAATAATGTTACTTAGTCCAAAAAAATTTTTTTTAATAAATATTAAAAAGTGTTAGCAATTCAGTGCAAGCTGTTAACGTTTGGGAGAGTTGGGAAAGTTGGGTGAAGAGTATTCGGAGTTCTTTGTACTATATTTGCAACTTTCTGGTAAGTCTGGAATTATTTCAAAATTAAACTTAAAAGAAATTTTAAAAAATATTAGCAACTCCAACGAATTTTCTAGCCTTTCCTTCCTGTTCAAAACATCATTCTTGCTATCCTTCAGAGGCAGTCAATCTGCATATATTGAACATTCTGAGTGACTTGGTAGGAGATGGGGATATCTTTGAGCATTTGAGCTGCAGAGAAGAGAACTCAGCTAGGAACATTAGCCTTAATCAGAGTGTGGTTCCATCCCTGTCCCAAATGGCTTTATCTGTGGTCCCTAAAAATCTCAGAAATCTCAACCTCCTTAGGGACTGGTCTGAGTATGGAACTCCCATGATGAAAGCATCACTCTTCAATTCATGTAAGCCCTCAATTGTGCCTTCATGGCTTCCCTGGACATCCTTCAGTGTTTTATCCTCTCTGCAGCCATCTCCTCATCTTTCAAATCACTCAGTATCTATCTTTCTCCACTAGACTAAGCTCCTTGAGGGTATGTGCAATGACTGAGCCATCACTACACACAGCTCCCCTGGCATAGCATAAGTAGATACTTTTTTTTTATGTTTTTATTTAAAATAAAAACTTGAAATAATTATAGATTCACATGAAGTTGCAAAAGAATATAAAGAGAAGCTATAAATGCCTATATTTAAAAAGAAAGAAAAATCCTAAATCAATAACCTAACTTTTCACCTGAAGTAACTAGAAAAAGAAGAGCAAACTAGAACCAAAGCAAGTAAAGGAAGGGAGGAAAAAAAGATTAGAAAGGAAATAAATGAAATAGAGACTAGAAAAACAATAGAGAAAATCAATAAAACCAAAAGTTGGTTCTTTGTAAAGATCAACAAAATTGACAAACTTTTAGCTAGACTGAAAAAGATAAAAGGAGAAAAGACTCAAATGAGTAAAATCAGCAACGAAAGAGAGAACATGACTATCAACCTTACAAAAATAAAAAGGGCTATACGGAAAACTATGAATAATTATATGCCAACAAATTAGATAACAGAGATGAAACAAATTCCTGGAAAGACAAAAGCTACTAAAACTGAGTCAATAAGAAACAGAAAATCAAAACCATGATAAGATATCACTTTACACCCACTTCTATGGCAATAATCAAAAAGACAGACAGGGCTTCCCTGGTGGCGCAGTGGTTGAGAATCCACCTGCCAGTGCAGATGACACGGGTTCCGGCCCTAGTCTGGGAAGATCCCACGTGCCACAGAGTAGCTATGCCCATGCGCCACAGCTACTGGGGCTGCGCTCAGGAGCCCACGAGCCATGACTGCCGAGCCCATGTGCCACAACTGCTGAGGCCCATGTGCCTGGAGCCTATGCTCCACAACAGGAAGGCCACCGCAGTGAGAGGCCTGCGCACTGCGGCGAGGAGTGGGCCCTGCTGGCCACAACCAGATAAGAGCCCGTGCGCAGAAGCAAAGACCCAACGCAGCCAAAAATAAAATAAAATAAATAAATTAAAAAAAAAAAGACAGACAATAACATGTGTTAGTGAGGATGTGGAGAAATTGGAACTTTCATACGCTGATGGTGGGAATGTAAAATGGCACAGCATCTTGGAAAACTGTTTCAGTCCTTCAAAAAATTAAACATAGAGTTACCACATGGCCCCAAAGTTCCGCTTGTAGGTATGTCCCCAAGAAAATTGAAAAACTACTTTCAAACTCTTGCACATAAATATTCTTAGCAGCATTATTCATAACAGTCAAAAAGTAGAAACAATCTAGATGTCTATCAATTAAAAATAAACAAAATGTGGCATATCTATATCATGGAATATTATTCAACCACAGAAAGGCATAAAGTACTGATACATGCTACAAGTTGCGTGAATCTTGAAAACATGCTAGATGAAAGAAGTCAGACACAAAAGAACACATATTGTATGATTCCACTTATATGAAATATCAAGAATAGGCAAATCCACAGATACAGAAAGTAGGTTAACAGTTTCTAGAGGAAGGGGGAGGGGAGACTGGGGAGCGACTACTAATGCATACAGGGTTTCTTCTGGAGGGATGAAAATGTTCTGGAATTAATGGTGATAGCTGCATAACTGTGAATATATTAAAAATGACAGAATTATAAGCTTTAAAGGGTGAATTTTATGGGATAAAAATTATGTCAATTTTTTTAAAAGAATGAGTAAAAGCAATAGCTAATGCCTTTAAAAATGTAATGAGAGATTCCATTTACCCTTTACTCATTTACTCTTTACTCATTTACCCCAATGGTAACATCTTGCATAACCATAGTACCATATTACAACCAGGCAGATGACTTTAGTACAATCCACAAAGCTTATTCCAATTTCACCAGCTTTACATGCCCTTGTGTGTATGTGTGTGCACATGTGTGCATGTAGTTCTATGCAATTTTATCACGTGTATGTTCATGTAACCACCACCACAGTCAAGACACAGAATTGTTTCATCATCACAAGGATCCTTCCTGCTCCGTTTGTACTCATGCCCTCCTTCTCTCTCTATCTCTAACCCCTAGCAAACACTAATCTATTCTTCATCTCTGTAATTTTGTTATTTAAAAATTTTAATATAAATTGCTATATGTCAAAGTGTTATATAAATGTAATATTTTGTGTTTGAATTTTTTCACTCAACATAATTTGAGATCCATCCAAGTTGTTGTGTGTATCAATAGTTCATTCCTTTTATTTATTTTTAAATTTTTTGGTAATGCAGTATTTGACTCATTCTATTCATAATAACTAATATTTAAGAACATTTACATTATTAATAGAACTTAACCTAAAAGAAGTTCAACTTACTTTTTGTTTAACATCTGAATACTGGGTATTAATAAGAGAAGAGTGAAGATAATTGTGGTCAAAATTACTATTTCAAAAACATAAATGCTTTGTGTTACTATGTCTACATATAACTCAGTTTGGGGTATAAAGTTCTTTGGCTGCAAGAAAGAACACTTGATTTACTTCACCAAGAGGAATATCTGGGATGACTTCTCTTGGTATTTCTTCTGTTGATTTTTAGCATAGTTATCTGTGACTGTATGAACTCCAAATAAGAGTACATAGCTGGTTATTGTAGCCATTTACTATAGAAATAGGAGATGGACAGAAAAAAAAAGAAATAGGTGGACAGATAATGTAACTGTCCAATATTTTTGAGGCCGAAAGCTTAAGCCTGAGGAGTTAAGCCAAGATTCAGGAATAAAGACCCACAGGAGATGGAATGCGAAGCCAAACTGGGAGCTTAAGAACAAAGGCATAAATCGCTTTTTCTGGCAATGATGATGGTGAATTTTCCACCATTTTCCCAGTGGCTTTAGACAGTCTCAGAACTGAGCCCTCTGCACAAACAAGCACAGCAGAGGGAGATGGGTAGAGAGGAAAAATTGAAGGAAAGACCAAGGGGCGATGGTGCCCCCCAGCCTCGGCACAGGTGCAGTGGGACCCCCTTCAGGCGGCACAGGGGCCACGCCCTTTCCTTTTATTTCAAAATAAATTTTTTTTAGAACAGTTTTATTTTTCTTTTTTATCTTATTTTTTTAAACATCTTTATTGGAATATAATTGCTTTACAATGTTGTGTTAGTTTCTGCTGTATAACAAAGTGAATCAGCTATATGTATACATATATCCCTATATCCCCTCCCTCTTGCATCTCCCTCCCACCCTCTCTATCCCACCCCTCTAGGTGGTCACAAAGCACCAAACTGATTTCCCTGTGCTATGTGGCTGTTTCCCACTAGCTATTTGACATTTGGTAGTATATATAAGTGCATGCCACTCTCTCACTTCATCCCAGCTTACCCTTCCCCCTCCCCGTGTCCTCAAGTCCGTTCTCTATGTTTGCATCTTTATTCCTGTCCTGCCCCTAGGTTCTTAGAACAGTTTTAGATTTACAGAATTATTGTAAAGATAATACAGAGAGTTCTCATATACTCCACATCCTGTTTCCCCTATCATTAGCATTTCACAATTAATGGGTCAATCTTGATACATTCTTGTTAACTAAAGCTCATACTTGAGATTTCCTCAGTTTTCCCTTAATGTCTTTTTTCTGCATCAAGATCCCATCCAGGATACAATACTACATTCACAGTTATATCTCCTTAGCTCCTCTTGGCTGTGGCTATTTCTTGGACTTTTCTTGGTGGTTTTTTTTTTTTTTTATGACCCTTAAGAGTTTTGAGGGGTCCTAGTCTAATATTTTGTAGAATATCTGTCAGTTGTGATTTGTCTGATGTTTTTCTCACGGTTAGACTGGGGTAATGTGTTTTGGGGAGGACGACCACAGAGGTAAAGTGCCATCCTCATCACATGATATCAAGGGAACATATTAACAATATGACATCACTGCTGATGTTACCCTTGATCACCTGGCTGATAGTGTTTGTCAGGCTTCTCTACTGTAAACTTACTCTTTTTTTCCTCTCTCTTTCCATACTGTACTCTTTGGAAGAAAGTCACCACATACAACCCACATTTAAGGAGTGGAAAATAATGTTCCATCCTCTTAAGGGCAGAATATCTACATCAATTACTTGCATGAGAGATATATCTAGTCTCCCCAATTTACTTATTTATTCAGTCATTTATTTATGCCAGTATGGAATCATGAATTTTATACTTAGAGTTATAATACAATACTACTTTATTAATTTTGTTGCTCAAATTGTTCCAGCTTTGGCCATTAAGAGCTCTATTCCATTGGCTCTGATATCCCTTTGACATATGACCATCACTGTAGGGGTTTTTGATTTTTGTTTTTGTGAGCATTTTTTTTTTTTTTAACTTCCTGGCACTACAAAATATTCTAGGCTCAAATTGTAGCTAGCCTGCCCCATTCCTAGAATCAGCTTTTTCTCCAAGGAGCCTTGGTTCCTTTTGTTGGAGAATGGTATTAGAAACCAAGATCTGGGCTCTAGGTGTGTTCATTGTTACTGGGGTGTCATATCTTTTAGGTGCTCTCAGTTGACAGAACAAATAAACATAGGTGTATATACTAACCCATATATATATACACGTCTTAAATATTTCTATTTGTAACCACTTGTACCTATATTAAGCTAAACATGAGTTCATACTGATATTTCCAACTCTAATCCATCAGGACATGTATTATTCTAGCTTCTTCCACTTGCTTATCTATAACCTCCCACTCTAACAACCTTGCTCCCATCACCCATCATTCATTTATTTAATTCTTCAATTCCAATATACATGCATAGTAGTTTTAGAATTCCTAACCCACACCCCCATGGAAAATGGTACTTATATACAATTCTTTTTGCTTTTAGTCATATAGACTCCTCTCATTTCCAAAGTACTTAGGTCAGCATGTTATTTCCCTTCCTGTTTCAGTGAGGTTGTTTCACACATTTGGAATATATTTATATTCTTTAGTCACATCTTGTATTCCATCATGGGACCTCTGACCCTTTAAATTACTTCTTTTAATTTGCGTACATCAAGATTTTTTCTTTGTAATGCAAAGCTCAATGGCTTTGAAAAATGCTTAATGCTGTATTCATCATTACAGTATCATACAGAATAGTTTCATTGCCCTAAAAAAATCCCCTGTGTTTCACCTTTTCAAGCCTCTCCAACCCTGAACCCCTGGCAGCCACTGATCTGCTCACCATCTCTATAGTTTTGTCTTTTCCAGAATGTCTTGTAATTGGACTCATACATATGTTGTTTTTTTCAGACTGGCTTCCTTCACTTAGTGGTATGCATTTAAGATTCATCTATGTCTTGAACAGCTTCTTTTTACTGCTGTATAACATTCTACTGTATGGATGTATACTTTGTTTAGTCGTTCACCTATTAATGGAGATTATGAATCAAGTTGTTATACACATTCACATGCAGGTTTCTGTGTTGCCAGTTGGGACATCAGTTTTCAAATCAGGAGCATGATTGCTGGATTATATGGTAAGATTACATTTAGTTTTGTAAGAAACTACTAAACTGTTTCCAAAGTGGCCCTACCACTTTGGATTTCCAACAGCAATGAATGAGAGTTCTTGTTGCTCCTTGTCCTCTCCAGCAGTTTTTTTCTTTTAAGCCATTCTCATAGGTATATAGTGGTATCACATTGTTGTAATCTGCGATTCCCTAATGACAAATGATACTGAGCATCTCTTCATATGCTTGTTAACCATTTATAGATCTTATTTGGTGAGGTATCTGTTCAGCTCTAACATCATACTTAGTTGTGAGAAACTGGATGCTTTCCCCTATTATTAGGAGCAAGGCAACGATGTCCTCTCACACCACTCTTATTCAACATTGTACTGGAATTCCTAGCTAGTGCTTTAAGGCAAAAAAATGAAATAAATGCTATATAGATTAGAAAGGAAGAAACACAACTCTATTCACAGATGACATGAAAAGCCCAAAGAATTGACAAGAAACCCTCCTGGAACTAAAAAGTGAGTATAGCAAAGTCTCAGGATACAATGTTAATACACAAAAGTCAATTACTTTCCTATATAATAACAATGAACTATTAGAATCTAAAATTTCAAAAAGCAACTCCACTTAAAATAGTACTCAATAGGGACTTCCCTGGTGGCACAGTGGTTAAGAATCCGCCTGCCAATGCAGGGGACACAGGTTTGATCCCTGGTCCGGGAAGATCCCACATGCTGCGGAGCAACTAAGCCCGTGTGCCACAGCTACTGAGCCCACATGCCGCAACTACTGAAGCCCGCATGCCTAGAGCCCATGCTCCGCAACAAGAGAAACCACCACAATGAGAAGCCCCCGCTCGCCGCAACTAGATAAAGTCTGCGTGCAGCAACGAGGACCCAACACAGCCAAAAATTTAAAATTTTAATTTAATTTAATTTAATTAAAAAAATAGCACTCAATAAATGAAAATTTTAGGAATAAGGCTAATAAAATATGTGCAGGACTCTATGGGGAAAATTAGAAAACACTGATGCAAAGAAGTTTTAAATAAATAAAACTATTTCATCTTCATGGATTGGAAGACTCAATATTGTTAAGATGTCAATTCTTCCCAACTTAATCTGTAGATTCAATATAATCAAAATCAAAATCTCAGCAAGCTATTTTGTAGATAATAACAAGCTGATTCTAAAGTTTATATGTAAAGGCTAAGGACCTAGAATAGCCAACACAATACTGAAGAAAAAGAACAAAGTTTCCAGACTCACACTACCTAATTTCAAGACTTACTACAGTATGTCTTCAATAATCAAGACAACATGGTACTTGTGAAGGAACAGACATGTAGATCAATGAAACAGAAGAGAGAGTCCAAAAATAGACCCACACAAGTATAACCAACTGATCTTTGGCAAAGGGGCAGAAGTGACTCAATGGAGAAAGGGTAGTCTTGTCAATAAATGGTGATTGAACAAATGTTGATGGATGTTCACATGCAAAAAAATGAACCTAGACACAGACTTTACACCTTATATATTGATAAAAAGTAACTCAAAATGGACCATAGACCTAAATGTAAAACGCAAAACTACAAAACTTATTGAAGAAAACAAAGGAGAAAATCTGCAAGACCTTGGGTCTGGTAACGAGTTTTTAAATATAACACCAATAGCATGATCCAGGAAAGAAACATTAATAAGTTTGACCTTATTAAAATTAAATTTCTTTGCAAGAGACACCATTAAAATAATGAAAAGACAAGTGAAAGATTTGGAGAAGATATTTGCAAAACATATATCTGATACAGGACTTGTATATAAATTATACAAACTCTAGAACTCAACGATAAGATAATAAACAACCCAATTAAAAAATGAACAAAAGATTTGAACAGATACCTCACCAAAGAAGATCCACAAATGATTAAGCATATGAAAAGATGCTCTGTATTATTTGTCATTAGGGAATTGCAAATTACAACATGATACTACTATATACCTATGAGAATGGCTTAAAAAAAAAAGCCTGCTGCTGGGGAGGACAAGGATTTTTGTGGGTGCTCTTTGTCATACTGAGGAAGTTCCCCTCTATTTCCAGTTTGCTGAGTTTTTTTTTTTTAATCATGAACGGCTGTTGAAATTTTATTAAGTGTGGACTCACATGCAGTTGTAAGAAAGAATACAAAGAGATCTGTGTACTTTTACCCAGTTTACCCCCAATGCTAATAGCTCTCAAAACACTATTACAATCAGAATACTGGCATTAGTATAATCCACCAATCTTATTTAGATTTCTTTAATTTAACTTGTACTCATGCATGTGTTCATACAATTTAATCACATGAATAGTTTTGTATATCCACTACCCCAGTCAAAATACAGGACAATTACATAACCACAGGAGCTCTCTTGTTGCCTTTCATAACCACACCCACCTTCATCCTGCTCCTTCTCCTTACAACCCCAATCCCAGGCAACCACTAATCCGTTCTCCATTTCTAAAATTTTATTATTTTATGAATGTTCTATAAATGGAATCATATAGTATCTTTTTTGATGGGCTTTTTAATCAACAGTTCATTCCTTTTTATTGCTGTACAGTATTCTATGGTATAAAAGTACCAAAGTTTGGGGGATTCCCTAGTGGTCCAGTGGTAGGACTCTGGGCTTCCACTGCAGGGGGCATGGGTTCGATCCCTGGTCGAGGAACTGAGATCCCGCATGCCTTGAGGTGCGGGCAATAAATAAATAAGTAAATAAATAGAAGTACCAAAGTTTGTTTAACCATTCACCTGCTGTTGAAGGCCATCTGGTTATTTCTGCTTTTTGGCTATTATGAATAAAACTGCTATAAACATTTGTGAATAGGTTTTTGTGTGAGCACAGGATTTTATTACTCTAGGATAAATATCCAAGGAATGAAATTGCTGGGTCATATGGTAAGTGTGTGTTAGGTTTGTAAGAAACTGCCAAACTGTTTTCCAGACTGGCCGTACCATTTTACATTATTATCAGCAATGTATGAGTGATTCAGTTTTTCTGCATCCTTGCTAGCATTTGGTGTTTATAATTTTGCTTCAGCCATTCTAATAGATGTGTACATACTTTCTTTTAGAGAACCATAAACATCCTGAAACAACTGAGCCAATACTAACTAGCCATGTCTGTATGCCTGGCTCCAAGTTAGGCTCTTTGAGGGTGGAGAAGACTCAGCTCCTGCATATGAGGGACTGTAGAGGCAAGATCAGAGCATGATCGGAAGCCAGTTCCTCCGAAGTCATCCCTATGAGCCATCAGTAATGGGCTCACTAGTAATTACGTGTGAACACAGGAAACTGTGTGAGGGAAATCTCTGTGGTGCTCAGAGGCAAAAAAAACCCCCAAAACTCCACAACTCTGTGGAAGAGTTAAAGAAGGAAATCACTGCCTGGATCCAGCAGAGCCTCAAAGTTGGCTGTTTGAAACTCCAGGTAAAAGAAATGGCATTTACTCTCTGGATCTCCAAAAAGGGGTTCAGATTCTGCCTGTGCTTTGCAAAGATATAGGACAAAGCTAACAAAGTTCACCTGTGACAAAATGGGACTGATTTTCAACCTGAGAGAGCACCCTATCCTTTTCTAGTGGATTCTGTTAAGGAAGATTCCCAGATTATCATCCAAGTTCAAGTCTCATTTTCTTCAAATTCTGTTCATTGTATCAAGCTTGCAAACACAGATAAAACCATGTTACTGTACAGTTACTGGATCTCAGTTATCTAAGGAGTAGAGGACCTTGATGTACCAAAAATATTTGGCTTTAAAAAAATAACTCTTTACGGGCTTCCCTGGTGGCAAAGTTGTTGAGAGTCCGCCTGCCAATGCAGCGGACGCAGGTTCATGCCCTGGTCCGGGAAGATCCCACATGCTGCGGAGCGGCTGGGCCTGTGAGCCATGGCCTCTGAGCCTGTGCGTCCGGAGCTTGTGCTCCGCAACGGGAGAGCCCACACAGTCTCCCACAACAGTGAGAGGCCCACGCAAAAAAAAAATAAAATAAAATAACTCTTTAGACAAAGGTCAGTTTTGTCTGGAATGACACAGAACTGTGCTCAGGACCTCATAGAGGCATAATGCTATCAGGGGACTTTCCATTCTTCCTAGTATACCTGTTTCCACCCCTGCCTTTCCTGACCTTCAACTCGGGGGACATCTATTGTCCACATTCTGGTCTGATTTTTCAAAAAAGTATTTATTTATACTCCACCTCATGACAAAAAAGCTTTGAAGAAATTTTAAAATTAAAATATTTTATGTAAAACAGAATAACAAAAAGGAAAACAGAACTAAGATTAGTTAAAAGGAAAAATAGATGCGGCCAAATTAGTATTTATCATCCACAATGATTATATTTTGCTTTAAAGAATGCTCTTAACTTTCAATACTCAAATGCAGTAACATTTTTTTTTTTTTTTTTTTGCGGTACTCGGGCCTCTCACTGTTGTGGCCTCTCCCGTTGCAGAGCACAGGCTCCGGATGCGCAGGCTCAGTGGCCATGGTTCACAGGCCTAGCCACTCCGCGGCATGTGGGATCCTCCCGGACCGGGGCACGAACCCGTGTCCCCTGCATCGGCAGGCGGACTCTCAACCACTGCGCCACCAGGGAAGCCCCAGTAACATTTTTTTAGAAAGCCATCATTCAGCTTTTCCCACATGATGTCTTCAAAGTTTTAGGTTCACTTTATACGCCTGTATTTTCCATTTCACGATAAATATCTTAAGAAGGATTTTCAAGTAGTCTCATACTCCAGCTGATGGTTATTAACCCTTCTAGAAAACTCAACAGATGGCCCCTATGTTGCTCTCATGGACAAGCATTATTCATCTTGAAAACTTTCTGATGATAACTAGCAAAGATGTGATAAAGCCAGTTTCTCAACAGAGAAAAATCAACTGATGAATAAATATATATTACTTTTAATATATGCTGTCTGAGGTTAGGGGTCTAGTCTCTCTTGTCCACTAGTGTGCCTCATACAGTGCCTGAGACACAGGAGAGACTCAAATATTTACTGAAAAATTTTGAGTGCCCTCTCTGAGCAGGATACTCTCTTCAGACATTCTGGGAATATGCAGAAATAAAGGATTCAGGGGTTCATGACCAGCACCCTCCCACATACCCACCCTAGGCCCATCATGGCGTATACATGTAATGGTGGATGAAAGCTTCAACTTCCTACGCAATGGCCTTTCAGAAGACCCAGTATTCCCTTTGTGGTTCCCATCTTCTCTAGAGGCCATGAAAAACCCCACAGAGGCCCATCATATGGTACTGGGAGGGGCATATCCACTGAAAAGACTTGGGTAGCTGAATGTAGAGATATCCTAGCGTATAATCACCCCCACGGCAATTAACCTCTGGGAAACGCCACAGTGACCCCATTTCATGAGGGAAACACAGTAGCACAAATTCATGTGTGAAATGACCTCTTGGATCCTTGAAGTTCTATAGCTGTGGTTTATCCCAGTGCCATGACAAGGCTGCCTCAAACTAGGACCAGACCTCCCAATCCACAGGATTTACTGTCCCCCTGGGCCCTGTTAATGCTGCCACCTGACTTCCCAGTTGCTGCCCTATCATCTTTTCCAAATACTTAAGTGGCTATTAGTTTATAGTGTTGCTCAGATGCTGTAGCACTTTCTCTCTGGCTCCTACCCTCCTAGGCAACAGGCAAATGTTTAGGGTGAGAGAACCAACTGAAAGACCAACTGATAAATCATATGAGATACACACATTCCACACTCCAAAGCTCTCATCTGAGAATAAAATCCCCACTCTGTTTAACCAGACCATAATATTTCTCTTTTTTATAAATACACTGAGTACAACAGGTTTCTCAATCTTGGCACTATTAGCATTTTGGTCCAGATAGGTTTTTGTTGGGAGAGCTGCCCTGTGCTGTCGGATGTTTAGCAGCCTCCCTGGCCTCTGTGCACTAGATGCCGGTAGCAGCTACCTCCAAAATGTCTCCAAACATCGCCAAATGGCCCTACTGAAAACCACTGGAGTAGATTAAGCAACACAATCTGAAACCCAGGCCTACAGAAAAAACTAATGAATAGATCAGCCTGAAGCCAATGAAATTTGACCTTAAAAATAGGCAAAATGTCAGTGATTGGTAAATCTTGCAACTTTTTGTGACTTTAAATTTTTTCCAAATAAAAAGTTTTAAAGAGTGTGAAAGAGACAGCTTGAGGGACTTCCCTGGTGGCGCAGTGGTTAAGAATTCGCCTGCCAATGCAGGGGACACGGGTTTGATCCCTGGTCTGGGAAGATCCCACATGACATGGAGCACCTAAGCCTGTGTGCCACAACTACTGAGCCTGTGCTCTACAACCCTCGAGCCACAACTACTGAGCCCAAGTGCCGCAGCTACTGAAGCCCATGCGCCTAGAGCCCGTGCTCCGCAACAAGAGAAGCCACTGCAATGAGAAGCCCGCACACCGCAACGAAGAGTAGCCCCTGCTCACCACAACTAGAGAAAGACCACGCATAGCACCGAAGACCCAACACAGCCAAAATAAATAAATAAATAAATTTATTTATTTATTGAAAAAAAAGATAGCTTGAATTCAAGCTTTTTTTTTTTTTTTTTTTAAGCTTTATTGAGATATAATTCACATATGATACTACTGGGTTGGCCAAAATTTTCATTCCGGTTTTTCTGTAAGCACCTATGGAAAGCCCGAATGAACTTTTTGGCCAACCCAGTATTTGCCCATTTAGAGGGTAAAAGGCAATGTTCTTACCTGTAAGTTCACAGGTTTGAGCAAGCATCACCACAATCTAATTTTAGACATTTTCATTCTCCCCCAAGGAAATCATATACCCATTAGCAGTCACACAGGTTGCCCCCAGGCAACCATTAACCTACTTTGTGTCTATAGATTTGCCTATTCTGGACATTTGATATAAATATAATTGTAAATATAATAAGTGTAAATGTAAATGTAATATGTGGTCTTTGTGATTGACTTCTTTCACTTAAAATGTTTTCAAGGATCATCCATGTGGTACAAAAGTGTTTTCAAAAGTGACTGCACCATTTTACATTCCCACTAGCAATGTATAAGGGTTTTAATTTCTCTACATCTTCCCCAACACTTGTTATTGTCTGGCTTTTGGTTATAGCTATACTATCTCATTGTGATTTCGATTTGCATTTCTCTAATGACTCATAATGTTGAGCATCTTTGCATGTACTTATTAGCCATCTGTACATCTTTGGACAAATGTCTATTCAAATCCTTTCCAATTTTTTTAAAAATTAAGCTTTTTATTTTGATTTAATTGTAGATTTACATATACCTGTAAGAAATAATATAGAGATATACAAAACTCCTTTACTCAGTTTTTCCCATGTAACATCTTGCGAAACTATAGTACAACATCACAGTCAGGATATTGACACTGATACCGTCAAGATACAGAACATTTCTATCACCACTAAGATCCCTCATGTTATCCTTTTATAGCCACACCCAATTTCCTCCTGCCCCCACCCCTCCTTATCCCTGGCAACCACTAATCTCTTCCTCATTTCTATAATTTTTCCATTTAGAGAATGTTATGTAAATAAAATAATATGGTATATAACCTTTTGGGATTTTTTTTCCACTCAGCCTAATTCTCTGGAGATTCATGCAGGTTATTTCATGATCAATAGTTTCTTTTTATTGCTGAGGAGTATTCCATTGTATGGATGTATCAGTTTGTTTAACCATTCACCTGTTGAAGGACATGTGGGTTGTTTCCAGTTCTGAGCTATTATAAATAAAGCTGCTATAAACATATGTGTACAGGTTTTGGTTTGAACATGTGTCTTCATTTCTCTGGGATAAATGCCCAGGATTGCAATTGCTATGTTGTATGGTAGTTGTATGTTTAGGTTTTTAAGAAACTGCCAAACTGATTTCCAGAGTGGCTGTACCATTTGACATTCCTTCCAGCAATGTATGAGTGATCCAGTTTCTATGAGTGAGGCTGGATGGGGGAAAGGAGACCCCGTCCTCTCTGCTGTGCTTGCCTGCTATAGAGCTTTTGCAACAAGGGGCTATGGTAGAGGTGTGAGAAAACTAGCAGCCTGTCCCTCCTGGGGTTATACTGTAATCCCAGATTGGGGGATTCTGGGGAGGATCCCCTGTCTTCTTGGCTGTACTTGTATAATATGCCTGGGGTAGAACTTCCAGAACATGAAGCAGGGAGCAGGGGTAAAGGAGCTTGTCCATGTCTCAAATGCCAGAGCCCCTCCCTGTTCTTACTAAATGAATGTTTCTTCATTTGCAGTATGCCCTTAGGACAATTCTCAGAGACTTATTTTTCACCAAATTGTTGTTTGCCAGAGAGAAGGTCTGCCAAGCTCTAAGAATCTGACAGAGGGAAAAATCCCCCATCCTGTCCTCAAATTCTGAATTACCAGAACAGTGGATCATCCCAAATCCTCCCCTGGCTGATGACACTGGAAGTGCTGTTACCTCCCTGCAGTCTCAGACACTTAATAGGCTGGCTGAGATGCACTGCCCAGATAACAGGTCAGGCCTGCCTTGACAAGGAAAATAGAGCTTCCTTTTTTTTCCTAAATGAGATTGGGTATGTCTCCACACATTACATTAATGTAATGTAAAATGGATTCATGCTGGAAAACTGAAGCTATACACGAATTTTACACCAAAAATACTGCCAGTTCCAGGAGCATGATGTCTTAATGCATTCAGCTGAGTGGTTTTTAAGCTGGTCACCGATAGAGGAAATCAGCAGATCAGGCCAAAGAAGTACGGCAGGGACAAGTTGTCTTTTTTTTTTTTTAATGGATAATACGGTAACATGGTTCACAGAATGGTATATATGGTGGGAAACCTTCCTGCCATTCCTGTCCCTCTGCCACCCAGTTCTCTTTTTCCAATAGGTCATCCATGAAAATAGTTTCTTATATATCTTTCCAAGGATATTTTATAAAAGCAACTACAGACATATATTTTATTTTTCTCAGAAGACCTGGGTTTGAATCCCAGTTTTGTCCCTCTCAAAACAAGCTGTGTAACCATGGATAAGTGACTTTATCTCTTTGAGCCTCAGATTCCTCACCTGAAAAATGGGAGTAAGAGTACCTACTTCACAAGGTTGGGGTAAGCATGAAGTAAGACTGTGTTTAACTGTGCTTTCTAAATAGAAAAGTGCTATAGTAACATCAGCTGTTGTTCTATTGGGAGCAGCAACCATGTACTAATAGTGCCGTGGAGATTGGCTGTACTTAGCGGGTGCTCTGGGATCAGGAGTTGGTGGTGCTGGGGAAGCACCTGAAGCTGATTGGGGGAGCGAGAACATGGCCACAGGGAAACTCCAATATGGCTGAATCAAGCATGAAATAGGGTCTGGCTGGTTTGCAAGGAATGAACTTCGAGAAGTCAGTGACACACAAAAACCACCATATCACCCATGTACTGAAGGCAGCCAGCAGGGTTCAAAGTTAGCTGTGGCCCTAATAAAGAGAGGTGCCTGCTCCTGGGAAGAAGCCTATTTTTGAAAAAGTGACAATGCTGGGTTTAACCCAAAACAGACTTGGGCAGGTTAGGGTATTCCAAAGACCATCCAGAAAGACCTGTTCCAAAGATCATCCAGCATATAATTTATGACAAGGCTAACTCAGGACATCTGACACAGGCTCAGGCCAGGAATCAGAAAATTAGGACCCAAATTGAGTCAAGCTTCCATCTGTTTTCAACTTTTTCCTTTTTGGCAGAATGAGTGCAACAGCAGGGAAAGCAAGGGAAACCAGAAGGTCATGACAAGGAGGTCAAAAAATGTCTTAGGTCTTCCTCTTTCTGGGTTACCACCTTGAAACATCCTACAGGGAGTCTGTCCTAGGTTCTTATTGTCCCTTCAAACCAACTTCAAAGCATCATAGAGGGGGTGGTGTGAGGGAGATACCAACAGTCTCTGAATAGGATGGGATGGACAAACCTCTGCCCAGGAGAGATGACAGAGGTGTGTACAGCAGGAAGACAGCTGGGAAGCAGGAGGAGAGGAAGCCAGTTCAGAGGCTGGAATTCCCTTTGCTCATCTTCTGGTTTTGGAGGACTTCTACATGCAGCAAGATGTTACCTGCCATGCTGAGGACTACCTCTCAGGCCCAGACTGCAGCTTCAGCAAGCCTCTTCACCAGGTCTGGCTGAGGCACGGAGGCCTGCCAACTGCCTGAGGTTCGTCAGTAACTGAGGCAGCACCAAGTCAGTCCCCAGAGACCAGCAGAATTGTCTATCCCTCTGCAGTCTCAGAGTCTGCTTTTAGTAAGAGCTGGGTGTTCATTTCACAGCCAAAATCAACTCCAGTTGCTGAGGCTGAGGAGTCTGGATCACTACCACTCTAGTCCAAAACTCCCCATCATGAACTCTGGAATGTTCCAGAATCACATTCCCCTCTGTGTCTCTCACTCCTGCTCTCTCTTGTTCTCTGAGATTGATTAAACAAGGAATTGAAGAAGAAACAGAAGGTTTGAAGGGGACTGCATCTGCAGAAGACCTAAGGGTGAAAAGGAGCCAGAATGGAGTTTTTAAAAAAGGACTTTACCTTTTATTGTTTGCCTTTTAATAATCGCTTGCTTTTTAAAAAAATAGCCGTCTCTGCCTTCTTTTTCCTCGCAACTTTTTACTATGAAACGTTTCATTTCTTCAGCAGCACCCCCCCCCAAAAAAAGCAGAAAAAAATAAAAGAAAATTTCAGACTCACAGAAGGGCTGAAAAACATGTACAATGACATCAAAAGAGCAACCCATAAAAATAAACTGGACTTCATCAAAATTAAAAGCTTTGCTCTTTGAAAGACACTATTAAAAAGAAAAGACAAGATAGGGATAGGGAGAAAATATTTAAAAAACACATATCTGATAAAGGACTTGTATTCAGAATACACAGAGAGCTCACACAACAAATAACCTACTAAAAATGGGCAAAATATTTGAACAGATACTTCACCAAAGAAGGTATACAAATGGCAAATAAGCATGTGAAAAGATGCTTAATATCATAAGTCATTAGGGAGATGCAAACTAAAACCACAATGAAATACCACTACATATGCATTAAAACGGCTGTAATCGGCCATTTGACTAACAATGTCAAGTGTTGATGAAAATGTGGAGGACCATTTCCATGGGAATGGAAAATGGTACCACCACTTTGGAAAAGTTTGGCAGTTTCTCATAGAATTAAACATCCCACTCCTCAATATTTACCCAAGAGAAGTGAAAATTTCTGTTCACCCAAAAATCCATATGCAAATGTCTATAGTAGCAGTATTTATTCATAATTATAGTGTTATATTTAGTGTTATGTTCATAATTTTTTTTTTTTTTTTTGCAGTACGCGGGCCTCTCATTGTTGTGGCCTCTCCCGTTGTGGGGCTCCAGACGCGCAGGCTCAGCGGCCATGGCTCACGGGCCCAGCCGCTCCACGGCATGTGGGATCCTCCTGGACCGGGGCATGAACTCGTGTACCCTGCATCAGCAGGCGGACTCTCAACCCTGCGCCACCAGGGAAGCCCTATGTTCATAATTATAGTGTTGTATAAATATAAATTATATTCATAGTGCTTCTTCATAACTGCCTAACAATGTAAACAATCCAAATGTCCTTCAGCTGATAAATGCACAAAATGTGGTATACCCTTTTTTTACTCAGGTTGTTTTTCTGATATTGAGTTGTACGAGCTGTCTATATATTTTGAATATTAACCCCTTATCAGTCATATCATTTGCAAATATTTTCTCCCATTCAGCACGTTGTCTTTTTGTTTTGTCAATGGTTTCCTTTGCTGTCAAAAGCTTTTAAGTTTAATTAGGTTCCATTTGTTTATTTTTGCTTTTATTTCCTTTGCCTTAGAAGACAGATCCAAAATAATATTGCTATGATTTATGTCAAAGAGTGTTCTGCCTATGCTCTCTTCTAGGAGTTTTATGGTTTCAGGTCTTACATTTAGGTCTTTAACCCATTTGAATTTATTTTTGCACATGGTGAGGAAATGTTCTAATCTAATTCTTTAACATGTAGCTGTCCAGTTTTCCTAGCACCACTTGTTGAAGAGACTGTCTTTTCTCCATTGTATATTCTTGCCTCCTTCATCATAGATTAATTGGCCATAGGTACATGGGTTTATTTCGGGGCTTTCTATTCTGTTCCGTTGATCAGTGTGTCTGTTTTGGGACCAGTAACATGCTGTTTTGATTACTGTAGCTTTGTAATATAGTCTGAAGTCAGGGAGCATGGTATCTCCAGCTTTGTTCTTTTTTCTCAAGATTGCTTTGGCAATTTGTGATCTTTTATGGTTCCACATAAATTTTAACATTATTTCTTCTAGTTCTGTGAAAAAATGTCACGGGCATTTTGATAGGGATTGCATTAAATCTATAGATTGCTTTGGGTAGTATGGACGTTTTAACAATATTAATTCTTCCAATCCAAGAGCATGGGATATCTTTCCATTTCTTTGTATCATCTTCAATTTCTTTCAAAATGTTTTATAGTTTTCAGAGTATATGTCATTCACCAAATATACAAACAGCTCATACAACTCAATATCAAAAAAAAAAAAAAAAAAAAAAAACCTGATCAAGAAATGGGCAAAAAAAAAGTGGGCAGAAGACCTGAATAGGTCTTCTTTTCCAAAGAAGACATACGGATGGCTAACAGGCACATGAAAAGATGTTCAACATTGCTAATCATTAGAGAAATGCAAATCGAAACTATAATGAGCTATCACTTCACACTTGTCCGAATGGCTATCATCAAAAAGCCTACAAATAACAAATGTTGGTGAGGATGTGGATAAAGGAGAACTCTTGTGCATTGTTGGTGGGACTGTAAATTGGTGCAGCCACTATGGTAAACAGTATGAAGTTTCCTCAAAAAACTAAAAATAGAACTACCATACAATACAGCAATTCCATTCTTGGGTATATATTTTTAAAACATTAATTCAAAAAGATATATGCACCCCAATGTTCATAGCAGCATTATTTACAGTAGCCAAGATACAGAGGCAACCCAAGTGTCCATCAAGAGATGAATGGACAAAGAATATGTGGTATATATATATACAATGAAATATTAGAGCTGTAAAAAATGAAATTCTGCTATTTGCAACAACATGGATGGACCTAGAGAGTATTATGCTTAGTGAAATAAGTCAGAGGAAGACAAATACTGTATGTTATTACTTACACGTGGAATCTAAAACAATAAAACAAATGAATGTACATAACAAAACAGAAACAAACTCACAGATATAGAAAACTAACTAGTGGTTACCAGTTGGGAGAGAGAATGGAGGAGGGGCAAGAGAAGGGTAGGGGATTAAGAGATACAAACTACTTACTATGTATAAAACAGATACGGAACAAGGATATATTGTACAGCACAGGGAAATATAGTAATTATTCTGTAATAACTTTAAATGGAGTATACTCTATAAAAATATTGAATCGCT
Organism: Lipotes vexillifer; assembly: GCF_000442215.2. Taxonomy (NCBI): domain Eukaryota; kingdom Metazoa; phylum Chordata; class Mammalia; order Artiodactyla; family Lipotidae; genus Lipotes; species Lipotes vexillifer. Next base: position 6,397,251 of record NW_006791012.1, read on the forward strand.
ATGCTGTGTACCTGAAACTAATATAATATTGTAAATCAACTGTACTTCAATAAAAAGAAGTGTGGTACATTCATACAGTGGGATAACTCCTGAAACATGTGAAAACATGGATGAATCTCAAATGCATTATACTAAGTGTCATGGGTTCAATTGTATCTCCCCTCCAAAAAATATGAACTCCTAACCCCCAAAATCTCAAAACGTGACTTTATTTAGAAATAGGGTCTTTGCAGATGTAATTAGTTAAGATGAGGTCATGCTTGAATAGGGTGGGCCCTTATTCAAATATGACTGGTGTCCTTATAAAAGACAGACAGGGAGAACTAATGCAATGACAGGCAACACACAGGGAGAACACCATGCAATGTCATAGGCAGAGACTGGAGTTACACAGTTGCAAGATATAGAATGCCAAGGATTGCTGGTGACACCAGAAACTAAGAGAAAGTCATGAACAGATTCTCCCCAAGAGCCATGCAGAGAGCATGGACCGTCTGACAAATTGATTTTGGAATTCTAGCATCCAGAACTGTGAGATAATAAATTTCTGTTGTTTTAAGCCACCTAGTTTGTGGTACTCCGTTACAGCAACCCTAGGAAACTATTACACTACGTTACAGAAGCAAGACTTAAAAGGCATTTATATCATATTCTGGAAAAGACAAAACTACAGGGATGGAGGACAGATCAGTGTTGTCAAGTGTTGGGGGTAGGATGAGGGGATGACTACAAAGAGTCAAGGGAGAGTTTTGAAGGCAGTAGAAATATTCTAGATCTTGATCATGATGGTAGTTACACAAGTACATGGGTTTGTCAAAATTAATAAAACTTTACATGATGTAAATTTTAAATTTTTGAATTTTACTCTATACCAATGTAAATTAAACCTGACTCCCTCAATCCAAAAACCATAAACAAACAAAAAACCTTCTACAGTGACCATCTGTATACCTTTCACCCAAATTCAATGATTGTGAATATTTGCTCAAATTTGCTTTATCTATACACGTATTTTATTCTTGCTGAATCATTTGTCTAAGTTGTAGACATCATGACACTTCACCCTAAATATTTTATCATATATCTTTTAAGAATAAGGACATTTTTCTACATAAGATATTCAAGAAAAGTAACAATTCCAAAGTATCATCTAATATAGAGTCCATATTCCAACTTCTCAAATTGTAGTTAAAATATCTTTTGTAATTGCCTTTTACCAATGAGGAGGCAATCAAGGATCATATAATGCATTTGTATATTATGCCTGTTTAATCTTTTAATTTAGAATCACCCCATCTTTTTCTTTTCATGACCTTTTTTGTCTAGGCCAGTTGTCTTGCAGAATGTTTTAAAATTTCTGGATTTGTTTGATTGCTTCCTCATGGTGTTATCAAATATTCTATCTCTTTATTTCCTGTGAAATAGGAGTTAGACCTAAAGGCTTGATTAGGTTCAGGTTTAACTTTTGATAAGAATAGTTCACAGGTGATAGAGACCTATTTTTCCACCTTGTTTGCCTCAATGCAGACCTATTTTCCTGCCTTTCTCTCTCATACCATAAAGAGCTTGTATACCCGTGGCCTATGGAGGCCACAAATATCAATAAGACAGTTTGTCCTAAAGGAGATGAATGAATGAAATAGTATCCTTTATTAGCCAATAAATATTTAGTAACTGCTACAGGGAGCAAGGTACCATGCTAGGTGATGGGGACACAGCAGTAAGCAAATGCAAACATGGTCCCGTCTCCAAGGAGTTTATAGTCTAAGTGAGACAGACATTCATGAAAAAAAAAACATTTAAAAAATGACTTGTGACAAATGCTATTAAAGAAAAAGCACAGGAGAATAAGGCTCTGTATAATGGGGAAAGCTTCCACAGGGGGTATACCATTTGATCTGAGGACTGAAGGACGGGCAGGTACAAAGGAGGTGAAAGTCAGGGGGAGACAGGGCAGTGGGAGGTAGGCTATAAGAAGTTCACCAATTGGTGGGGCATCCAGGTACAATCCTCTCCGGTGAAGCCAGAAAAGGGGTCCATGTGCCTAACTTGGAGGCTCAGAGGCAGCTTTCCTGAGAGAGTGTTGTCTGAGCTTAGGCCTGAAGGGTGAACAAGTCAGTGGAGATAAATAGAAGAAAGATGGAGAAGCAAACAGCTAATTAGTTGCTAGAATTAAATCTCTGTAGGAATTTAGGCTCAAGAAAACGGTAGATAAAATAGGTAACTAATGAGAACCTACTGTATAGCACAGGGAATTCTGCTCAGTGCTCTGTGCTGACCTAAATGGGAAGGAAATCCAAAAAAAGAGGGGATATATGTATACACGTATGGCTGATTTACTTTGCTGTACAGCAGAAACTGACACAGGAGTGTAAAGCAACAATATTCCAATTTTAAAAAAAAGAAAGAAAATGGAAGTATTCTTGATACAATTTTTAATCTGAGCTAATCAAGATTCTAGACTTCTGGTTTACAGGAAGTAACTTTTAAATTACAGAGGAATTATTATTATTATTATTTTTTTTTCAGTACGCGGGCCTCTCACTGTTGTGGCCTCTCCCGTTGCGGAGCACAGGATCCGGACGTGCAGGCTCAGCAGCCATGGCTCACGGGCCCAGCCACTCCACGGCACGTGGGATCTTCCCGGACCAGGGCACGAACCCGCGTCCCCTGCATTGGCAGGTGGACTCTGAACCACTGTACTACCAGGGAAACCCCAGAGTAATTTTTTTTAAACTAATTCCACCTGTTTCTTTTTACATTTATTTATTTATTTTATTATGATGATTATTTTTTGGGCTGCGTGGCATGCGGGATCTTAGTTCCCCAACCAGGGAGCGAACATGCGGCCCCTGAAGTGGAAGCGTGGAGTCTTAACCACTGGACTACCAGGGAAGTCCCAATCACAGAGGAATTTTAAATCACATTACTTAAATTTAAAAACCCTAACCAGAGAAGTTCAGAATTAGACCAAACCAGTGATCTGTGCTGTCATCCAAAAGAACTGTGGAATCCTGGAAGAAAAGATGGCCTGTTAAAGCCTTTTACTACATTTCACTTTCTTGATTATTCAAGTTAGGCTAGGGCTCAAACTCATTCTCCACTAGAATAAATAGCCCTGATATTATTGCTTCTAATATTAATTACGATAATTTTTAAAAATTATGTTTTCCCTAAGCCACACAGCTAACAAGGAGCAGTCAGAATTCAGTCCAAAGTTCCTGGCTTCAAAGTACCTATATTTAACCATCACGCAACACTGCCCCCAGTAATAATGATACTGATATCTACCAAGATGAAGGTAAGAGAAAGGGGCTTTTTATAATAAGTTAAAAGAAGGAACAGATACTCTTTTAGCACAATAAGGACATAGCACCAATGCCAGCAGGAGGTTAACTGGCCCAGTATGAATGGTCTGGTTATTTTTAGATGCTTGAACAGGAGGCCAGACCACAGTGGCCAGAAATTTCTACCCCCCATGCTCCTTCAGGAACAGAAAATGACTGTGCTTTTTAAGAAATAAAAGCAGTTGGGATCTTTGGGGGAAGAAACAGAGAAAAGGACTATGGGGAAGGGGAATATGAGAGGAGACAGGAAGGAGACTGGGGGAAGATCTGCTAGCCAGGGGTTGGCCTATAAGTGCCATGGCCACTAAGCCCCCTTATTCATGGTTCAACGGTTTATAAAGGCACTCAAATCTCTGCCATGCCATATACTCTAGGTTGGTTAGAATATGATGCATGAGCCTGAATAAAAAGATTCACTCACAACACTCATGATTCTGGGTTCTTCGACAGCCAACTGGAAGATAGTTTTGTTAGGAACTGTTCCGTGAAGGAATCCCATTAACTTCTATTAATGTCGGGCACTGTGCTAAGTGCTTTAGATACATTCATTACTGCTAATCCTCTCAACGACCTACCAGAGGGGTCATTGAGACTTACTCACCTAAGATCAGAAAACTGCCAAACCAGAAAATTTTAAAAATTTCCAATCTATCACAGCCTGATAATTTTGTAAGATACATAATTTTGTAAAACACAAAATGAAATTAAAGATATGCACGATACAGGCATACCTTGTTTTATTGCACTTCACAGATACTGCTACTTTTACAAATTGAAGGTTTGTGGAAACCCTGTGCTGTCAATGGTTAGCATTATTTTATCAATAAAGTATCTTTTTTAACATCTTTATTGGAGTATAATTGCTTTACAATGGTGTGTTAGTTTCTGCTTTATAACAAAGTGAATCAGCTATACATATACATATATCCCCATATCTCCTCCCTCTTGCGTCTCCCTCCCACCCTCCCTATCCCACCCCTCTAGGGGGTCACAAAGCACCAAGATGATCTCCCTGTGCTGTGCAGCTGCTTCCCACTAGCTATCTATTTCACATTTGGTAGTATATATAAGTCCATGCCACTCTCTCACTTCGTCCCAGCTTACCCTTCCCCCTCCCCGTGTCCTATTTTTATATACATTTTTTTAGACTGATGCTATTGCACACTTAGACTACAGTATAATGCAAACATAACCTTTATATGCATTGGGAAACAAAAAACTTTGTGTGATTCGCTTTAATGTGGTATTTGTTTTATTGTGGTATTTGCTTTATTGTGGTATTCACTTTATTGTGGTGGTCTGGAACAAAACCTGTAGAATCTACCAGGTATGCCTGTATAAGCTCAACCTTCTTATTACATTCAACAGACATTGCTATAAATGTTTCTAACACTTACTCTGAATGTCTGTACCAATCTTGCCACAGAAAGGCACTAGTATAGAATAGTTGTTCCTAGTCATGAGGGCACATCAGAATTATTCCAAGGGATTAATTTCCAAAATATACAAACAGCTCATACAGCTCAATATCAAAAAGACAAACGACCCAATCAGAAAATGGGTAGAAGATCTAAATAGACATTTCTCCAGGGAAAACATACAAATGGCCAAAAAACACATGAAAAGATGCTCAACATTGCTAATTATTAAAGAAATGCAAATCAAAACTATAATGAGGTATCACATCACTCTGGTCAGAATGGCCATCATCAAAAAGTCTACAAATAGTAAATGCTGGAGAGGGTGTGGAGAAAAAGGAACCCTCCTATATCGTTGGTGGGAATGTAAATTGGTACAGTCATTGTGGAGAACATGATGGAGGTTCCTTAAAACCTAGAGTTACCATATGATCCTGCAATCCCACTCCTGGGCATATATCCAGAGAAAACTATAATTCAAAATGCTACATGGACCCCAATGTTCATAGCAGCACTATTTACAATAGCCAAGACATGGAAGCAACCTAAGTGTCCATCAACAGATGAATGGATAAAGATGTGGTATATATACACGATGGAATACTGCTCAGCCATAAAAAAAAATGAAATAATGCCATTTGTGGCAACAAGGAGGGAACTAGAGATTATTTTACTAAGTGAAGTAAGCCAGACAGAGAAAGACAAATATCATATGATATCACTTACATGTGGAATCTGAAAAAAAGATACAAACGAACTCATTTACAAAACAGAAATAGACTCACAGACATAGAAAACAAACTTATGGTTACCAAAGGAGAAGAGGGGGTGGATAAATTAGGAGGATGGGATTAACATATACACATTATATAAAATAGATAACTAACAAAGATCTACTGTATAGCATGGTGAACTATACTCAATATTTTGTAATAACCTATAAGGGAAAATAATCTGAAAATTCATATATATATGTATGTGTGTATGTGTATATGTGTGTGTGTGTATATATATATACACACACACATACATACATAAAGCTGAATCACTGTGCTGTGCACCTGATATTTACAATATCTGTGTATGATACTGTAAATCAACTATACTTCAATTTTAAAAAATTATTCCAGAACTTTCACCAAATATACATGCCTGCCCTCCACCCAGACTCTGATTCAGCAGACTTGGCATGGTAATGGATATTCCTCAGGGGATTCTGGTGTCCATCCCTGGTTAAGAACTACTTGCTCCTCTAACATATTACCAAAGCTACCATTTCCAGTTAAGTGCAAATTCAGAGAATCAAGATCCTCATTCAGAATTCACTAAAACCAGTACTGGGCATGGTACTGGGGGAAGGAGGAAGGGCAAGAATGTCAGGAAACCTGGGGATTCAAGAGTTTCCCTCCCTAACATCTGCGTTACCACCTGGTACCATTTCAATATCTTTTCAACTTAAAATGTTTGATATATGGTTCAAGTATGAAATCTCTCTGAGCAGCAAATTATAAGCAGTCATAATTGCATTTGGCAGATAACCACTCCCATCTCAGATGACACCTCTATTGTTTTCTTCTCCACAGCCCGGCCCTTATAAAAACAGGCCATCTCCTGCATCCTGCATTTGAGGGATTATGGGAACAGTCCATCCCAGAGAAAAACTGTAGTTGCTTTTTTTTTTTTTTTGGTTGGGGTGATTGAATTTTTCATTTTTTTTTTGAGATAAAACAAAAAATGTTTCAATGCATAAAATAAAGCATAAAATAGTATACAAAATTCACCCTTATAAGTTTATATAAGACATATTGTATATTGTTCAGAAAGCTTTACTATTTGTGCACACAGTTAATTTGAATAGCTTATGTTACCCTACAAGGTAAATTATTTATTTTCTTTAATTTTTGAATTTTATTTTATTTATTTTTTTATACAGCAGGTTCTTATTAGTCATCAATTTTATACACATCAGTGTATACATGTCAATTCCAATTGCCCAATTCATCACACCACCATCCCCACCCCCCCACGGCTTTCCCCCCTTGCTGTGCATAAGTTTCTTCTCTACATCTGTGTCTCAACTTCTGCCCTGCAAACCGGTTCATCTGTACCATTTTTCCAGGTTCCACATACATGCGTTAATATACGATATTTGTTTTTCTCTGACTTACTTCACTCTGTATGACAGTCTCTAGATCCATCCATGTCTCTACAAATGACCCAATTTCATTCCTTTTTATGGCTGAGTAATATTCCATTGTATATATGTACCACATCTTCTTTATCCATTCGTCTGTCGATGGGCATTTAGGTTGCTTCCATGACCTGGCTATTGTAAATACTGCTGCAGTGAACATTGGGGTGCATGTGTCTTTTTGAATTATGGTTTTCTCTGGGAATATGCCCAGTAGTGGGATTGCTGGACCATATGGTAATTCTATTTTTAGTTTTTTAAGGAACCTGCATAGTGTTCTCCATAGTGGCTGTATCAATTTACATTCCCACCAACACTGCAAGAGGGTTCCATTGTCTCCACACCCTCTCCAGCATTTGTTTTTTGTAGATTTTCTGATGATACCCATTCTAAATGGTGTGAGGTGATACCTCATTGTAGTTTTGATTTGCATTTCTCTAATAATTAGTGATGTTGAGCAGCTTTTCATGTGCTTCTTGGCCATCTGTATGTCTTATTTGGAGAGATGTCTATTTTGGTCTTCTGCCCATTTTTGGATTGGATTGTTTGTTTCTTTAACATTGAGCTGCATGAACTGTAATATATTTTGGAGATTAATCCTTTGTCCTTTGATGCGTTTGCAAATATTTTCTCCCATTCTGAGGGCTGGCTTTTCCTCTTGTTGGTAGTTTCCTTTGCTGTGCAAAAGGTTTTAAGTTTCATTAGGTCCCATTTGTTTACTTTTGTTTTTATTTCCATTACTCTAGGAGGTGGATCAAAAAAGATCTTGCTGTGATTTATGTCAAAGAATGTTCTTCCTATGTTTTCCTCTAAGAGTTTTATAGTGTCCGGTCTTACATTTAGGTCTCGAATCCATTCTGAGTTTATTTTTGTGTATGGTGTTAGGGAGTGTTCTCATTTCATTCTTTTACATGTACCTGTCCAGTTTTCCCAGCACCACTTATTGAAGAGACTGTCTTTTCTCCATTGTACATCCTTACCTCCTTTGTCATAGATCAGTTGACCATAGGTGCGTGGGTTTCTCTCTGGACTTTCTATCTTGTTCCATTGATCTACGTTTCTGTTTTTGTGCCAGTACCATATTGTCTTGATTACTGCAGCTTTGAGGTATAGTCTGAAGTCAGGGAGTCTGATTCCTCCAGCTCCATTTTTTTCCCTCAAGACTGCTTTGGGTATTCGGGGTCTTTCGTGTCTCCAAACAAATTTTAAGATTTTTTGTTCTAGTTCCGTAAAAAATGCCATTGGTAATTTGATAGGGATTGCATTGAATCTGTAGATTGCTTTGGGTAGTATAGTTATCTTCACAGTATTGATTCTTCCAATCCAGGAACATGGTATATCTCTCCATGTGTTTGTATCATCTTTCATTTCCTTCATCAGTGTCTTATAGTTTTCTGCATACATGTCTTTTGTCTCCCTAGGTAGGTTTATTCCTAGGTATTTTATTCTTTTTGTTGCAATGGTAAATGGGAGTGTTTCCTTAATTTCTCTTTCAGATTTTTCATCATTAGTGTATAGGAATGCAAGAGATTTCCGTGCATTAATTTTGTATCCTGCAACTTTACCAAATTCACTGATTAGCTCTTTAGGTGGCATCTTTAGGATTCTCTATGTATAGTATCATGTCATCTGCAAACAGTGACAGTTCTATTTCTTCTCTTTCAATTTGTATTCCTTTTCTTTCTCTTTCTTCTCTGATTGCCGTGGCTAGGACTTCCAAAACTATGTTGAATAATAGTGGTAAGAGTGGACATCCTTGTTTTGTTCCTGATCTTAGAGGAAATGCTTTCAGTTTTTCACCATTGAGAATGATGTTTGCTGTGGGTTTGTCGTATATGGCCTTTATTATGTTGAGGTAGGTTCCCTCTATGCCCACTTTCTGGAGAGCTTTTATCATAAAAGGTGTTGAATTTTGTCAAAAGCTTTTTCTGCATCTATTGAGATGATCATATGGTTTTTGTTCTTCAATTTGTTAATATGGTGTATCAATTTGATTGATTTGCATATATTGAAGAATCCTTGCATCCCTGGGATAAATCACACTTGATCATGATCCTTTTACTTTGTTGTTGGATTCTGTTTGCTAGTATTTTGTTGAGATTTTTGTATCTATATTGTATATGTATATTTTATATCTATATTCATCAGTGATATTGGTCTGTAATTTTCTTTTTTTGTAGTATCTTTGTCTGGTTTTGGTATCAGGGTGATGGTGGCCTCATAGAATGAGTTTGGGAGTGTTCCTTCCTCTGCAATTTTTTGGAAGAGTTTGAGAAGGATGGGTGTTAGCTCATCTCTAAATGTTTGATAGAATTCACCTGTGAAGCCATCTGGTCCTGGACTTTTGTTTGTTGGAAGATTTTAAATCACATTTTAAAGTTCATTACTTGTGATTGGTCCATTCATATTTTTTATTTCTTCCTGGTTCAGTCCTGGAAGGTTATACCTAAGAATTTGTCCATTTCTTCCAGGTTGTCCATTTTATTGGCATAGAGTTACTTGTAGTAGTCTCTTAGGATGCTTTGTATTTCTGTGGTGTCTGTTGTAACTTCTCCTTTTTCATTTCTAATTTTATTGATTTGAGTCCTCTCCCTTTTTCTTGATGAGTCTGGCTAATGATTTATCAATTTTGTTTATCTTCTCAAAGAACCAGCTTTTAGTTTTATTGATCTTTGCTACTGTTTTCTTTGTTTCTATTTCATTTATTTCTGCTCTGATCTTTATGATTTCTTTCCTTCTGCTAACTTTGGGTTTTGTTTGTTCTTCTTTCTCTAGTTCCTTTAGGTGTAAGGTTAGATTGTTTATTTGAGATTTTTCTTGTTTCTTGAGGTAGGCTTGTACAGCTATAAACTTCTCTCTTAGAACTGCTTTTGCTGCATCCCACAGGTTTTGGATCATCGTGTTTTCATTGTCATTTGTCTCTAGGTAATTTTTGATTTCCTCTTTGATTTCTTCAGTGATCTCTTGGTTATTTAGTAATGGATTGTTTAGCCTCCATGTGTTTGTGTTTTTTACGTTTTTTTCCCTGTAATTGATTTCTAATCTCATAGCGTTGTGGTCAGAAAATATGCTTGATATGATTTCAATTTTCTTAAATTTACTGACACTTGATTTGTGACCCAAGATGCGATCTACCCTGGAGAATGTTCCGTGTGCACTTGAGAAGAAAGTGTAATCTGCTGTTTTTGGATGGAATGTCCTATAAATATCAATTAAATCTATCTGGTCTATTGTGTTATTTAAAGCTTCTGTCTCCTTATTTATTTTCATTTTGGATGATCTGTCCATTGGTGTAAGTGAGGTGTTAAAGTCCCTCACTATTATTGCGTTACTGTCGATTTCCTCTTTTATAGCTGTTTCAGTTGCCTTATGTATTGAGGTGCTCCTACGTTGGGTGCATATATATTTATAATTGTTATATCTTCTTCTTGGACTGATCCCTTTATCATTATGTAGTGTTCTTCCTTGTCTCTTGTAACATTCTTTATTTTAAAGCCTATTTTATCTGATATGAGTGTTGGTACTCCAGCTTTCTTTTGATTTCCATTTGCATGGAATATCTTTCTCCATACCCTCACTTTCAGCCTGAATGTGTCCCTAGGTCTGAAGTGGGTCTCTTGCAGACAGTATATATATGGGTCTTGTTTTTGTATCCACTCCGCAAGCCTGTGTCTTTTGGTTGGAGCATTTAATCCATTCACATTTAAGGTAATTATTGGTATGTATGTTAATGTGACCATTTTCTTAATTGTTTTGGGTTTGTTTCTGTAGGTCCTTTTCTTCTCTTGTGTTTCCCACTTACAGAAGTTCCTTTAGCATTTATTGTGGAGCTGGTTTGGTGGTGCTGAATTCTCTTAGCTTTTGCTTGTCTGTAAAGCTTTTGATTTCTCCATCGAATCTGAATGAGATCCTTGCTGGGTAGAGGAATCTTAGTTGTAGGTTCTTCCCTTTCCTCACTTTAAGTATATTATGCCACTCCCTTCTGGCTCGTAGAGTTTCTGCTGAGAAATCAGCTGTTAACCTTATGGAAGTTCCCTTGTATGTTGTCATTTTTCCCTTGCTGCCTTCAATAATTTTTCTGTCTTTAATTTTTGCCAATTTGATTACTATGTGTCTCGGCGTGTTTCTCCTTGGGTTTATCTTGTATGGGACTCGCTGTGCTTCCTGGACTTGGGTGGCTATTTCCTTTCCAATGTTAGGGAAGTTTTCAACTATAATCTCTTCAAATATTTTCTCAGGTATTTTCTCTCTCTCTTCTCCTTCTGGGACCCCTACAATGTGAATGTTGTTGCGTTTAATGTTGATTCAGAGGTTTCTTAGGCTGTCTTCATTTCTTTTCATTCATTTTTCTTTATTGTGTTCTGCAGCAGTGAATTCCACACCATTCCGTCTTCCAGGTCACTTATCCATTCTTCTACCTCAGTTATTCTGCTATTGATTCCTTCTAGTGTAGTTTTCATTTCAGTTATTGTATTGTTCATCTCTGTTTGTTCTTTAATTCTTCTAGGTCGTTGTTAAACATTTCTTGCACCTTCTCGATCTTAGCCTCCATTCTTTTTCCGAGGTCCTGGATCATCTTCACTATCATGATTCTGAATTCTTTTTCTGGAAGGTTGTGTATCTCCACTTCATTTAGTTGTTTTTCTGGGGTTTTATTTTGTTCCTTCATCTGGTACATAGCCCTCTGCCTTTTCATCTTGTCTTTCTGTGAATGTGGTTTTTGATCCACAGCCTGCAGGATTGTAATTCTTGCTTCTGCTGTCTGCCCTCTGGTGGATGAGGCTATCTAAGAGGCTTGTGTAAGTTTCCTGATGGGAGGGACTGGTGGTGGGTAGAGCTGACTGTTGCCCTGCTGGGCAGAGCTCAGTAAAACTTTAATCTGCTTGACCACTGATGGGTGGGGCTGGGTTCCCTCCCTGTTGGTTGTTTGGCCTGAGGCACCCCAATGCTGGAGCCTACCTGGGCTCTTTGGTGGGGCTAATGACAGAGGGCTCACGCCAAGGAGTACTTCCCAGAACTACTGCTCCCAGTGTCCTTGTCCCCATGGTGAGCCACAGCCACCCCCTGCCTCTGCAGGAGACCCTCCAACACTAGCAGATAGGTCTGGTTCAGTCTCCTATGGGGTCACTGCTCCTTCCCCTGGGTCCCGATGCGCCCACTACTTTGTGCGTGCCCTCCAAGAGTGGAGTCTCTGTTTCCCCCAGTCCTGTCTAAGTCCTGCAATCAAATCCCACTAGGCTTCAAAGTCTGATTCTCTAGGAATTCCTCCTCCCTTTGCCAGACCCCCAGTTTGGGAAGCCTGACGTGGGGCTCAGAACCTTCACTCCAGTGTGTGGACTTCTGTGGTATAAGTGTTCTCCAGTCTGTGAGTCACCCACCCACCAGTTATGGGATTTGATTTTACTGTGATTGCGCCCCTCCTGCCATCTCATTGTGGCTTCTCCTTTGTCTTTTGACGTGGGGTATCTTTTTTGGTGAGTTCCAGTGTCTTCCTGTCGATGATTGTCCAGCAGTTAGTTGTGATTCTGGTGTTCTCACAAGAGGGAGTGAGAGCACGTCCTTCTACTCCGCCATCTTGGTTCCTCCCGGGCAAAACTGTAGTTCTTAATTCATCCCAGAAGATAGCAAGCTGCTGGGGCAGCCAGTCATTTTCAGGGAAGAACAGCCTGGAGAGAAAAGCACTCCACCTTTTCAGATCAGGGCCAACAGTGAAAAGATGAGGATGAGACCTCACAGGAAGACTCACAAGAGACTTCAGTGTGAATAAGAAGTGCTGGTATATATATTCCTTCAGGAAAAATGTCCAGTGACCTAAGTGACCCCAAGAGAAATGATCGATAATATGCTTATGAAAAATACAACAAATAGCCTGACTGAGCCAAAATACAATTTATCTATTTTTCACAATAATTACTTGTTATTAGTACTAGTGGTATGCACATGTGTGTTCAACTGACCCTACCACAATGGTACACAAGTACACACAGAATTTGATGTACACCATGTGTACTTTTCTCAGTCCCAGTCCTTGATGGGTATGTTCATATAGTAGGTACTCAATAGAATTTGGGAATATTCCTCCAATTTTATTCTCTAAAATAGATTGAAAACTACTTGAAGGACAATATATTTTCAGACTACATCAACATATCAGTAAGAAAAAGATGAATAAGTAAAACAACAACAAGAAAAAACAAACAGGCAAAGGATATGGACCATTTCACAGAACAGGAAATACTGATAAAATGTGAAAAGGTGCTCAACCTCATTGATGACTGGGAAAACGCAAGGCAAAATGAGGTATCGTTTTTTGACTCATATTTGCAAAAAACTGTAATATTATCAAGACACATTCATACACTGCTTGTGAAAGTACAAGTTGGTTGGGCTACTTCAGAGGGCTATCTGCCGGTATCTATCTGCATCCTGAGTTTGAGGAATTCTTGAACTGTGCTGGAGCCAGTTCGTACCAGCTTGCAAGAGTTGACGGTGTATAACTCGTCCCAAATCCAAGTTCAGTAATGAATATTAGTAGTTTGAAATTGGCCATGGTGGGAGAACTCACACAATGGAAATAGGACAAATGCTACAAATTAGCCCCTACCTCCTTTTATGGGAGACTGGCTGTTAAACATTTATCGTACTCCAGTCTATTTATCAGTGTCTAGAATCTAAAAAGCATATAACCCATGATATAGCAATTCCTGTTTTCTAAGATATATTTGCACATGTATATAGGGAGGCATGTGCAAGTATATTCACTGCAGTATTGTTTGCCATGGGGAAAAACTGGAAACAACCTAAAAATCCATTGATAACGAATTAAAGAAAAACAAAACCCAAACCTATTGTCTCTCTGTAATATTATGCAGCAGTTGAAATTAGTGAGGTAAATTTATATAAACTTTTGGGAGGAAAAACTTCTCTACCAACTTAGGTCTGACTGAGGGGAGTGCGATGCACAAGAACTGACAATACACAAATTAATCGGAAAAAAATGTATTAATATTATGAATGCAGGACCACCCCATAGTATGCCCTGTATTACTCTAGAGTAGCTCCCAGAATAGCTAGGAGTAAAGGTTTATATACCAGATTAATAGGAGGGGAGGGGCTTTGGGCTTCAAAGGATGGAAGGTTCTGGTGAGATGTGTTTACACAATTTTGGGGGGATGTCCCGGTGCCCAAGGTCAGCCTCCCTAATTTGAGCCGTAAGGGTGATGGGGGGAGAGTGCTGGCAGCTGGCTCTAGTAGAGCTCTGTTCTGATCAGATAAGGGAAGTTCTAATGAGATTTCTTTCAGCATATTCTGTAGTTCAGATGCTTCCACTTTGAAATATTCTCTATATCAGTTTGGTGGGTTGTTGGTCTCTGTAGTACTAATTTAGAAAAGTTCCAAAACATGCTGTTGAGGGAAAAAAGCAATTTGCAGGATAGTACATACAGTGTGATTGCACTTGTGTTACAGGAATACATAAAACAGTACTGTAAATATGGCCATATATGCAGGTAGGTAAAAATCATAAAAAAACCATGGAAGGAGATACATTCAAATTGATCACAGTGATTATTGCTGAGGAAGAGGAGGAAGAAACCAGGGTGGACGGTATTGGTCATAGAGGACCTTAGCCTTAATTATAAGGTTTAAATGCTTCTCAAGGACAATGTATCCATGTATTATTTGCATAAAGTTAAAACCAAACCAAAACAGCTCCTTGAAGACAGAAATGTCCATACACTTCCACCCAAAAGGCCAAGGTCCATGTTCTGAGCTCCCGGAATGGGAGGTACCCTCTTAACCCTGAAATATAATCAATCCCTCTTCCAGTGGCCTCGGCCTCTTGGGCAGCCCTATACTCTTCCCACAGGGCACCCTGGAAACTTTGTGGGATATCAGGCCTGATTAAGACCCTTAACAGTCCCTGAAAACAGATTATGAGTCTCCTCCCTTCTTTGTATTTATAATTTAAAAAAACTGAAAAAAACAAAAAAAACTATGAAAGCACAGAAATCCTACAAAAGTCCTGATTTTTCCTAAGACTATGGTGATACTTTTGACAGTTGAAACATTTTTAATCTCTCAAAAAACTTAGCTGGAAGCATGTGCTTAATTCTGACTGACTGGGTGATTTAGCACCTGGCAAAATAAGGGTGAGAAATGGAACAAGTCACCAGCAATCTTCAGTCCTTTTCCAGGACAAGGATAAGATAAAATGGAAGGAAAGGATAAGAGTTTAAACCCTCATTGTCTCCCCAAACCAGCTTCTTAACAAACCACAGTTAAGTGGTTTATTAATTGGCTAAGCTTCCAGGTACAAAACAAGGTGTGGTGTTCCATCTACAAAGAATGGCCCTGCTGTTATACAGCAACCACTTCTCTCTGGGTCCTCATGCAGGTCAACAGGGACTAGCTGGGTCTCACCTCTCCAGCAGTGATTCTCCGGCTGCTTTCCCACAGGGGCTGCAAGTTGATTCTCCCAGGGTCAGGTCCCCCGTGAGGAGATTTCTCCAGCTCTTCAGGGAACTTCAGAATCAAATTCCCTTGGCTTTTTATTCAACAGCTCCCTATGTGTACAGGCAGAGGAAAGGGGACTGTTTGTTGAACTTTTGCCTTACTCTTCCCCATTTACTAAAGTTACATACATAAGCACAGATGCAAAGAAGGATCAGCTTTTTTCCATCTGTCTCAGCAAGGGAATTGGGTGGGTCTGATAACTTGCCCACTGGATACTCCTCTACTCGAATTATCTGGTTAGTTATTATTTACTTACTTATTATTTATTTTACTTACTTCCTGATACTGGGGGAAAAGATTTTTCTCTAAATTCCCTATAGACCATATTTAAAGTGGTGGTACACTAACCAGCAAATGGTTACATCTATGGTTTAATGGATCATACAGTAAGTAATTTATGAAGTGATTTACTTTCTTCCACCTCAGAGGGGATCTGGGGAAAGGCACCTCCTTGGTCTATGAGGTCCAAAGCCAGGTGGACCTTCAGTGCCCAGAGGATTTGGCACCTCACCTCTAGCCCCTACCTGGGCTGGCCACTCCAGGTTAGGGTGGGGCTCCAGGGGACAGTGAATGTTACCTGGCCTGTTTGCCTTCCTGGGCCATTCTTTGGCTGTTGGTTGACAGCAAATACAAACTCTCCGGGCAAAGTTCAGTTTTACAGAGTAACAACCTTCACCCCCGTTAAGTCGCCACAACAGAACCCTGCTTTGTGGGAAAGAGCAGGTAGGAATTTATTTTTTTTAAAGAACACTCATTCTGGGCTTCCTTGGTGGCTCAGTGGTTAAGAATCCGCCTGCCAATGCAGGGGACATGGGTTCGAGCCCTGGTCTGGGAAGATCCCACATGCCGCGGAGCAACTAAGCCCATGCGCCACAACTACTAAGCCTGCGCTCTAGAGCCCGTGAGCCACAACTTCTGGGCCCACGTACCACAACTACTGAAGCCCACGTGCCTAGAGCCCGTGCTCCACAACAAGAGAAGCCACTGCAATGAGAAGCCTGCGCACTGCAACGAAGAGTAGCTCCTGCTCACCACTAGAGAAAGTCTGCGCGCAGCAACGAAGACCCAACGCAGCCAAAAAAACCCACTCATTCCTTCCTGCAAAGTGCTTGCGGGGCATGAACGTGAATCTCATGGGCTAACAAGACAAAGGTTGTTTTTTATTTCTCCTTGCTTTCCCTTCCCTTTCCAGAATCTAGGCCCTGGGGATTCTCTTCAGGAGGCAGGTAAGCGACCATTGAAAGAACAGACTTCACCTTCCTTCTCAATCGAGCCAGAATGGGCCCAGAGCTCCACCAGGGATGTTACAGTAACTGCTTGTGGCCTTACCTCCTCAGGCAGGGAGCAAGCCTTAGGGTTTGTTTAGTTGCACAGTCCTGCGTCTGTTAGCAGTCACAGATTCTCTGACTCCAGCTACGTTTAGCTTTGTTTGATTGTCTTCCATGGGAACACAACTGCATTAGTCTCCCTTTTCTCAGCTCTCCATTTATGATAACTCATCACCTAGAACCTGAGTCCCAGATTGTGAGCCAGATAAGATTCGGAATTGTAAACATCCACCAAGAGAAAAGGCAGGCCCCTTCCATGAAAAGGAGTGTGACCCTACCCATTCCTGGAAACGTGTTCCCTTTCCACCTCCAGATCCAAAAACATACCCCTCTATCTTCACGAGTTCACCTGATTTTAAAAAGCTTTGGCTTATAAACCTTTCCAGATGACTCCAGCCCCCTCTGACCTTTTTCTTTGCTGAAACTCTCATAGCAATTGTGTTTGTACCATTCAATTTAGCACTTAATTGACCACTGATCTGAAATGCTTGTAAACTGCTTCATGGTTGCTGGTTTTAGCTTCCTAAGAAGACAGTTCCTAACAGTAGTAATAATGATAATAAAAATACCAACAGCAAACATTTATATGTGCCAACTCTGTGCAGGTATTATCCCAGGTGCTTTCTACATATTAACTCATTTTATTCTCGTAGTATGCCAACTGAGGTAGGTATTATTGTATTATCATCCCATTTTTACAAATGAAGAAACTGAGGCAAAGAGATGTTAAATAAGTTGCCCTAGTTTGCACAACTTGTAAATAAAAGAGCCAGGATTTGACCCGGGCAAAGAGCCCTTGGGTCTCTAAAAGATGCCTTTTAGACTAAATCCTATTTATCCTATAGTATCTAATCCTGTGACTTCGATTTATCATCCCTTAAAAAAAAAAAAAATCAGCCCTATTTTTCAGATGAGAAAACTAAACTCGCCTGAGGTCCCACCGTCAGGCCTGTGCAGAGCACAGCTGTGATTGAAACCTACATCTCTCTAATGCTTTCTTTTTCCCTACTGAATGGAACCACTGGATTTGATTAATACTCAACTCAATCATCACACCTCTGATGCTCATTCATCTCATGCACAATTGTGGAGACTTTTGTAGGCAGGGGGAGGGGGAAGCATACAAAGATGATGAGATAAGGTCCCTCTCCTTAAGGAGTTCACAGCCATGGGGCGGGGGTAGGGGTGGGGGGAGACAGATGTGCAGACAAAGAGGTGTACTAAAATGCTTAGGTGCTGTGATGGTAGTTGTGAAAGTTCAGCCGGCACAAAGGGTTGAGAATGGAGTACTGAGGGATCCTTGTCTGTCACAGAGGGGAGTGAACTGAGACTTTTTATAATGTTTCTAATTCAAAGTTTTGTAACTAAAAAAGATTTTGTGATAAACTCTGTTGACCAGAAAATTCAACTAAGAGCACCCTGAGTATACGGATTCATTAGGTTTCTGCTGTAAATAATAATCCTCTCCAAATCCACTACAAATTGTTGCTGTTTTCTTGGTTGCCCCTGGCTCCATAAACCTTAGGGGATTGGTAGAGGTGGTGGCAGATTGCTTTCTGGGAATTCATGAAACTCCTGACACTGAATGAAAAATTCAGTGAATATGTGCATGCCTTTTTTCTGGGAAAGAGAAACCATAGCTTTCATTGGATTCTTTAAGACATAAAGTATCATCCAAAAGTTAAGAACCACTAAAAGGATGCTTTGAAGGTATACTTGAACATATATCAACATATATATGGATATAGATATAGTATATGTGTGTGTATGTATGTATGTATATACCCCCTTACTTTGATGTGCCTAGAAAGTGTCTGGAAGGAAACAAACCTTCCAGACTGTTAACAGCAACTACTTCAGGGGAGAGAGACTTTTTTTAAAAGCAAAAGGCAAGGAAGACTGATTCTACACAATTCTATATTGATTTAAAAATTAAATAATCTTTAATAATTTTTAATGAGCACGTGTTACTTTTTTTTTTTTTTTGGCTGCACCATGCGGCTTATGGGATCTTAGTTTCCTGACCAGGGATCAAACCTGTGCCCCTCGCAGTGGAAGCATGGAGTCCTAACCACTGGACAGCCAGGGAATTCCCAACATGTGTTACTTTTATAATTAAAATGTAAAAAAAAAAAAAATCTGACTTCTGTTCTACTGCACTGTGGGTAGACCATGTTGAGAAAACCATTAACAGTGAGGAAGTGGCTGCTACAGAATTCACTATAGACATTATTATAATGAATTAATGAACAAGAGTTATGCTGTATTTAGTAAGCTTGGGTCATGGCTGTCCAGCAAGGATAAGGATAATCTGCTGCCTGTCTGGGTACTGTGGACAGCCAGGAAGCCCCATGTGGCAGCAGACTCATCTTGCACATTGTCCTAGAGATGGGTGGCACTGAGTGAGGCCAAGGTGATAAGAAATAGCATCAGGCTCTACAAAGGACGTTAGCAGCCTCAGCACAGAGACAGGTCTAATGTGGATGCAGGTTGCAAGTGACACTGGACCTCACAGCCCTCAAGGTCATATCTCCATACAAAAATCATCACTGGAAAAATTATCATCATCTAAACACAATGAGCTAGGAAATAGGTATTTTCTACAAGCACATTTTATTCTTTTGGTGAGTCTGGCAGGTAGAACATAGAGATGGAAGACAGTACCCTAAGGTCTCTTCCTGACGACGGCCTTGTACAAGTCCTCTGCCCTGTCTCTCCAGATGTTTCCCCATTTTGACAAGATGATAAAATAACTTCTACAAAAGCCTCCAAATCAGTCATTCTGAGATCAGTGCCAAATTTTAGCCATGGTTCTAAAAATAGCCAGAATATGAATCATATAAAATTCCAAAATTTATTTTTATTTCTTTAATGTAAAAACAGTAATAATAGCAGCATTAAGGATTTTAACTATTTTCATTATTCAGCCTAAATTCCTTTAAACTAGTAGTTTAATCTCTTATTCCAGTGTGCAATCAAACCTTTATTTCCCCCCTTCCCATTTCTCCCCCACCTCCATCCTGTAAATCAACAGAACTTGAAACCCTAACACTAGCAAGAAACAGAAAACTAGCCAAGAGCAGGTAAGAGAGAAACAAAAGGCCTACTTACAGTGCTTGGTGAGTAAAAGATGTAAATACCCATATTTTACTATCTTCTCATGTACAGGCTTAGTATTTTATTCTGATAATATATGTACTAAACTTGTGAATTATGTTGGTTGGCACCATTTATCTGACAGGAAACAGGCCGAGGCAGGTTCCTTTGCAACATAAGCTAGTGAGCATGGCATGTAGTTGTGATGTGGTAAGAGATGTTTATGGCTGTCCCCAGATAAGGGAGAACTGACTGCACTTAGATAAAAATTGCTATTTCTCAAATTTTGAGGTAAAAAACTGTACACTTTGCAACTAGAGTTAAATGCAAACTAATTATGTTCTATTTACATTTTCCCTTCTGCTGGCTAAATCACCATCTAAAATATTTGAAAACCTTGGCTGGGAAGTTGGACAGTTAAGAATTATAAGGTGGCAACTGTCTCACAAAGGCCCATCTTTTCCAGCATCCTGTTCTTTTAGAAAATTATCAAATCATTTCTGATCTGACTCCAGAAGGCCTCCTTCTATATCCTTGTCCCTTCACTGGTCTAGATATTTATTGTGTACTTCAGAAAACAATATTTTCTAACATCTGTTTAACATTTATTTTCCTTTAATTTCTATTATATTCTGTTTTCCAAATTTTCACTCAGGTCTAAAAAAAGAACTTCAATAATTACTAGTTTGACACAATGTCAGCTATTTAAGATTTCAGATACTCAGTGTGATCGTTTGCTTTTCACCACCTGCTTGCACTTGGGAAAGACTAAGTTAAACTAAACTTTAAAATGCTGCAATTCCTTTTGAATCATCCTTAAAGCAAGACTGGGGGAGGAGAGGTTATATAAAGGAAAGAGGAGGCTACAATAGTCGAATTTAAGCCTCCACTGATGAAGCTGATAGGAACCAGAGCTTCCAAGAAAAGGCAGTCCTGAGAATAAGGCCAAATCCTTTGCTCCCTATCAACATGAAACTGCTAAAGTCTGGAGATTCTTTCTGACTTTATTTTGAAAGCAACGTTTGGCTTGTCTGTACTGTTTCTAAACAGACTGAAGTTACAGTGCTTATGGTTTAAGCAGGGACAATTTCTACAAGGCCCAATTCAGGCTGAGGATTATTTTTATTTTGCTCCACATCTCCTGAACTCAAAATAAAGTGGTTTTAACCTAGGGTTATAGAGGTAGGAAACCTAGTGGGACCCTTATGCCAGTTTTCTCCTTTCCTGGTCCTTTCTCCATGCTTGCCCCATCCCCAGGAAGATGTCCTAGTATAAGTAAGTGCCCCTTGCAAAAATTTACAAAAACAGGTCAGTACCAGAAAATACAAAAAGCAGATAATATCCAATAGGCAAGAAAGGGAATGATTTAGTCGCATGCTTTCTTAGAGGTAATACAAACTGATATTAAACCTTTTTGGAGAGCAATTTGTAATGTTTATCAAAGTCTTAAAAACTGTGTGCTCTGTACATCAACTATACCTCAATAATAATAATAAAAAAAAAAAACCAAAAGGACCCATGTGCTCCACTTCCAGGAATTTATTCAGGGAAAGTCAACTCTTCTTCTAGTCCTAGCCTTCTTTTTGTTATCTCTGTATATTAGGTTGATGGGTCATTTAACTCTTCTTAGTGAGTACTATATTTTCACAATAGACTATAATAAACATAATACTCCCTTGGCAATCAGAAAGTAAAAAATCACCAGTAAACATAAAACACACGCAAACACACCCTGCCTGAAACCACTTGCATTCAAAAGTGTTTAGTGTTAAATATGGGGCCCAGCTTCAGCAACCAGTTTCTTTCATTATTATTATCATTATTCTGAAAAATTCAGTATGCATTAACAGTTTTACCAATGACCTAGGGTTTGGGGATATAATAAAAAAGCCCATGTCCACTTTTGTGGCTATTACTTTCACAGAATGACCTAAATAGAGCTTCAAACCACAACAATGATGCCCTCTCCCTATGGGCCCATGGACTGTTCCTTCAGGCCTCCATGGACTTTCATTGGAAATGTGACTCAATACTAACATGGTAGCTACAGTTCTTCCTTTCAGTGACATCTGGAATCCCATTATCTGATGAGATATTCTTTTCCTCCATTTTACAGCAGGAGACATTATCTAAATTCTCCTGGATCACGTGACAGTAGCCCTGAGAACAGAAAGCAAGTTTTAATAGTTCTTTCGCCAAACCACGCGCCTTTTCTGAATCTACTTACCATACTGTTTCAAGATGTTTTCTGAAGGGTCCACAGGGGCTACATTTAAAACTTTCTGGTCATTGTCTGCTAACTGCTGGGATGGTTTTAATCAGGGAGGAAGCCAAATTTTCTGCTTTGGTTTTGGAAAAGCTCCTAAAATGTCTTTAAACTGATTTAGGAGAAAATGCTTAACAGAAGAGGAATTATTACTGCCCTGGAATAAACTCATTAGAACTGACATATGCTGTAACCACAGACTAAGAGCACTACATTTTTGGGACACATTACATCCCAAAGGCAACTGAAGTTTCTAAATGTTATCAGTGTCAGATGACAAAACCTGTTCAACAAGGACCATAGCCTCAGTGTACTAGTTAACAGTTCCTCCTCTTAGAATATTCTTGGTGTTTGGTATAACTTCTCTACCAGGACCTAGTTTGTTTGTTTATTTATTTATTGGGTACGTTGGGTGTTCGTTGCTGCACGCGGGCTTTCTCTAGTTGCGGCGAGCAGGGACTATTCTTTGTTGCAGTGCACAGGCTTCTCATTGCGGTGGCTTCTCTTTGCTGCAGAGCAAGGGCTCTAGGGGCGTGGGCTTCAGTAGTTGTGGCTCACAGGCTCAGTAGTTGTGGCTCGCGGGCTCTAGAGTGCAGGCTCAGTAGTTGTGGCACACGGGCTTAGTTGCTCCACGGCATGTGGGATCTTCCCGGACCAGGGCTTGAACCCGTGTCCCCCGCGTTGGCAGGCAGATCCTTAACCACCACGCCACCAGGGAAGTCCCAGGACCTAGTTTTTATGCTAGTTTTCTTGAAGAAATTGTCTTGAGGAAGTTTTATTTGATGACTAAGGTAAAATTTTCTGAGGTAAAGACCTCACATCACTTCAAGAGACATTTTCCCTTCCCACAATCCTGACTTGAGATAAGTGAAGGGAGACCCTTTATGATGAGGTCAGTTTAGTTCTAGGTTCCAGAAAAGCCCAAGTTTCTCAGTAGCTCAGATCAAACCAGACCCCCCCAAGATTTAAGCAGAACTAATACAAATGCCTCAATCAGTTCCAGAAGCATCTCATGTCTTACTAAGGTCAGTAAACGTCTTCTAGGTTAGGCAGGCTCCTCTAGGCCTCAGCTCAGGCCATATTTGGTCAGCCTTGACCAAATTTATACATGATTTATCGTGTATAAATTCCTATAATCCTACCCAGGAATAAGCCACCATAGCAAGGGTTTCTAAAGCTGATCCCACCCCAGTCCTACTGAATCCAAGTCTCTGTGGATAAGGTCCTTAAGGCCTTTTTTTTTAAAAAAAAAATGCTTTTATGAGTGCCTCTGTATGCTGAAGTATAAGAACGTCTGTGGTAGATCAACTATAAGAGTAAACGAAAGGAAGAGAGAAAGAAATCGCAGCAAGCTGAGGCAGGCAAGATTTGAACTTGAGGATTTAATACTATTGGGGGAATAAGATTTTTTTTTTTAAAAAAGCAGGTCCCTGGGGAGGGATCATGAACACCTTTGCTTCAACAGCTCCATCTTCAGCTAGGCTGGCTGCATCAGTGTGCTGATACTTTCTTCTACCTCCGAGAGCTCCTTCAGGACTTGGGTGACCTTGACCTCATCAAACTCCAAACACAGAAATTCAGATTCCTGGAAAATATAAAAGGATATTTTAGACAAGACCCTCAAGATAGCCAAGGCTCTGGATCTGGTGTGACCTAGCTCCAAAGCCCAGGGCCCCTACCCAGCAAGCCTGACTCAGGCCTCAATACCTAAATGACATTTTATCCACGCAACACCCTAAATGAAACTACTTCTATGAGGTGTTTCATAAATGCTAAAGAGGTATACAAATGTCTGGTGTTCTCTTTAAGAGGCACATGAGAAGCTCTTCTTGTCTGTCATCACATTTAATCCCATAATAATTTTTAAGGTAAGTACTTAAGTATTGCTGTTTTATAGATGATGACTCTGAGACACAGGGAGGTTAACCTGTATCACAAAATCAGAAAAAGGCAGAGTCAGATTGTGAACTCCCAGCTCTGGCTGACTCCAAAGTCCATGCTGTCTCCATAGCACCCTGTAATAAAAACAATGGAAGGAGGATTTAGATTGGCTCTGTGTTTGCCTGGGAATTGGGCTACCTTGGATTTAGTGGTTATACTAGAAATTGTGACAAGCTGTGAACAAGTTGCTTGGGAAACATCAACCAGATAATTGAAAGATAACCAGATCTTGAAACAGCCTTAAACATTTCTGAGGCCTTTCCACTTGCTACAAGCCAACTCTCCCAAGATTTCCCTCAAACACATTCCTCTCAATAACTGTTAGGATCAATCAACCCCAAATTAGGTAGAAATCAAAGAAAAAGGCCTTTGAAGTGTGGTGACAGAAATTTCATGTGCACTGGACAAATGCTAGGTCCACACTGTCTTGAGAGACAAGGGAAAAGTAAAGGATTTTAAGAGTGACCATATTCAAGATCCCAAAGAACAATAACCACGTAATTTTAGAGCAGTATGAATTCTTAGAGACCATATAGCCCAACTACCTTGTTTTTCAGGTTATGAAATTGAGGCCCCAGCCATGTTAAATGACATGCCTATTATCCCTGTTTGCTGATGGCACAGCCACCAGATCAATGTTCTTTTCTCTATATTTTCCTTTCTAAATACATGGCACTCCCCACCCCCATTCAAAGTGGCAGGCAAAGGAAGACCAATAAGCCTCTTCAGAGGGAGGGAGTCACTCTGTCATCAGCTAGAAGAACCTTCAGGATCTGATTTTGTAAAAGTACCTTTGCTGTTGGTGAGCTGCTGTGCTGTGTCTATACTGATGGCACTGAACATCACCCCCGGAGAAACAAGTACAGAGGGGGAAGAAGGGGCCTCTCAGATGAGAGTCTTTCAAAGGGAGGAAAGGCAGCTTTCCCTGGCTACAAGGAACTTTTTCCTCAAACATGCATTTAAATAGGAAAGGGGTATAGTCTCATATGTGAGCTTAGAAACTGCCAGGTTTTCATTTAGTCGAAAGCAAAAACCAATTTAAAAAAAAGAAAGATGCTCCTGTGTTTGAGCAACAGGCAGGGTTATCTCCTTTTGGAAATAAGAGCAAATGTTTGGCAAATTAGGTACTTCACTTGGCTAAATTAAGAACAGGTCTCAGATTTGAAAGCCTCTTATTCTTCATTCAGTTTTATTGAGCTCTTTAGCCTGACTTTAGAACATTTAAAAATATTTGGCCTTTGGAACAATGGTCTAGAAACAAATAATTACCAGAGTCTAACATATATATTTAGGAAACTGGCAGAAAAGATGATGTAATCCATGTTTCTCCTCAGTGAGATAAAGTCAGTTACAATAATAAATCACCTCGTTTTCCATTTATATGGGAAAAGCCTATCAAAGACAATGTGCATAGAGATAGGAAAACCTGAGCAAAGTTTATTAATAAATAGCCAGGATCTTTTTTGACTGAAGGTCATTAATTTGTTATAAGTTTCAGTATTCAAATTATCTTTGATTGGACCTCTAAGTATTTTTTTTTTTTTTTGCGATATGTGGGCCTCTCACTGTCGTGGCCTTTCCCGTTGCCGGATGCGCAAGCTCAGCGCCCATGGCTCACGGGCCCAGCCGCTCCGCGGCATGTGGGATCCTCCCGGACCGGGGCACGAACCCGTATCCCCTGCATCGGCAGGCGGACTCTCAACCACTGCGCCACCAGGGAGGCCCTGGACCTCTAAGTATTAATGAAGCTTGGTTTACTTTTAAGAAGAATCAAATACTAGAGAGAAAAAGCAGGCTAAACAGAGTCCAAAGTTAAACAAATATTTTCCACACACTCCCTTCAACTCTCTCCCCTGAAAACAATGCACACTAACAGTCTTAGAAAGACACATGTAACCATACATTACTCTTGAAGAAACAGTTTACCTGAAACTATATTATCAAGGCCTAGCTTCATCTAGTTATGTCATCAAAATATTTTATCAGGAATTCAGGGGCCTTTAAACTGGGGCTTAACACATGGAGCTTTGTTCAAATTTTGCCTTTGGCTGGGGTGCCCTACAGAAAATACATCTAAAACACTTGAAAATATCTTTAGAAATGCAGGTGACGCTTTTCAAGCCAGGTGCAGAAAGTACAAGAGCAATCTGAAACACTTGATTTTTTTCTCAAAGTCATCCATCTTGATCTGGTCATACTGAGTGATGATAAGACTAAATTCCTGTATTTAAATATCTGAGTCAAGAGTTAGAACCTGCTTCTTAGCAGAGTGCAGATACATCATGGGATAGACCCAGAAAATAGTTATCAGGTGAATAAGCAGGTGCATCATTATTAAGAATATGTACTTTGTGATCACAGTGAGTATGGCAGTGTACTAAATTCAAGGGTTTAAGTAACTATTCCAAATTAGAAAAGAAAGCAAAGGTAAAATATTCAAATATTATTTCCAAGTACAAAAGCTAAAAATTCATAAAATCCTAAGAAGAGACCTTTGAGAGGCCACCCTCTCCAAACTAACAACAAAAAAACCTAGCTAGCTTTTAATGACTTCTAGAGAAGGACATCTTACATGTTCCTAAGGAACTCCTTTCCCAGGTAACCACTCTGACATTCTTCAGGAAACTCTTACTTGTCAAACCTAAATCTTTAATGTTTTAGCTTAAACTCATTTCCCAACTGGGTCAGAGAGTATACCTGATTATTATTTTATATAAAAATTGAAGGCTGTTATTAAGCAAATGTTTGGTTTCTCCATCTACATACTATTAAATTACCTCTCTGTGTGTACTGTCCATTTAAATGACTTCCTTATCTAGGTCCAGAAGCATACTCTGACCAATTCTTTGGCAAAACAATACTACAGTGACAAAATGCTAAAAATAGAAAATAAAAAAGATTATGACTTAATAAATACCTAAATAGAACCATTTAGAATAAACTGAACATAAGAAAAAATAGAAATCTTATAGCCTATCTTCTGTATTATTTCCCATGCAAAGTTTCCATAAAGCTTTATCCCCAAATTATTGGTCATATTTAGCATTAGAATACAACTTTGGCAAATTCTGGCAAATTGTGGTCTCTTAAAAATTCTAAAGTTGGGGGATGGAGGATGAGAGTGCGAAAGGATGCCTTAGGATCCTGCTAACCAATACTGATTCAGAAGGCCACATACAGTTGACCAGCTTTCATAAGGCTATTCCAATTCTTCTTTTGGCTTCATTTATTGACACAAAGGGACTCTTGGCTGAGCACAAACTTTTAGCCATGAAGCCTATCCCTCCCCTCTGTCCTTTGGGCTGTCCTTTCCTAAACTTAAATTAACCCTCTGAGCTGCAGCTCTGCCACTTTGTGTCTTCTGGAGAGAGAAAGAGAATGTATGGCAAAGGTCAAAACTGCAATAGTGTCCTGAAGATCAATTACATAATAAATAAGATACCCAAAGGCTTTGAACATTGCCCACAAGAAAAGTTTAAAACAGCTTCATAAGTAAATCTGTGTTCGCCACTCAATCCCAATCCCATACTTTCTGCAGCTTTCTCAGAATTATACCAATACTGCTCCCTAACTCTTTCAGGAGACCTCAAAATAGCTTCTCTGTGGCAAAGAATCCTCCAAGTTACTTCATAAGGGACCACTTATCCAAAATTAAAATTTTATAGTTCCCTGAAAACTGTGCTGATTATTCTCCACTTGTCTTTTCATAGCCATTCTCCACCTTTCTCTGCCTTGTTCCAGGTCCTATAAGATTGTCATTCCTTTGTTCTCTGGCTTACAGTTGGGTTCTGACAAGAGAAGACAGAGGTCAGGACATTTATTCTCTTACCCCCAACTCCTTCTCCTCTGCCATTTCCAGTATTTTCTATGTAAGGGTATCATTTCTTTATTTCCTACTTTACTTCTGGCCTCAATCACTACTTCAGTATAAACAGGAGTTTCTTCAGACTGTGAAAGTACATAATCACCAAATACAAACTCCAAAGATGAGCACAGCAAGAATTTTTATCATGACTAAGTTGGCAGAAAGGCTGCCCTCTAAGTGATAAATATGATAGTATGAACCAGAACCAGTATTTAATTTTTTCGATCATCATTTGATATTAAAATTATAACAGCATGTTGATATTAAAAAAGAAGAAAAAGAATAATAGTAACAACAACCATGCGAGATGACACTTCATGAAGAATTTGCATCAAGGGTCTTGATACCAGACACATGGCCTCATTTCTACAACCTGTTCTTATACCCTATATCTAAAGCAATGGATAGCTTATGCTGTAGCTTAAAACAATACTTTCCAAAAGAAAACTTGTGATTTATAATGTTTTTTAATCTTTCAATGAACATTTTTAGCAATACATAATTACAACCAATGGTCCTTACTCAGGCCGTTTTTAATCCTGAGGAAATCCTCATTTCAAATATAATAGCTGACAAGTCCTACATCTACTGTGTAAAAAGCAAGATAAAGCAATTTTCCAGAAGGGAAAAAAAATTATACTGTAAATCACAAAGCAAATTATGCTTCTGAAGATCAGAAAATACTAAAATCAGACTCTTTTGGAAGCTACGACTGAAACTTAATGACCAAGCAACTAAATTAAAATGATTCACCCCAAAACTCAACAGATGTCCATAATGTGCTAAGACCATATGTGGGACTAAGACATGGCACTTTCAGAGCTGGAGCAGCTTCTAGAGGAAGTATTTATCCATATTCCTGCAATCTCCTAGAAGAAGAGAGTATTACCAGTGTAGTATAAAAGCATTAACCATCACTGGATAACAATTACTGAATTTTCTGGTGATGTCATTCAGGCATTTCAAAACATTTTTGTGAGGACAACCTGACAATAGGAGTTTAAAGTGCTTAAAAAAATTAAAAAGTCCCCACTCTCACAAATTCTTATTACATTAAAAGATAAACTTTATGAGAAAACATGAATTTTTAATCAGTTAACTAGAAACTCAAGGGAGAAAACAGACATTAGGTATCCAGGGAGTTTCAGATCTACCACAGATATAAGTTACTGCTAAACAAATCTAAGGCACCTAACTTCAACTTTCCAAGTGGCGCACACAGGTTTTATATAAAGTGGCAAAAGTTTTAAATAAAATAACATCAGATCTTCATTATTCAGAAACCTATTATCTGGGTCTCTGCTGCTTGACTTCCTCCTCCTTTTTGGTCCATTTTTTAAGTATTTCTACAAGATGGGAAAAGGAAGTGAAATTTAAACTGGTTAGTATGACTAAATCACAGCAGCTCTGCAAAAAGTTTTATAGAAAAGGAAATTAGAGGAACTTTAACTGTGACTTCACATAACTACTTTTGAAAATCATACCCATATGGCAGCAATTTAAGCCAGAAAGTTCTTCTTATCCCAAATATTTCCCTTCCTTTAGTAACCAGGACTACTGCTCTCAGCCTAGATAATGTCTTTAAAACAGAAATACTCCCAGGAGAGGTAATACAAAAAAGTCATTAACAGCTTTCTACAACTTAAATCAAGAGATTTATTTTCCTCCAGAAAGGATGAACCCAAGTAGCCTGCCCTAAATCACAGGGTACCTACTATTAAGAGGGACTGGGGGAAATGGGATGAATAGGTAGGGCACAAAACATAAAAGTAGGAAAATACCAAAGGCAAATCCTTCTCCTTATCACATAACCCATATCTGATGCACAGATCCATAGATGAAGTATCTTAAGCTAGTCAGATCCCAGATCCATACGCTCCGTGCCTTTCTAATCACCTGATCACCCAGGCCACCAGGCACCAGGAAAACCTAGTGAACCTTATAAAGGGGCATTAGCAAGACAATCTCAATGAAATCCAAAGGCTGAATTTACACACACACAAACACACACACATCCTTCTGCTGGGGTGCTTTCATTTTCTTCTGCAGGCTCAGGGCCTGTGACCCAACAAGGCAATGAGATCCCAAGAACACTCTCCACTCAAAGCTGTTTGAATTTCTAAGAAGAGAGAAAGTGGGAATAGGTCAAGAACAGGACCCTGAGATTCTTTCGGTTGAATATTTCTTAGCTGGAAAAAATCTAGAGCTATGACCTAGAAGAAAACTAGACATGCCTGTCCTGCCAATGTGTGGTCAAAAGGAAAATGTACTTTGGCCCAGGCAACCTGACTTGTTTCTGAAAGGGAGAAAATAGTTTTGACCTTGCAAAAATGAGTGGTTCTTTCATTGGCCAAATTCTGTACTGCTAAACCAAGACTATCACTATTCTTCTTCCCTCAAAGATTTCAAAGCAGGCTGACACATATCTGCTCTTCTTCAGTGTATAGTGAAAGGTAAAGGTACCATCAATCTTCATTTTACCACTCAAACCAAAAGAAACCCAGAGACTAGCCCCACTTACATGAAGCCCAGAATTCCCAGCTCTTTGATTCAATCCATTGCCCACTAACACCTACATCTGACCCTCAATATGGACACTTTCAAACCTGATTAGTGTAGATTTAACAGAGTAGAATGGGAACTAATTAGAAATACCCGATTTTGTACTGATTTACATAAGCATCAAGACTTACGCATTTAGTATTTTAGAAATACCCAAAAAGGAAAATAAAATGGAGCCAAGATATGTAAACACTAAAAGCTCAATACAATTAGATCATTGGCTGATTTCTACAAAATACTGTGTTCTACTTCATTTTACAACTTTTCATTTTCAGCA